>NC_091079.1:47084090-47387121 GCF_032405125.1 Capricornis sumatraensis
CAAATCAAAGAAAGAGTAATTAGGACTTCCTTTGTGGTTCAAAACATCTTCTTCTGCTTTATTGACTACCCCAAAGCCTTTGACTGTGTGGATCACAAGAAACTGGAAAATTACTAAAGAGATGGGAATACCAGGCCACCTTACCTGCCTCCTGAGAAATCTGTATGCAGATCAAGAAGCAGCAGTTAGAACTGGACATGGAACAACAGACTGGTTCCAAATTGGGAAAGGAATATGTCAAGGCTGTATAATGTCACCCTGTTTTTAACTGATATGCAGAGTACATCATGTGAAATGCCAGCCTGGATGAAGCACAAGCTAGAATCAAGACTGCCGGGAGAAATATCAATAACCTCAGATATTCAGATAACACTACCCTTATGGCAGAAAGGGAAGCGTCCAAAAGCCTCTTGATGAAAGTAAAAGAGGAGAGTGAAAAAGTTGGCTTAAAGCTCAACATTCAGAAGACTAAGATCAAGGCATCTGGTTCCATCACTTCATGGCAAATAGATGGGGAAACAGTGGAAACAGTGGCTGACTTTATTTTGGGGGGCTCCAAAATCACTGCAGATGGTGACTGCAGCCATGAAATTAAAAGATGCTTACTCCTTGGAAGGAAAGTTATGACCAACCTAGACAGCATATTAAAAAGCAGAGACATTACTTTGCCAACAAAGGTCCGTCTAGTCAAGGCTATGATTTTTGCAGTAGTCATTTATGGATGTGAGAGTTGGACTATAAAGAAAGCTGAGTGCAGAAGAATTGATGCTTTTGAACTGTGGTGTTAGAGAAGACTCTTGAGAGTACCTTGGACTGCAAGGAGATCCAAACAGTCCATTCTAAAGGAGATCAATCCTGAATATTCATTGGAAGGACGGATGTTGAAGCTGAAACTCCAATACTCTGGCCACCTGATGCAAAGAGCTGACTCATTGGAAAAGACCCTGATGCTGGGAAAGATTGAGGGCAGGAGGAGAAGGGGATGACAGAGGATGAGATGGTTGGATGGCATCACTGATTCAATGGACATGAGTTTGGGTAAACTCTGGGAGTTGGTGATGGACAGGGAGGCCTGGTGTGCTGCAGTTCATGGGGTTGCAAAGAGTTGGACATGACTGAGCGACTGAACTGAACTGAGATAATGTATAAAGCCCTCAACATTGTGCATGGCACAAAGTTATCATCAATACATGATAATTGCTATAATCATTATTTGACTCATAAACGTACTAAACTAAGACACACCAGAAAGTCCAGTGAAAAAATAAGAGATGGAGGAGAGAATTGAGAATTAACAAGCTAGTGGCTCTCAGGTGAGTCTCTGAATTCAAGACTCAAATGGGAGCCTCCAGCCTCCAGCAATACAGACCCCACATCCCTGACTGCTAGCCCATGAACCACAGTCAAGTTTGGAAGGAAATTCAAGAGTCCAGGAATAATGAGCAGCCATGATAAATTTCACACTAAAGTGCACTACTCACTAGCAAGAAATGTTAGTTGATGATGACAAATACAATTGCCTGGTGTTAGATATTTAAAGCAGCATATTACATCCTCTAAATAACCATGCTTCACTCACAGTCCAAAAGCACAGAATAAAAGTCATCTTGAGCCATCTCCCAAAGTGAAATTGATCACTTGGTCATACATGTATGCATATGTTTACGCTGAAAGTCTATACATAAATTCACAAACCCATGCACAGAGAAATGTAGTACATTCAGCTGGGAAAGAATGAAATGGCTTTAAGACATATCAACAAATCAACACCTAAATCATTAAACTGACAGGAAACCTTGTACACTGTTCTCGTGTCATTCTGCAAAGAATATCCTGGATCTGACTAGAATGCATTAAAAGACCAGGGTGTCTGGAGATTGAAAAGCATCTTTAAAGGAAAAAAAAAAAAAAAAGCAGAGATGTGATTATTAGAAAAGGAAGCAGATGTTCTTACGAGAAAAAAAAAAAAAGAGCCAAATTACAAACACTTGAGCTTTACAACAGTTTTAAATAACCCTCTGTGGTGCAGCCTAAGAACTTTTAACTTTAATGAAAGCAAAAATCATTTTATCATACTGATGGGAGCATATTTGTCCTTTTCATGTTGCCTTTTCATTCATTTTTGGTTTGCTTTCCTTTCTTCCCCCATGATTCGATATTTGCTTCCATTAAAAGCTAGGACTTTACTAGCAAAGGGAAATGGACCAAGAAGGCATTTATCTCAGTCATTCAGGGAGAAACAATTTATACCAAAGTAGATGTTTCAGACAAAAGAGAATTTTTGCTCACATTAATTCCAGACCTGGCTGGATTTCAGACATAAAATAATGTATTGATGATACCATGGAGCTGTGACTTTGATCCTTCCAGTGCCCTAAGTCCTGCCTATGCTTTGGAACCCTTTTGTCATCAGGGCAGTGTTATCATGTATGTGAGGACTTCCTTTTGAACATCACCATGCAATTCTCTTATTCTGATGTATTGATGGAAGAGTTGGACCATAAACAAAGCTTCAGTTCAGTTCAGTTCAGTCGCTCAATCATATCCGATTCTGCAACCCCATGAACCGCAGCACGCCAGGCCTCCCTGTCCATCACCAACTCCTGGAGTTCACTCAGACTCACATCCATCGAGTCAGTGATGCCATCCAGCCATCTCATCCTCTGTCGTCCCCTTCTCCTCCTGCCCCCTATCCCTCCCAGCATTAGGGTCTTTTCCAATGAGTCAACTCTTTGCATGAGGTGGCCAAAGTATTGGAGTTTCAGCATTTTCCACAGTTTGTTTCAGCATTTTCCACAGCAGATCCACACAGTCAAAGGCTTTGGCATAGTCAGTAAAGCAGAAATAGATGTTTTTCTGGAACTCTCTTACTTTTTTGATGATCCAGCGGATGTTGGCAATGTGATCTCTGGTTCCTCTGCCTTTTCTAAAACCAGCTTGAACATCTGGAAGTTCACATATTGCTGAAGCCTCGCTTGGAGAATTTTGAGCATTACTTTACTAGCATGTGAGATGAGTGCAATTGTGCGGTAGTTTGAGCATTCTTTGGCATTGCCTTTCTTTGGGATTGGAATGAAAACTGACCTTTTCCAGTCCTGTAGCACCAAAGAATTAATGCTTTCAAACTGTGGTGCTGAAGAAGACTCTTGAGAGTCCCTTGGAAAGCAAGATCAAACTAGTCCATCCTAAAGGAAAGCAACCCTGAATATTCATTCCAAGGACTGATGCTGAAGCTGATGCTCCAGTACTTTGGCCACCTGATGGGAAGAGCCAACTCATTAGAAAAGACCCTGATGCTGGGAAAGATTAAGGGCAGGAGGAGAAGGGGGCAACAGAGATGAGATGGTTGGATGGCATCACTGGCTCAATGGACATGAATTTGAGCACACTCAGGGAAATAGTGAAGGACAGGGAGGCCTGGCATGCTGCAGTCCATTGGTTCTTGGAGTTGGACACAACTGAGCAAGCATGCAGGGAGAGCAGGGCTGTGGGGAGGGAAGCTGACTAAAACTCCATTCCTAGATGCAGTGTCAGGACAAGTACCTAGGCTGCTGGGGGTGGGGGGCAGCTTTCCTTGAGATCCCGCTGGTAAGGGCCGTATCATCACCTGATCACCTGTGCCTGCACCTGACAAAGCACACATAGCATTTTCACCTGGAGTGAGACTCCTCACCCGCTGGTTAAAAATTTAGTGCTAAAATGATCAGTTACTTAGTCCTACCAAAATCAGTTGCTTTTATATTCACAACACAATATTCATTTTCCTAATGAACAAATGAAAGAAGGCTTATTTTTCTTTTAAATGATGGTATCAACATATAGAAAGATACACATCTGATAGGAGACTTCGCATTTCAGCTGAGGATCAGATGTGAGCAGTAATTTGCTTTGTATCCACCTTTCCAGTTTTTCTTGGTGTTTCAGAATGCTGGGAGGTTTTTTAGCAAGGCAGTAAATGGATTAGATATTTGAAAGGAAGGATATATTACTTTGTTAGGTTTACATTTCTTTCTGTAAAAGAATTCTACCTATAAAATCCCAATGGAGATAATATCTTGATTAATCAAATAATCCTTCTCTTATCAGTTAATATATCCTCCCAGGAAAAGCAAAACCTAACTGTGTAATTTTCCTTGTCTGACTTGAGAGTCTTGCTGGTGGCAAAATATTAACCCCTGAAGTGACTCAGCTTCCCCAAACGCGGTTACTGCTGCGATCCTTGAAAGCTTGACCTCTGCCATTTTTGTTGTTGTTGAACGGGAGGCATGGACCTAAGGGCTGTCTAGGGGTCCAGATGAGGGGGATGAGTGCCAGGCATGGCCCTGAGAATTGCCTATCCTGCTCCCACCGAGCAGAGAAGGCTGTTCCCCAGAAGGTCGGCAGCCTTTCCTAGGGATCAGCTTGGTGTCAGGTCCATCCCACCCCGACCCCAGCCCCCAGAGAACTGTTCCTTTATCCAGAAGCAGAGGTCACAAAAACTCCTTGAACTCTGGAGGCTTCTCACAGCCCTGGATCTTCAGGCCCTTTCTAAGATGCATGTGTATGCTTTACCTCATGCCAGACAGTACCTAATCCCTTCACTTAAAATAACCCAGTTAATCCAAAGGGAAATTCCATTCATGGGCTAGATACTAGTATTATCACCCTTATTTCTTTATAGTTTCCCTGGTGGCTCAGATGGTAACGAATCTGTCTGCAGTGCAGGAAACCCGGGATGTAGGTGGCTCAGGCATTTTCCCTGCGGGACTGTCCACTTAGAGACTCTTGTTCCAGTTGCTCCATTCTACAAGTCAACAGACAGACTGCAACATCTACTAAATACCAGAAGTGAGAGCGTGGCTAAAGGTCCAAGTGCTGGAGCTAGACTATTCAAATTCAACTGAAGCATCACACTGAAAATCATTCCTTTCTTTGGTTTAATCTGTATATATTTAATTTATGCATCATATTGACTTTTTTAGTAGACTATTTTTTCATTCAGTTTTATCGAGATATTATTGACATACAGCATTGTTTAATTTAAGGTATAATAATAACTTGACCTACAACATAATAACTTGACATGTGTATTATGAAGTGATTAGCACAATAATAATAGTTAGCATCCATCATCTCATATAGACACACAGAAAGGTTTCTTTTTTATTATGAGGACTTTTAAGATCTACTCTCTTAGCAACGTTCACATACACCATACAGCAGTGTTAACTATAGTTGTCATACTGCACATGATTACATTATCAATACTTATTTGTCTTTAACTGACAATTTGCACCTTTTGACCACTTGCATTTAATCCACTCTCCTACTCTCCCTTTCTGATAACTAAAAATCTGACTGTTTTATTATGTTTTTTTATAGACCTTATTTTTCAGGGAAGTTTTAGGTTCACAACTAAACTGAGCAGAAGCTACAAAACTTTCCCATATACCCCTTACCTCTCTATATGTGTGACCTCCCCACTACCAAAAATCCCACACTGGTGGTATATGGGAATC
This sequence comes from Capricornis sumatraensis, assembly GCF_032405125.1. Lineage (NCBI taxonomy): Eukaryota > Metazoa > Chordata > Mammalia > Artiodactyla > Bovidae > Capricornis > Capricornis sumatraensis. The sequence goes on from NC_091079.1 coordinate 47,089,589, forward strand.
TCTGACCTTTCTGCTCATTGTTACTGTGAACCTAAAAATGTTATAAAAAAATATTAATTTGAAAAAAAAAAAAAAACCCTCACATCAGATTGGTCCATTTGTTACAACTGTTGAAGCTACACTGACATATCACGATCACACAAAGTCCAGAGTGTACATTATAGTTCACTCTTAATGTTGTACATTCTGTCGAAAGTCAAAAGTGAAGTTGCTCGGTCGTGTCCGACTCTGCCACCCCATAGACTGTAGCCTGTCAGGCTCCTCCGTCCATGGGATTTTCCAGGCAAGAGTGCTGGAGTGGGTTGCCATTTCCTTCTCCAGGGGATCTTCCCAACCCAGGAATTGAACCCAGGTCTCCCACATTGCAGGCAGATGCTTTACCATCTGAGCCACCAGGGAAGCCTGTACATTCTATGAGTTTTAACAAATATATTGATCATTGAAATGTCATACAAAGTAATTTCATTGCCCTAAAAATCCTCTTTGCTCTATCTATTCACCCCTGCCTCCCAGGCACCAACCCTTTTCTTGTCTCCATGCCTGAGCACATACTCAGTCGCTCAATCATTTCGACTACAGTCCCATGGGCTGTAGCCCACCAGGTTCCTCTGTCCATGAAGTTCTTTAGGCAAGAATACTGGAGTTGGTTGCCATTTCCTCCTCCAGGAGATCTTTCCAACCCAGGGGTCAAACCCACATTCCTGCATTGGCAGGAAGATTCTTTACCACTGAGTCACCTGGCAAGCCCTATTGTCTCCATAATTTTTCATTTTCTAGAATTCCATATGATAGGAATTATATAGTATGTAGTTTTTCAGATTGATTTCTTCCTTTTAGGGATATGTGTTTAAGATTCTTCCATGTCTTTTCATGTCTTCACAACTCATTTCATTTTAGTGCTGAATAGTATCCTATTATCTGAATGTACCACATTCACCTACTAAACGACATCTTGGTTGCTTTCAAGTTTTGGCAGTTATAGATAAAATTGATATAAATATCCATGTGCAGGATTTTGTGTGGACCTGCTTTCAACTCCTTTTGGTACATACCCAAAGTAGGAATATGGTTGCTGGGTCAAATAGCAAGTTAGGTTTTGCAAGAAATTACCAAACTGTTTCCAAGTGCACTGTTTCACATTCCCCAGCAATGAATGAGAATGCCTGTAGGTTCACATCCTTGTTGCTATTTGGGGTTGTCAGAGTTCTGGATTGGGCCATTCTAATAGATGTGTCATGGCATCTCACTGTTCTAATTTGATGCTGAAGCTGAAACTCCAGTACTTTGGCCACCTCATGCGAAGAGTTGACTCATTGGAAAAGACCCTGATGCTGGGAGGGATTGGGGGCAGGAGGAGAAGGGGACGACAGAGGATTAGATGGCTGGATGGCATCACCAACTTGATGGACATGAGTTTGGGTGAACTCTGGGAGTTGGTGATGGACAGGGAAGTCTGGCGTGCTACGATTCATGGGGTCGCAAAGAGTCGGACACGACTGAGCAACTGAACTGAACTGAATGACTTACGCTGTTGACCATCTTTCTTTATGCATATTGCCAACCGTGAATGTTCTCTCGTGAGACTTCTGTTCAGGTCTTTGGCCCGTTTTTCAATGGGATTGTTCATTTTCATAATACTGAGTTTTAAAAGTTCTTTGTACACTTTGGCTAACAGTCCTATCTATGTCAGATGTGTCTTTTGCAAATATTTTCTCCACATGTCTGAAAAAGTCTGAAGAAATATTTTCTTCGCCAGTCTGTAGTGTGTATACTTATTCTCTTGACAGTGTATTTTACATAACAGAAAATGTTAACTTTCATGAAATTCATTTGATCAATTATTTTTCTGATGGACTGTGCCTTCAGTGTTGGATCTACCAAGATATTACGACATCCAAGGTCACCTAGATTTTCTCCTATGCTATCTTCTAAGAGTTTTATAATTTTGTGTTTTACACTTAGATATGTGAACTTTTTGAGTTAATTTTTATGAAGAGTATATTCTTTTCACTTTTTGTTTTTGTTTTTTTTTGAGTTTGAAAACAGAAAAAATTCATCATTAATATTTCTAGTTTCATCTCGAGAAACTGCATGGCATGGCATAATGAAAACTAACTTTGTTCCCTTTAATAAGATTTTGGTTGAAAATATGTATTAATAAGCATTATATAGTCACCTTTCCAATTAAAGTGTGGTGTGTTTCAGTGGCTGTAAGAATAATTTAAGCATGGTTTTCAGCTGAATAGAACGTCAGCTTAGCTGATAGTTCTAGCGGTTGGATTCACATTATCCTTCTTGAATCCATTGATCTGAAGCAGCATTAAAATGTTTTAATAAGTGCCCTTATAAAGACAGCAGGCCAACATTACTAAACTTTCTAAAACACTTCAAAGGGGATTATGGAAACATGTTGAAGCTCTGACAGTAAATAAGTATGCGTGCGTGTGTACTAAATTGCTGCAGTTGTGTCCTACTCTTTGTGACCTCTGTGGACTGTAGCCCACCAGGCTTCTCCGAACACGGGATTCTCCAGGCAGGAATCCTGGAGTGGGTTTCCATGCCCTCCTCCAAGGGATCTTTCCGACCCAGGGATCAAACCCAGGTCTTTTATGTTTCTCCTGTCTTGGCAGAAAGGTTCTTTACTGCCGGCGCCACCAGGATACTGGCCACCAAAGTGATCTTCAGCAAACGAGCAGTGATAGTTCTCTGTTTCTAATTTCCCTCCTCTTAGTTAATTTGCACAATGAGGATATATAGTTGTAGATGTAAATAGTTGACTCACTCAAGCCTACAGCCTACACACAGGATGCAGGTGGAAACTTACTACTCAGACCAGTTCTTCCTTCCAACTGATGTACGTTCCATGAGTTATTGTCCAATTTATTGGAAGGTCATTTCTCTGCCCACAAGTAAAGTGTTTAATTTCTCCCTGTGGAGAAGAAGCCTCCGGGTTGGAAATGTATTCAAGCACAGACAATTATCATTTCAACTTATCAGCTGAGTTTTCCTCTCTTCTAATTGGAGTGCCCTTCAGGTGTCCATGTTCTTGCCATGTGAGCTTACATGCTCATCAACTAGGGACACGGGATTTGAGGTGCCCCGCCCGACAGGGGTGGCCTGCTCACCCAGAAGGAAAGTGTGTGCTACTGTTTTGGGGTATGCAGTCTGTCATCATATCACCTCTGTCATCACTAGATCCAGCCCTTCCCCACGGCTAATGTGACACTTTGCAACCTTGATCCCTTTAAGATCATTAAGTGGCTTGATCCCTTTATTGCTTTGTCCTTTAAAGACCACCATAGGGCTTTGATTTTTTACTCTTTAATGCCAGTGAGGCACCAGAGACTATCTGAGAGGGAGCTATGTGGAAGAAAACAGACACTGGAACCTTCTAGAAGCCAATAAGCAGAGGCGAGAGGGGAGATGAGGACAAACAGAGCCAGTTTGATGTCACTGTTAACTACTGAAATACTATGGCTATTTAGTCTTTTAAGCAGAGACAAAATTTCATCCTTATTTGGCCAGTTTGCATGAGGATTTTGCTTTTTCTAAAATGCAAATAAAATTCCTACCGACGCCCTCTGACATGGTTTCTATCTTAAGTACATCACTTCCTCCCTGTCTCTCTCTAGAGCCCACTCTTTCCCACTTCCTCTTCTTCCTCCACTCTTCCTTCCTCCTTCTGTCTTCACACACACAGATAGTATTCATTGAATGAAATAGAAGAGAAAGGGTGTCAGGAAGGCCTAGGCTGAAAATTATTTGAGAATCCATCAGTAAGTGAAAGCAGGTGTAAAATCTTTCTATTCACAGGATTAAAACTGCAGCAAAAGCAAAAATAACAAAACTAGAGTTGATGAACATGTGGGAGGTAAAGGTTATGACAGATTCCATAGGTGGCTTTTATCCATTTTAACAAGGATTAAATCTATTTTAATAGTTCTTTGTTAAATCATTTAATTACATTTCTGAGAAGAAACAGCTCTAGGTATCATGTAAGGTAAAACCTTTCAGAATTAAAAAAATAAAATGTGGGGGGGAAAGGAAGCAGCTAGGTAATCAAGATAAGATTATAGTCAGAGCCTTACATAGAAAAGTTAACATTTCAAATGACTTCTGCAAAAATCTCTTTCCAAATCTGCTTCCATTCTAGACTTTGATTAAATTCACATTAGCACCATGCGGGGAAAAAGGCAGATGTTTTAAAAACTGTTATATTAACTGATGTGAGAAAATGCTTCTTGATTTAATGATGTGTAAATAAGATTTATCTTTATATTTTTCAGGCTGTGGTTATTAGCCTCCTGGTGAAATTCTCAAATTATATGCTTGAAAATATAGATACAAATATACTCCAAAAAAAAAAAAACAAAGCCAGGTGTGTCACTCTAATTCAAGTGAAAGTAAATTCAAGTGTAAAGGAAAGAAATGGTAAAGATTAGGAGGAAACAATTCTATCATGTCAAAACCCCAGTTTTTTCATATGGTAAAAAAAAATTATGTAGTTATTTGTTCATATATATTCATATATATATTCATATATATGCATATATGTGGTTGTTATTGTTTGGTAGCTAAGTTGTGTCTGACCCTTTGTGACCCCATAGACTGCAGCATGCCAGGCTTCCCTGTCTTCCACTATCTCCTGGAGTTTGCTCAAGTTCATCTCCACTGAGTTGATGATGCTATCTAACCATCTCATCCTATCCCTACTTATTCATATATATAGTATAATATCATATATACACATATGTATACATTATATAGTATATCATATGTGTGTGTGTGTGTGTATCATCTTCTATTAACTTCCTGAAATAAATAAAAAGATGATACCCCTCCCTCCAGGAGTCTGTCATTAATTTGAAAAGTTGAGACATACAAGCATAAAATGGTAATAAGATGTGTTAGGCAGTGATAACTAGTTTTGCAGGTCAGTTACCTGACATACAAAATAAAGGAGGGCTTCTAATACTCAGTAGATTCCATTACACTTTTTAAATGTACATTAGTGTAGACAGTTTTGGCTTAATTAGAAGAAAATAACTTGTGTAATTATTTCACACAGATGAAGATAATCAGTGCTGGGCTCTTGTACACACAGGACAAAGTTCTAAGTGTGCTTGAGGCATTGACTCTCCAGACAAATGCAGATACTTGCAAGTGTTTGCATAGAATTTTGTGTTCAGGTCCACTTGATCAGTTCCCCTCCCCACTCAAGCTTTCATGCCCCCATTTTAACAACCCCCATGCCCATAGGATAAGAGGAAAGACTCATGACTCAGAAGTCAGGCAATAAGGTGTGGGAACTTTGGAAAATTTGAGACTACTCTGTTTTAAAGAGCAACAGCTGTTCAGTTTGAGCTGACTGGTGACAAACGAGACTTCAGATCTGATTTTTTTTTAAGGAAACTGGAAGTTTGAAGTTCTTTTTGATACCTTCCAAAATAATAAACAAACATTTCCACTTGCCTTTCAAGGCTTTGTTATTATTTTGTTACTCCAAAATAATTTTTTTTTTATTTTTGACAACCATCTTAACATTTTAAGGAAACAATGTGTAGACCAAATGAAGTGTATTTGTGGACTGGAGACAAAAGACACCAGTTTTTTTTTTGTTTTTTTTTTTTTGGAGTCTAGTTGATTTACAATGTTGTATTAGTTTCGGGTATACAGCAAAGTGATTCTGTTTACATATGCATGTATCTATCCTGTTTTTGGATTCTTTTCGCATATAGGTTATTGCAGAATATTCAGTAGATTTTTCCTCTAGTGATTCAGCGTGGCCTGGAGAGGTCAGGGAGGGCTGTGACGTCTACTGATGTGTTACTTCCTGAATGTGGGGTGTGTGTGTGTTTGTGTGCATGCGTGAGTGTGCATAAAGACACATGCAACTGGGAAAGGTAAAAGAGGAAGCACCCTTCTGACTCTAGAAGGGTCCACAATCAACAGGTTGGAATGATGAGAAAGTATGGAACATTTGGGTAAAAGAGGAAAAATTTTCCCCAACCAGAAAGAAGATCAACTTAATAGTAGAACACAGCCTTGAAAGACAAGTGGAGACATTTGTGTAAACAGAAGATTCTTAAATGATATTGATTCATTGCGTTTTGATCATATGTAAAGATTTGTGCCTCCTAATATGTTTGCTGTAAAATGGCATGCCCATTGAAAATCCAACATTGCATTTAGGTAGATTAAATTCTCTCAATATCCAACAAAGACACGTGATTTGTTTCCCAAAAGTTATGTTATTTTTAAAAAGTTTTCTTTTATATTTGAGTATAGCCAATTAACAATGTTGTGATAGTTATCCATTTTAGATATAGTAGTGTATACATGCCGATCCAAAACTCTATATAACTATCCCTCCTTCCCCTCTGGCAACCATAAATTCATTCTGTTTCTGTTCTGTAAATAAGTTCATTTGTATCATTTCTTTTTAGATCCCACATATACAAAGACACATAGTATAAAACACATTTCTTTCTTAGCCATTTATTCACTTGTTATCAATCACAGATATGAATTCAAAATCTTGAAGGTCTGATTTCAGTGGCAAAAATGCTGCAACCTTAATCATTTGTGTAGTGATCCTGATTAAAATCCTGTAGAAGGCAAGACAGGAAATCAGAGTTGGGTTGAATGTCAATTATGCATACTAATTTCCATTCATATACAAATATCTGATTAAATTCATAGAGTGCAGCTGGGTCCACTTTCATCTTTAATGAAAAGAAAATATCACTCAAAGGGTGTGAAAGCAGGGATTGAAAATTCAAAGGATGTTTCTCTTGAACACTCACAGGAAGTCATTTCTCATATTACTATTATTCCTCATATTACTATTATTCTGTTTCAGTTGTTTGCTTTTTGGTTTGTGTTTTGTTGTTATTATTTACTTGTTTTTTGCAGTTGCTATTTTCTTAGAATGAAAACTCTAAAAAGAGCTCAAGGGAATATTGTAAAATTTAAATTTTCCTCCCAGCCCTAAAACAAGGGTATATCACTTCCCCATTCTGGTGGCAACAGCTGATATCAGTTCTGGAAATAGTATGTGTATATAATACCAGCTCATAACTGAATTTAGCTACATTAAAAAAAAAAAAAGCCCAAATAATAGTTGTTCAGAACGTAAGTGTAAGTCACTCAGTCATGTCCAACTCTCTGCAATCCCATGAACTATAGCCTGCCAGGCTCCTCTGTCCATGGAATTCTCCAGGCAAGAATACTGGAGTAGGTAGCCATTCCCTTCTCAAGGGGATCTTCCCCATCCAAGGATCAAACCCAGCTCTCTGGCATTGTGGGCAGATTCTTTACCATCTGAGCCACAGGGAAGTCCATTTAGAAGGCAGAGATTTGTTTTGTGCTCATCTGAGAGGGATCTGGCAGCAGGCGCAGCAGGCATAAAATGGTGCTTCCATGGTCGTCTGAGAATCAGTCTCTTTTAATATTTCCTTCCTCATCTGATCTCAGATCATTCCATTTTCATCCTGAAGAACACCTCATGATCACAATAGGGCAGCCAGAGTGAAATCTATCACATCAACATTCCCGCCAAGAAGAAGGAAGAACAAAAGGACGTGCCTCCCAGCTGTCAACTCCCTTTAAAGAGGTTTTTCCTGGAAAGTTACTTACAGCATTTAGTTGACCAGCAGAGGCAGATTTTAAGTTGGAGAGAACAGACAGGTGGATACAGGAGGGAAGGGGGTGGGGTGGGATGAAATGAAAGTTTGCTTCGGAGTTGGCCCTTCTTCCTCCCCAGATTCCAGGCAGATTTTTCCCACCCTGATTTTGTGTCAGGCTGGGGTTGTCCCAGCTTCTGCCCTTGCACACAAGGGCAGATCAACATCACACCCACACAGGACCCTGTTGCTGTCATCAGAAAGGAATTCGGTGAGCCCCACTATGAAGCCAACCCTTTGGTCCACTGTGAGCCCAGCCAAGGTTGGCTCCTAGGCACTGGGGCCACTGAAGTCCAGAGGCAGGTGGGATACAGATGCTGGGGTGCCCGGCAGAACCGAACACCCACAGTCTACTTGGAGTTTCATGTCAATTATCTGTGAATTTGGATGGATAAAAAGGCCATTAGATTTGACAAAATGTAGACTGCTAACCTTTAAAAGAGCAATCTCAGCAGAAAAGTAGGGCCAGAAGCCAAATCGCAGTGAATTAAGGAAGGAATGAAAAGCAGAGGAAAGCAGGCAGCTGATAACAACATTCATTTCAGACGTCTGTGGGTGGAAGGAGGAAGCTGTAAGACATAACAGAATCAAGTGACATTTTTGTAAGATAAGGGAGAGCTACACATTTTTGAAGGCAGAAGGAAAAGAGTCTGTGAAAAGGAGATATTGGAGACAAGCCCAAAAGAGCAAAAGAAAGATCTTTGGAAATCAAGATAAGAAAAAACATCAGGGAGACAGGAGTGATCCTTTAAAAAGGAAAGATTCCTTATCCTCAGATTCATTAAAAAAGAATGAAGGAATACGTGAAGAAAGAAAATACAATCGGGTGTGTCTGTGTATGTGTTAATTGGTTCACGTTAATTGTCTTACACTCAACAAAGTGCTAGAAAAGAATAAAGATTGCGTTGAGTTAGACTGGGGACTTCCATGGGATCCAAAATGTTTATTGTAGGAAAAGCCTATGGAAACAATCTATTAATGTATCCTCCTCATTTGAAGAGACGGGAAACTGTGTATGAGGAAATAAACTGATTTACTGAGACGGGTTGAAAGGAATCTGTCAGGATTTGTTACTATGTGAGAAGAATCCCTGAAGACCATGAGTGAGATGTGAAACCAGAATGGGCCCGGTTCTGGAAAGAAAGCTGAGGTCTGGGTTGAGGCTGGGGGTAAGCTTGAAGGGGGAGATGAAGCCACAGTCGAAGCTGAGGAAGTTCAAATTCATTTGTTCTTATTGATAAGGCGTGAGCACTAAGGTCCTGCTCTACTTTGTGACCCAAGAAGAGGGGCAAAAAAAGGAGAAGGAGAAGTGACACAGGTTCAGGTTTGGTTCGGTCCATCAATAAGCAAGAATGGTTGGGATGATGAGCCTGTAGGGAGGGCAGCATAAAGCCACTGGCCAGGCATGGTGCTTCCATCAGTAAAAGAGAAGCTCTGATGAAACCAACATCTTCATCGTCTCAGGTCTCACCCAGTGAATGTGGAGACAGTCTGAACTATGCCATCGACCTCTGTAGACTAATGACATGTGCTTGATTCCTGATTCCACTACTAACTAGCTATGTAACCTGGAGCTAGTTATTCTGATCCTTCATTTCCTCATCCACAAAGGAGAGAAACTACTACACACCTTGCAAATATGTTGTGAAAGTTAAATTATTGAGAACTTAGCAAAAAGTACCTAGTAAATACTCAGATGTTGCTACAAATGGCTACATAGGTCTCTTTTAATGAAATATCCAGTGCAGCATACAATATAAGAAGATAGAATCTATCTTGAAGTATCCGATTATTACATAGAAAGAGCTATGTAACATACAACCATTCAGATATTCTCTAGGATTCTCTACAATAAATGAGATCATCCTCTCAGCTCAGCTTCCATCATATAGAAAATCAGAAAACTACCAAACGTGGTAGGGAAGAGATACTCTCTGCTAGTGATTCTGACAGCAATGGCTGGAGGGACCTCGAGGAACCTTAACCATACTTTTAAGGCTCATTGAACACCATTCTCTCCAACTGAATTTATGTAGCACCGAAGCCTCTTCTCATACAATTTCTACCTCTCAGGGCATAGTAGGGAGACCACCTTTAATTACCACTGAACCAACCCTTAATGCCTTCCTCCTGGGATGTCCATACAGTGTAACAATTTTAGTCTGAGAACTGGGAAAGCAGAACTGGAAGAGAAAACCAGTAGTCAGCTATTGTCAACTATTCTCATTTTTAAACACCTGAAATAGAAGCAGAGGTGCCATTTATTTTCACTCAAAATTACAAAAAGTATCACCTGTTTGTTTTTTTTTTTACTTAGGATTTTTGTGGGCACAGTATTTCTACAAAGATTCTTTTAAAGCATAACTTAGGGCTTCCCTAATGGCTCAGTGGTAAAGAATCTGCCTGCCAATGAAGGAGACATGGGTTCCATCTCTAGTCCAGGAAGATTCTGCATGCCGCGGAGCAACTAAGCCCAACTTTTGAGCCTGTGCTCTAGAGCCCAGGAATTGCAACCACTGAGCCCATGTGCCACAACTGCTGAAGCCAACGTGCCCAAGAGCCTGTGCTCCGCAGCAAGAGAAGCCACTGCAACAAGAAGCGCATGCTCCGCAGCTAGCGAGTAGCCCCCACTCACCGCACCTAGAGAAGAGTCTGTGCGTGCAGCAGCAGTGAAGACCCAGCATAGCCTAAAATAAATTGAATAATAATTTTTTTAAAGTATATCTTAGATCTGCAAAGCATCTAGAAATTTTACTCATTTCTGAAGTAACATACTGTAATCCAAAGTCATCTTAGAAAAAAAAAAAACTCTTAGTTTGGGCATTAGAAAATGGATAACATTAGTGAAAACCTCTTCACTTCTAATGATTTCAACATATTATAGAGAATTATGATGACTCTTTCCCATTGTATTGGAAATGCATGCATGCTAAGTCACTTCAGTCATGTCCAACTCTGTGGCCCCATGGACCATAGCTCTACAGGCTCCTCCATCCATGGGATTCTCCAGACAAGAATACTGAAGTGGGTTGCCATTTCCTCCTGCAGGGGCTCTTCCTGACCCAGGGATCAAACCCATGTCTCTTAAGTCTCCTGCATTGGCAGGCAGGTTCTTTACCACTAGCTTCATAAAACTAAAAATAAAGTCTGAAAACTCTAGATTATAGACACAATTATGTTGGAACTATTTTATGCTTTTGACTCAACTCTTACACTTTTTTGGCTTTAAAAATGCTATGGAAAGTTTAGATCATCATTTTAAAAGAACAGACTATATGGTGTACAATGTGCTAAGTGAATAGTTGGATCACGCTTAATCCCATGTATGATTATTATGAAAAATTATACCATCTTCCTGGGATTGCACCATAAAGGAGTTTGTACCTGCTTTGCTGAATAAATGCAGCTTTGGATTATAGAAGAACTATGCGAACAGTAGCAGTAAGGAGAGGGAGCAACATCATGAACTACAGAGTCAGGATATAACTTCCTGCCTAAATGGTTTGGGGACAAATTGATTAACCTCTGTGCTTCAGTTTTCTCTTCCATAGAATAAAGATAATGATAGAACTTAGCTCTTAAAGATATAAGGGCTTAATGAATTAATGGACATATGGTGTCCAGCTAAGCCCTGGGCTAAGCACTAGGCATCCATTAGTGAAGTAATCCTCATAATAATCAGTGAAGTAAAATGATCATTATCCCCATTTTACAGAGGAGGAAACTGAGGCTCAGAGAGGTCAAATACCTTGCCAATGTTTGTTCAGATGGTATTGTAAAAGCCAATATTTGAACTGAGATCTCTCCAACCACAAAGCTGAACTCTTGACCAGCAAAACCATTAACTGTAAGGAAAGCACTGGATTCCAGCAACAAGGCTGAAATTCATCCTGAGAACTGGATAATTGGAGCAACCCCAGCAGCGAGTGTGGCCTATTGTGGATTCCCCAAGCATTAGGTGGAGCTCCTTGGAATCCCCAGCGTCATTGGCCCTGAGGACTTTGAAGATGTTCTCGCAGTCAAAAGAGAGGAGATGCAGAGGCTCAGAACCAAGGAGGGCGCAGGAGGACAAGGAAAGTGGTGGTGTGCATGCTGTGTGTGCTAAGTGGCGTCAGTTGTGCCTGACTGTGACCTATGGACATGCCAGGCTCCTCTGTCCATGGAATTTCCCAGGCAAGAACGCTGGAGTGCTTTGCCACACCCTCCTCTAGGAGATCCTCCTGACCCAGGGATCAAATACACATCTCTTACGTCTCCTGCATTGGCATGCAGGTTCTTTACCATTTCGCTGAGACCATCAAAGGAGGTCAGGTGGTCCATGACGTGGGATCCTCCCCACCCACTGGCCCTGAGTGGAACAGAGGGGATCTGCTGCACAACACTGAAGTCTAGGCAGGGCCCAGGCTCCGCATCTGCTTCAAAGATTCATTAGTTACAAAGGCTGGTGCACTTAGTACCTCACACAGAACGTTCTGGGACCTTCTCAGAGCTGGACAACAGCATCGTCAGTCTCATTTGGTCTCCTGTTCAAGAAGGTGGAATATAGGTGGAATTGATTTCATGTACTAATTCAGTCAAGTGGATCACAGCATCTGCCACATTTCACTAGGCAGAACTTTCAGATACATCCCTCAGACAAATCAAGAAGCCTGTGAAAACCCATTTCTGTTACAGACAAGCAGAATTTCATATTGCATAATCCTTCCCCTCAAATTCCACACATACGTCCAGGCAGAGAAATGCCTGTCTTTCTCTTGGGTTCTCCTGAGCTCTATAAAATTATCTATATATCCACATACAACTCCATCTATAATAAGGGGCTGAGAAGTTTACTGAGGTTGCATGACTGAACCCAGATGGTGGGAGCAGTGTCCACAATAGACAGGGCTCCAGACACTGCCATTTGATTCCACTGCTGATGAGCCAGCTTCTCGGTGGGAAGTGGCTGGCAGTGGACAGACATGCAGGTCTGTATGCCCCTGGAGTGATGCCTGGCTGCCTAAGATGGGGCTTGGAGCACGGCTGCTCTGCCATCTGCTGCCTTTCAGCAGGTATTCTTGGGATCTCTGTTCTCGATACATGAGACCTGGAGATGGACATTCCACTATCGGGTTGTGTGGTCTACCAGCAAGCTGGATTTGAGGGTGTATCGGCAGGCATGTCTCTTCTGAGATACTGAGGGTACCCACCCTTGACCCTGAGAAGCACAAAAAGAGTCATAATGCTCTGATAAGCTAGAGGGCAGGTTCAAACATGTGTCCTGAGAACTAGAGGTCTGAGTTGTTAGAGAGGGAAGTCAACAGCTCAAGAACAGGGACAGAAGATGGAACAGGCAAGCCTGAGGCCAGTCTGAGTGGACACGGACAGAGGGCTCCTGCCCAACTGCAGTTTTCACTCCAGTTCCCTGGGCCTGACTCCATGTGGACAGTCAGGTACAGAAGAGGCAGCAGCTAACGTGGTCTGGAGTAAGTCACCTTTCAGTCTCACCCAAGACCCTACCCCTCACATGCTGACCCCTCACGAAACAGCTCTTTAGGTCCAAATGACATTTATAGGTTCATCTCATACCTTTATAAACTGACTTTTAGCTCTATGTTTAGGATTGTAAAGTGAGTAAATGTTAGAAGAGATATTTTTAATAGAAACAGTTTTCTTCAAATTACCTCGTAACACTCAGGTACTATGACCCTAGCAAACTATTTACATGATACCATTGAAGAATTGCTTCCTAGGTGGCACTAGTAAAGAATCTGCCTGCTGACGCTGGAGACGTAAGAGATGCAGGTTCAATCCCTGGGTGGGGAAGGTCCCCTGGAGAAGGGCATGGCAACCCACTCCAGTATCCTTGCCTGGAGAATCTCATGGACAGAGGAACCTGGCGAGCTACTGTCTATGGGGTTGCCAAGAGCCAGACACGACTGAAATGACTGAGCACAGAGCACGCAAGTGAAGAATTATTAAACTTGGCAGGGAACACTTAGAAAAGTCCCAGATATGAGCTACTTAAATAAGTCTATTTGTTTGCCATGTTTGAACAACACTGTTGTTCCTCTATGACTTGACACCAGACATGCACTGAGAACAACGCTCTTTGCAAGTCAGAGTAACTTGTGTGTCCTCTGTATATTGCTGAGCTGGCTTGTACGGAGCATCTGCATCACAAAAGCATGTCATTAAAAAGCTTATCTTCCTTGGTAGAAGCCAGCAAACCGTTTGTTTTCCATTTTGACTGTCTACACGAGTGCTTCTCCTATACATAAGGGCAATAAATCCCCAAAGCCCAGAGTAATGCGATGCTGTTGCCGTTGTGCATTTTTATGGTCATTGTAGAGGAAACAACTTATTTCCATATTCATTGATTCATTTGAAGCCCAGGGTGCCAGTGGGACTCTTAGGAGAGTGAACCAAATGTCTTCAAATAATTTCAGGCTTCATTTGGCATATGACACTTCCATAAACAGGCATCACAAATTCTAGATTCCTGAAGGATAAGTGTGAGCAGCTTGATTAAAAAACAAATAGGTTAGGAATTACTGGGATTACAAGGAAATTCTCCCCATAGTTATCTAAATAAATGAGAAGCCAGGCCCTCATCCGCTAAGGAACCTAAGTTCCTAGACTTCTGTGCTGCTGGGTACACAGAAGAAAACAGATGGACATGGGTGTGCACAAAAACACCCTGCTGGGAGCCCTGGAGAAAGAAATGTGTCTACACAACTCTGTGTGGTGAGACTGTCCACCTACAGCCTGTTCTTCAGCCCCAGAGTCTTTTAATAACTCCTTCGGAAGGAGGGAAATGTCTGTGTCCAGCCCAATGTGGAGGGTGAGCCACTGCACAAAGGCGAGCCTTCACCCCTCCTAAAGGAGAGAGTCAGAGGTTTCCAAGTGATTAACCACCTGTCACGTTTCTAGACCTTCTGTCATCTGTCATAATGAGAGGGCAAGCTGCATTCAGACTGCAGCGAGGTTTGGAGTACCACCATTCCTTATGAAAACCACTGGTCACTTTGATAAAGTGACTGGAAAATTCATATTCCATCATGTTATTCGTATTTCTCCTCTCCCCGGTGAAGGAAGTGGCATATATTCAGGAACACCTGTAGCTATTTTTCATGTACTTCAAATGTTTGCATGAATGCTAAGTCACTTCAGTTGTGTCTGACTCTTTGCAACCCCATGGACTGTAGTCCACCAGGTTCCTCTGTCCATGGGATTCTCTAGGCAAGAATACAGGAATGGGTTGCCATGCCCCGCTCCAGAGGATCTGCCCAACCCAGAGATCAAACCTGTGTCTCCTATGTCTCCTGCATTGGCCAGTGGAATCTTTGCCACGGAGCCATGTATGAGGCCCTTACCCAACCCGTTGGTCAGTAACGCAGTGCTCCTCATCCTTGAACTGACAGAGGCCTTGGCCTCGGCCGACTGCCCTGGCTTTCATGTATCCCTCCATCCCTTGGGCCAGTCCTTTTCAGTCCCTTTTGCTGCTTCTTTGGCATCTCGCCAACCCATAAATGTAATAATGCTGCAGGTCTTCTTCCCTGAACCTCTGCTCTGCCTTCACTCACTTCCTTAGTGATCTAATCAAATCACGTGGCTTTAAACACCGTCGGTAGACACACTGATGACCTCCAGATTTATTACTGTTCTTTGCCTGATCAGTTACTCGGGGCTGTGTTTTCAGCTAACAGTCTTTACAGATGACGTTAACTTCTCCCCCATCCCACCTTTGACAAAGAATAGGCCTGCTTCCTCTTACTAGAAAAGTAACTCAAAAAATCACTATAGAAACTTTTTAAATATTTCAGTATGATGGGTTTTTGAGGTAAAATTACTGGGTGAAAGAGTTTATATAGTGTTTGCCAACTTCTTCCAAATGTAGTATGTGAGAATGTTAATCTGATCATCTTTGTTAAAATATACCCACAAAAATTTTAAAAGTGTCATAAAATATGGTGACAACATAGCTTCCTTGTAGTCTTCATGTGATTTCATTTATGTCTGATGTATGACATCATTCCACAGTTTATTAGTTTTGTTTCTTTCTATATGGCTTAGATATCTATGTTCTTTGCAAATTTTTCTCTTGTTTGCCCTTTTTAAACTTAGAGGAATGATCTACTTTTTAGAAAGCAACTTAAGAGACTTCCCAGGTGGTCCAGTGGCTAGGACTCAGCAGTCCCAGTGCAGGGGGCCTGATTTCAACCCCTGGTCAGGAAATTAGAGCTTACATGCCCCAACTAAGATCTGACGCAGCCAAATTAATAAATAAAAATATTTTTTTAAAAGGAACTCGGGATTCCTCTCCTGCAATACGACCGTGTATGTGTGCAGGCCCATCATGGCCCAAAGGATGTGGGGAGTACAGCAAAGAGATGTGAACTTCATTCTGGCTTCTGTACCCTGAGTAGTCAAGTCCTTAGTCTCTGGCCCAGCATCCATGAAAAAGTAACAGGCTTCCTTGTTAGATTATACATAGAGTAAAATCCCAAACCCGGCACATTCTTGACATTAGGTAGCTGTGGTTTCTTTTATAAGTAACTTAACACCTTAACCCAAATAAATTACACGCAGATGCTTTCTGCTCACAAATGTTCAACTTAATGACGTCTGTAGGGACACAGAGCTAAGAGCTAAGCATGCCAGCCTCTGCCTGCATCCCATGGGAGGGACTTGGGCCAAAACTTTTATAAAGTAATTTTGGACTTGAGGAAAAATTTGGACTAACAAAGGGCCATTTAGAATCTGTTTGTTAAATAGAAAAACTTCCCTCCTTCCTTACAGATTCTTTTAAGCTTTAGGGCTTAAATGTTGGCATGAGTGGTGGGAAATTTGGGATAGTATTGGGGACTTATTTTTGTTCATGAATCCTTTTGGCTTCCCTCAAATCTCCCAATTCTCTCCTAAGGCAAGTACTGAACAAGTTTTCCTCTCTGCGGTCCCTAAATGAGTTTTTCTCACCATCCACTCCAACGAAAAGTGATCCCTTAAGACACTCAGGGGTTTCCCCAGTGGCTCAGCAGTAAAGAATCAGTCTGTCATGCAGGAGACTCGGGTTCCATCCCTCGGTGGGGAAGATCCCCTGGAGGAGGGCATGACAACCCACTCCAATATTCTTGCCTGGAGAACCCCATGGACAGAGGAGTCTGGCAGGCTACAGTCCGTGGGGTTTCAAAGAGTCAGACACAACTGAAGAGGCTGAGTACATACACAAGACATCAGGCTTGTAGAGATTTTCATTTCTTTGACTTATTCTTAACAAGACCCACAACTAACAGGACACACAGACCACGGTTAGTTGTCCTGCATGAGTGAAATCTAATCCTGTCAATCCTTATACAAGCCTGCCAGGCTCCTCTGTCCATGGGATTTCCCAGCAAAAATACTGGAGGGAGTTGCCATTTCTTTCTCCAAGGGATCTTTTTGACCCAGGGATTGAACCCACATCTCTTGTGTCTCTTGCACTGGCAGATGAATTCTTTACCACTAGCTCCACCTGGGAAGCCCTACAAGGCTTGCAGGCCAAATCAATCTCCTGTACAAATCCTACCTGCAAAAACTAATCAATCCCTTCACACACACACAAAGGTGTTAGAATCTAGTCTTAGGCCATTTGCATCCATTTGATATATTGAAAAAGATGGAATTTATGCAGTCAGAATTTATAATATGAAGGAGAAAATCATTTGAATGTTATAACCATAGAGATGGGTATCTTTAACAGAAGAGAAAAAAGATGTCTTTAAAATGAATGACTCTTTCAAAACTTTATTTGAAGCAGAAATAATCAGGATTATTATCCTGATGTTGTTTATTTTGTGTCTTTGCTATTGGCAAGAATGCATTTTATTCCATTTCTTAGAGATAAGCAGAAAGCCATGGGGACTACTTCAACTCATATTCTGGGAAACCAAGAATTACACAACAGTCAGCCATCTACAAATCAGTGATAAACATGATGTCTAGACATGTTCTCATGAGAATAGCATTATTAATGAAATAGCAGTTTGGTTAATCATGAGAGCAAAAGTAATTTGAGGAGTAAATAATTTATTAGTATGCCAATCAATAAAGCAAAAGTAAAAGGATATGTTTTAATTAATTTTGTTATAATATTGAGATTATGACTGGCAAATTCTGTTTGAAGACCTGGACAGTAATCTAATATTTCCAATATGGCAGGTCTTTATCTTTCTGTTTCCAGCTAATGGTATTGCATATTTCAATTACCCAAAATTCCTTTTGTTTCATCTATCAGGATATTATTAAGATACATTAATAAACAATTGGATCTGCAAATTTTCTGTTGCTATGCTATGCATTTCTTTGTTTCTTTAAAACTGGGTGTTCTCACATTTCATTAACAAAAAAAATTTCACCGACTAGGGAAGAATAGTGTGATGCAAGTATAACTAAGAACCTGATCTTATTTTCTATTATTTAAAAGACTCATTTGGAAAAAGAGAAATAAATATATTGACCAATAATCTTAAGTACATAGACAGTCTTTTCAGAAACACAATTAACCCAATAATTTAAAAATAATGCATGGTCCTAAAATGCAGGGAAGAAATACAAGATAAATAAGACTTAAATAAAAACATATTTTTTGAAAACTTTATTTGAAAACTTATTCAACTGAGTTTGCTTCTTTTGCTTTTATAAAAGTACATCTATGGACTTTCCCGGTGGTACAGTGGCTGAGAATCCGCCTGCCAATGCAAGGGACATGGGTTCGATCCCTGGTTGGGAAGATGGATTCACATAGGCCAATATACCATGACAACTAAAGCCCACACACACTAGAACCTGCACGCTGCAACTACTGGAGCCCGTGAGCATAGAGCCTCTGCTCTGCAACAAGAGAAGCCACCAAAATGAGAAGCCCACACACCACAACTAAGAGTGATCCCTGCTCGCCACGATTAGAGAAAGCCCCAGTGCAACAACAAAGACCCAGTGAGACAAAAATCAATCAATAAATAACTTTTTTTAAAAAATACATCTGTGATCATCTTCTTATGTAGTCCTACTAACTGCTCAATGTCTCATCCTAACCCGAAACCTCTCCCTAAATTTCAGCTTACTCAAATGATGGAATCAGGACTACCTAACTTGCACTTTAACTGCTACTATTTTCCAGGTCTCTTGTAACAAGTGGAAGGCAAACCAGAGGAGGTGGGATAGACTTCATTTTAAGTTAAAATTTCTCTATCAGGATGGGATTTTTTTCAACCCTGTCAGATTAGCTCTGCATATTGATATGTGAAAACTGTGTTTCAGCATTGAGCTCACTGAGTTTGCTCTCCTGGGCCCTTCTAGTCAATTCTCTGGCCTTCCTTCCAGGAAATGCCAATGAACCAACTAGTAAATGCCAATGGATCCAGCATGCCAAATGGAATGAACCAATGCTAAATATATATATATATATATATATATATATATATATATATATATATATGTTCCCTGTCAGAGAGGCTAATAATAGGCTGATATAGACATCATTGTCATCTGAAAAGATATCAATGAAGATAAAACAATAATTTATCTTACTTCAAATCAACATAAATGTGTAAGTAGAAGTGTTAGATTTTTTTTGTAAAGATATATAGTCTGTTAGGAAAGTAGAAAAGGAATATTCACTGTAGCACTGAGCTGTCATGAAAGCCTTAACTTTATACTAGAAAAGTCCTACAACACTCAATCAAAACATTTTGCTTATCTTTCACCTACGTAAATGGAAAAATAATGACTTGTGAGATTTAATTTACCTAAGTTCACTGTGCGGGCAAACTTATTGGATTACCTAAGCTATCAAGCAACTATGGGCTACCTATCCAATATGCAACTACCAAGATAAAACAAACTGTGTAGCATCTAAACAGTGGTCTGCAACCAAAGTAACGAAACTAGGTCAGAAATGTTCTTACTGTAACACGATCCATTCAGTCTTCTACCAACCTCCTCCTTGCCGAGGGAGTAGGACCCAGAATATCAGCCATCCTGGTCACACTGCACACGAAGAGACCTGATTTGTTAGGCTGTCACTTTGTCTAGCTCTTTCATATTCAAAGGGTGTGATCTGCCTATTTATGCCACTAGGACTCATGTCACCTGAACTCACTGAGCTGCTCTTCAAGCTAGTGGGCCATCTTCAAAGTCAGTTCCCCACGGTAGGGCATATTCATCCAAAGAGCTACATGAAGGAGTCCAAAGAAGAACGTGTGTATTGAAAAGAGTGAACAAGATAGCACCTGGGAACGTAAGGAGAAAATATTGCTTCTGTTTCTATTTATGTATGTATTCATTTTCTAAAAACTGAAGAAAAATGAGCCTTTAACAATAAATAATGTGTGGTTTGACTCGGGCTTCCCAAGTGACTAAATGGTAAAGGCTCTGCCTGCCAATGCAGGAGACACAGGAGATGCAAGTTCTATCCCTGGGTCGGGAAGATCCCCTGGAGGAGGAAATGGCAACGCACTCCAGATTCTTGCCTGGGAAATCCCATGGACAGAAGGGCCTGGCAGGTTTCAGTCCATGGGGTTGCAACGAGTCAGATATGCCTTAACAACTGAGCACACCCTCACACAGCCTCACCTGGACTGCATGTCAGAAAGTCACATGTATTTCTAAAGTACTAGCCATAGCCTGTGAGAAAATGGGAGTCCTCCTCTGACTGGGCTGCAGAAGAACTCAAAGTATATTGTTCTCTTGGGTCGGTTCCAACTCTTCAGAAGGCCTTACCCTGTCGACTACGGGCACACGCACACATCCTAGCCCCTGAAACCAAGCAGGATCCTGTAGCGCCCTCTTGGGTACAAAAGCCTTTTCATGTCCCTGTTTCTTTGTGAGAAAATGGCTTCAGCCTCTGAAACATCCCCTGAGTTCCAAAGGGCAGATTGAAATAGTTACTAATAGGGAAAGGAGGAGATACAGAAACAAAGGAGGAGCAATCAAGAAAGGAGAACAATCTACCTGGTGTTTGCATCTTCCCAGGTGGCCTGCAATGCAGGAGACCTGGGTTTGATCCCTAGGTCAGGAAGATCCCCTGGAGGGCATAGCAACACACTCCAGTATTCTTGCCTGGAGTATCCCGTGGACAGAGGAGCCTGGCCGGCTACAGTCCACAGAGGTCCCAGAGTTGCACATGACTGAAGTGACCAAGCAGCAGTAGCATACCTGGTGTTCACAGCTGGCCATTTATAATTAACGAAGCAATTTAACATTTAATTAGAATTTACATTCTCAAAGCATTTTCCATAATTAAATAAATGATTGGTATTTAATTTACAATGAACATATTTTGATTCCCTTTGTGGTGATTAAACATTAAAATAGTTGTAGTGATAATGAAAAGTGCTACAAATTGCTCTACAAATAGTAAAAACTTAAATATGTATGTTCTGAATAACCTGTGGTGAGTTTAAAATATGAGAACTGTAAATACCAAATCAAAATCTAAGGGAAATAACTGTAATTTGTTCCAAATCAAAATCTAAGTAAAATATGTCTATAATTTTTCCCATTTCTGTGTACTACTTTAGAAAGTCATTAAACCTAAGTAAAAATGAAAAGGGTTCTTTAAAATCATAGCTATTATTTTAAAATATTTAAATAGCATTTAAGGTTTTTTCCTAAATGTTACCAATTCATAGATGATACTACTGTGTATTCTTTATCTACTGATTATACGGTCTCTTTAATTATGGACATTTGTCCTAGATTTTCAAGATTTTTTTTTTTCTTCTTTGCAGTTGGTTGGTTTTGTGTATGCCTGTTATGTGATCAGTATTTTCATGGAAGAAGAGGATACCTGTAAGTATTATTTTATCTGCTTCTGGGTTTATTTTGCATGAGATTAGCTTCCAAAACTAATCATTACAGGATCATGAAATCCTTTATATTTGGAATTTTAAATGATTAAAATCAATACAGTAAAGTTACAATCAAGCATTTACAAACTATCCTGCACACAAATAACATGGCACTAGGTATGGAAGCTCTCAATCCAAGTCATGCAGGAGAATGCAGAGAGACAGGGATGCCTACGGATTGCTGCTGTATCACTTTAGTAACTTTTCATCAGAGACCTAAATGTCTTTCAGAGTAGAAAATTAGGGTTGCTTTATCTATCACCTGTTATAAGTATGCTGGCTGCAGAGTTTTGAAATCTGACTAATAACAATAACATCAATAGGATAATACAGTATATCAAGAAGTACATATGTATATAAGCTCCGTAAAGGAAACAAGAACCTTAGCAACATAGGCCAACAACTGGCATTTATGGAACACCTGCTAATCTATAAGGCACTTCTTGGCACAATTTCATTATAGGCTCATGTTATACCAAAAAACTTTAATTTGCTTTTTAAAAACAAATAATTATTAGATAAATCAATCATAACCAACCATCCCGGAGATTTGGTTATATGACTGCAGTTACTGTCTGGGTTGTAAAGTTGGCTCTTTTTTAAAAAAATGAGGATAAGTGTCTAGTTAACTGTTACCACTTCTTTCTATAACATAATTGCAAAAGAGTGAATTCTTACCACCAAATAGGTACAGCTCATGGTGTATGAACTGGAATCCAGTTAACAAAGAGGATTTATTTAGTTAACTGGAAGAAATACTAGACCTTGAGATTAAACTCACCAGGAAGTGAAAATATGCAAACATACTACATCATCTCTTTTTTTTTTTTTCCACATCATCTCTTTTGTGCCTGCTTGTGGCTATCTTTTTTTAATGCTAGTTGATCTGGAAAGTTTCTGACATTTCAAAAGTGCTGTTGTAATGACAACACTTCCAACTATGAGGTTAACTTCAAAAGTTATATTTTCAGGTGCTCCAGTAGTAGTTCTGCAATCTTACAAAGTTTACGTACTGAAAATCAGCAGAATGCTTCCAGTGCACAGCTAAGACAGTCTGCACAGCCAAAAACAACCAGTTGAGCTAGGACAATTTTAACTGGAATTGGGACCTTACAAAATTATTAGAATTGGGGCTGTATAAATGCTTCTCCAAAGCATGATATTAATACATTGATTGAGAAATCCCAGCTGAATACCTTATAAAGTACTTCTGAGCAGGTACCAAAAGGATCTTTTTTCTTCTCCTCACTGAACTGATCAGAGGTTCTCAAATGATGCCAATTCTTCATTCATCCTACCGTCTTGTGTGAGGGCAGACAGATTAATCAACAGTCTTTTATCTAGTAGAATAAATATATAAAGGAATTTTCCTTGAAGCTTGTGATTTTAAGCTAAATTTGGAAATGCAAAATGACCTGCAAAATAGAAGATTCATTTAAATTGAGTAAAAGATTTTTGACCTTCTATCAGCCTTTTTCAGCATAATAATGTCTGTATATGAATCAGCTTGCTACTGGCAGATATTATGGTTTCATTGATTTTAGAATCTTTAACTACCTTACATTTCTGTATAGAAATCTCTGAATCAGCTATTTTAATGCCCGTGAAACTGTCGTTGAAGCAGCTGCTAGCAGCTTATTCTATTAATGGTTTAATTCTAGTGTTTGTTACTAGGATCATACATTAAGTTACCAAGAGACATCCAGATAAAGTAGTTGTGTTACCATCAATTCAAATAATACTTAGAGCCAAAAGTGTCTTGGGTGCTCAAAATGAAGTAAATACGCCCCAGACGAACCTGACATGATAATTGGCTGGAAGCAAGATGACAGTAAAAAGCAATCACAAACCTTTTAGTCTGATAGTTCTCAAAGTGAGGGTAATCTTACATTTTTTTATTGAAAGAAGTAGGAATCTAAGTGCAGTTGTAATTAAATTGTCCCAAAGTCTTCAGAAGGTAGATGTGAGCAAAAAAAAAAAAAGTCTGAAACCGATTGCATTGATCCCATAGACTAGTGCAATTTATGCCAACACTTAGCTGTCAGGTAATAATGAACTGCCCTTTGGAGCCACCATTGAGCTAGCGAGAGGGCATTACCAACCTCCAGTCGAGAAGCTGTGTCCTTTGAATTGTGTTTCCAAAATGTAAACATCAAATAAGAAAACAATACTGGTAGCCTTTCAGCTTATCTAAGCATACTTCTAGAAAGCTTCTTCTGAAAGGTAACTGCAAATAGACACTGTAATGTCATAGTATTTTGGCAGACAATATAGCATTTATCATTTTGATTCCTATTCTAACTAATGAAAATCTCTGCATTATTCAAAATGCAAAGTTAAGCCTTGCTCATGGACTGAAAGCTGTCAGCCATCCTTAAAAATTAATAACTACCTGCCTCTCTCCTCTGCAGTGCTTAAGTGGTTCTATGGGACTAACATTTCAGCTGATGGACATTTCTGAAGGGTAATAAATGCTTGAGGAAACATTTATTTCCAGCCACCCATCTTAGTTACCTTTCAGACTCTTTCGCCATTTCCTATAAAGACTATGATTGCAGGTCAAAGACAGTGAAATAAAAAGCTCACAAAAGCAAGAGTGCTGCTAAGTAGGGTCAATACTGTTCATCATTCATTCTCATGAAAAAGCCTATTTATATCTGTTTCTCTTTTTATTTCTCTTTTTAATATCTGTCAGTCTCTTTGAACACTTTTGTGAGACCAGGGCATTTGGAACCTGTAATAGTAAAAATATGTCAACATCTTGTTTGTGAACCATTTACTGCTGAAAATGAACTTGTGGGATGGCTACTGTCTTGTCAGTTTTCCTAAAAATACCTTTTTTAATTCAAGGAAGTGTGGAGGGGAAGCAAAGACGCTGACAAATAGTATTAACTTTATAAATATAGTCAGGTTTCTTCAGAGGATCTTTGCTAGCTCTGCTTCATCTGGTATTAGGTTGCAAATTGTGAATGGAGCATCTGCTGGGCTTGAAAAGCCCAGCCTACTACGTATATGTTGAATGGCTCGAGAAATGTATGTTGAAAACCCTACGTGTTTTTGAAAAGTTTTTGAAAAGAAAACAAATTCCCCAGATGTGGGTTCAGTATTTTATTTTGAAAATCTCAAAATACCTCCTCATACAACTGTTCGCCCCTTGCTAATGTAGTTTGGGAAACTCTTTATTGGAAGGAAACACAAGCTTTGGAAAAATAATTGCATATCTGCTGTCCTTGAGGCTTCCCATAGACTAGTGTTCGTGTATTTGCCTGTCTTTCCGTGAATTCCTGTTAAGAGAACGAGGTGATAGTACCATAGCAATGATGTGAACTTAGGTCCTGCTGAGAATTCACTGGAGAAGCTAATGGGAGGGAAACTGACCAGTCTGAGTGTTAATTTCCAGTTTCCCTTCCTTTATTTTCTGATGTCTGGAAAAGCCTTAGAAAAATAATGTGACCCAGAAGTCAGGCAGTAGAGGACAGAGAGAAAGCAGACGAGGCCTGGATGATCCTCAGAAGAGTAAACGTTTTTTTTATTTCGTGAGCTTTGCAATATGTGGATGTTTGAGGGTTGCTGGGCTGCACCCTACAGGCTTACAAGCCCTGTACTTGCCCAGCCTCAAGACTGAAGAAAGAGCCCAGAGTCAGCGTCAAAGACATCGGTGATTTCATGGATGGGGGATTTTACATGTCCCAGTGTCTCTCAAGAGGGATGTCATTAACACCCAGCTCCCCAAACCAGTAAGTCAAGGAGGGACTCTCCATAGAGTCAAGATAGCAAAGCCATCTTACTAAAACTAGCTCCAAAGTCAGGGCTAACCTCACAGTGAAATGGCAAAGTGAAGTGACAGTCAGAAACGGCTTTAATTTTTCTGTGTTTCCACTTGAAACTGTATGTTAGAAAATTTTTAAATGAAAGTGGTCCTCACTCTGCCAATACCTAGCTCTGTGCCCATTAACAAATAGAATCTCCCATTAGGGGTCACCCAAGCACTTTCAGCTCTAACATCACAGCCCTCTGGATGACGCCCAGAGCCGGGAATATTTCAAGGCACCATCAAGTGCATCACCTTTTCTTCATTCATTTCCAAATGGTAAATATCAGGTAGCTATTCAAGACATCCTCATCTCTCTGCTCCAGACTAACAGCCCAGGCAGTGTGAAAACCAGCTTCACCCCTTACGGCAAGCCCTCTACACAGATGCCTGTCAACTCAAAAGAGACATGATCTCATCTCCCTACAGCCGGGGTCAGACAGGTTGGAGCTCCCAGGTTCTTATGGTTACCAAGAGTCCAAGCTGTGGAGCATGCCCTTCCCTGAGAAGGAAGACTGAAGGATCTGCCATCCAGATGGTACAGAATGGAAGATGAGAGATTTGGGAGCCAGAGGTGATTATGAGGGAACAACTGAAAAAAGAAAGTTCACATCCTCATGGCATCCTAAATGCAGTAAGAAAAAGAAAGGGGGGAATGCAAGGATTTTATGTCGATCCTGGGCAATAGTTTTTATTATTTATTCAATAATAATGCATTATTAGTGGGAGAATTTAGAAACCCAAGGGAGAGAGGAGCTAGCAGTATTCTGACATGGTCTCTTGTATCTCCATTTTAATTCTAAAGTCAGTAGCCCCATCCCAACTCATCTCCACCTTTCTCAGTCATCCAACTGAGCTGCTCAGCCAGCCCTACCACGGGTACGCCGAGCCCTCGTTTCTCTCCAGCCATCCCAGAGCTGCCCGGTGATCGGTCCCTGAGCAGCAGAGAAGCATGTGCCTTACCCACTGGCCCTGATGCTGCCCCACGAGGGCACGTGTGTGAGGGCCCCCTCTGCTTCTTCCTCTCATGCATTCCAAATCAACGGCGTCTCCTGGTCCGTGAAAACTGCAGCCTTAAAGCTCCCTACACTGCAACTTTGGAGTCCTTACTCTCATTTTAGGAATGAGGACATGAAGCCGAGACAGGTGATGTAATTGTGGCATCTTTGTCCTCCTCTGCTCTGCACTGACAGCCTGAGACTCTAAGATACAGAGAAGGCAAGGCAGCAGACGTGGCTTCCCGCAGGCTCCTCGGGTCTCTCTCCCATCAGAGCTGTCCATATTAATCCAAGATTTTCTTCTTGCTGACACAGAAGAGGGGGGCTTCACTCTGTCCTGGGGCTCTTGTGGCTCCTCTGTCCGTCCTTCCCACGTATTCAGGCAGCTGGTGTCATTCATGATTCTCTCTCTGCCTCCCTGGCCTTATCTCTTTTTCCCATCCCCATCCTAGTTTCTTCCTCTCCTTGGATCTTTTTCTTCAGCTTATGAATAAAGCTGTGCGTGCATGCTCAGTTGCTTCAGTCCTGTCTGACTCTTTGCCACTCTATGGACTGTAGCTTGCCATGCTCCTCTGTCCATAGGATTTCCCAGGCATGGATACTGGAGCGGGTTGTCATGCCCTCCTCCAGGGGATCTTCCCGGCCCAGGTATCAAACCCGTGTCTGCTCTTGCTGTCTTCTTTCTCGCCTCTCTTTTGTTTGCTCTTGCTCTCTGATTATAAGAAGAACACAAAGTCTAGATTAGAGTAAATGGCATACCCTCGGAACATCTTTCTTTGCTGAATACAGTTCAGTCAACTGCCAAGCTTGGACCTATGTGCTTGTGTCGGGGGCTTGCCAGCTATTTGCCATTTGTGTCTTCTTCTTCTGGCATACCGCTGGGTTGCATCTCCCAAATTCCCTGCAGTTGGGTATCCCATGACACTGAATTCCAGATCATGGAATGTGAGCAGAAGAGACACCCTCACTTCCAGGCATGGCCCCCAAATCCTCCCCTATGTGATTCTCCATGTTCTTCCCCTTTCTGCCTCTTGGTTACAGACCAGCTTTGGAAGTCACATGTTCAAAATGGTGGAGCCACCACGGTGAATAAATGTCGAAATAAATGTTGGAATTTATTTCTCCATTAAGTAAACATCTCAGATGATTTGAGTTTGCTGCATGTTAAGGGATTTTCTGGTGGCTCAGAAGGTAAAGAATCTGCCTGCAATGCAAGAGACCTGGGTTTGATCCACGGGGAGGGAAGATCCCCCGGAGGAGGGAATAGCAACCCACTCCAGTATTTTTGCCTGGAGAATTCCATGGACAGGGAAGCCTGGAGGGCTTTGATCGATGGTGTCACAAAGTGTCAGACACGACAGTGACTTTCACTTTCTTTCACTTTAAGGAATTTTCAACTAGGAAGCAGGAGCTCAATTCCAAGGCAATTCTCACTTTCCACTAATGGAGGTTCGGAGCTTTTTAAAATAGTTGGTGGAACAAGAGGCGATCTCATGACATATCCTTCCAATGTGACTAATTCAGCAGCCCACAGCATTGGGACTCAGATTATGTTAGATTTGAGTAGACACAAGACTTTACTCCTATCAAGAATCTCTTTCTGGTTGGCTTTATACTCACTAACCCTTTAAAACATTTTAATGTCTTCCCGTTTGACTCAGATGTTCTGTTGACATTCCGCTTAATTTCTTTCAACCGTATCTCCTGATGGTATTCTGTGTTATTTCTATATTTTAGGTAGGTTGCCAATTCTTGCAGTGCTCAACTAGATTTGGCATTTTCCAAAATCTCTTCTTGTTCTGTAGAAATTGATCTTTCCATGTCTGAAAGTATAGTCCAGATCCAGAATATTATTGTTTAATTTTAGGACTTAAACAAGTTTAAGTAGCTAATCCTTTATTCATTTGATTCATTAGTTCAAGAAACAGTTACTGAAGAACCGCTATGTATTAGACCCGCAAGGATACAGAGATGAATAAGCCTTGGTCCCTTTCTTAGGAGATCTCACGTCTAATAAGTGAGCCAGGTATGTAAATAATGATGGACGAGTGAAGCACAGATCATGGTCTGCATAAAGTGAATCAGATGCACTGAAAAAAATCAGCGGAAGCTAATTCTCTGTCAGAGCATCAAGCCTGGCTGCTCAGAGCATGAGAACATGGTCTATATGAAGAAAATTACAAGGAAGAGGACATTAAAACGCTGGCAAAAAGATATGTCAAACTACTGTGGGAAAACCATGGGGTACTCAGGAAGTGATGAGTATGGGGTGTGTTCAGTTCACTAAGTGAACAACAGGGTCAGTCTTTGAGGGACCTTGGATTCTGGCTTATACCTGTGTTAAGTCTAAGTCACTTTAGTGGTGTCTGACTCTGTGACCCCATAGACTGTTGCCTACCAGGTTCCTCTGTCCATGGGATTCTCCAGGCAAGTGAGTCCCAACCTATTTCATATCTTGGCACTTATAGAGAAAAGTCAAAATTTATGAGGCACACTGTGACAAATAAGTTACTTTTTCCCAGCAATAAATGAGCATCCCAGACCACTAGCTACCTCCAGTCTTGCTCAGCAAGCATGCGGACGTGAGCATGCCCCACCCCGTCCCCACCACCCACACACCAGGGAATTAGGGAATCAATATCCTGTCAGCTGTACCTACTCAGGTCTCAACAGCTGGGATGCTCTGATAGATGATGTGGAATCAATGAAAAGATTTAATCTTGGGAAGAATATGATCAGATTCAATTTTCTTTGAACAGTCATTCATAGAAAGAGAAAGGAATTTATAAAATGATCTCAGAAGAAATGGCATTTTGGGGATGGAGTCTGTCTTAGAAATTGGAAAACCAAAAGTAATAATAGAGGCTATTTTTAAAAGGAAAAAGAATATTCAAAGGGGAAATGTTCAAAAGTGTAGAAGCAGACAGGAAAAACTGAATTAGAGAGACTTCAGAGTCAACAAGTATTTGTCACTTGATTTATAGAGCAAAGTAAAACATTAGCTAGATTTAAATGAGTGATAAAAATATATTGGGGAAAAATTGAATAACTAAGAAAAATGCATTGTATAAGGGGGAAAAATGTACCTGTTTAGACAAATTCTTAGAGCTGTTTTTAGCCCTTACCTTTTTAGTTTAATATTTTTTCTCTGAGTCATTCCATTCTGCTTTATTGACCCCAAACAGATCCTAGAAATTCACTGTGCCATTGTTTAAGTATTATATACTCACGGAAAATTTTAAAGTGGAAAGAAACTCTGTGCTCTGATTATGGGAACATCTGCCTTCAGAAATGTGGACCCATAAGAAAAACAAAAGAGGAAATTCATCCAAATTAAAAAATGAAAAGGCAGCTCCAAAAATAGAAAAGGGAGGTGTTTTCAGAATTTTTAAAAATCTTGTTTCCTCTAGAATAAAATATTCCTCTGAATGAGCCTGATAGTAATGACGCAAAGGCCTTCAGCCACCCCTGATTCTGAGCATACAGTAATTGAAAACTTATAAAAACTTTGAAAGAAACTTCAGGAAAGCCAAATTGCAGTTGTTAATAGTAAGCAGCCATTCCACCCAATTACTGATGAAGATGAACCAAAGGGTTAGCAGTATATCTACAAAAGGAAAACAGTACAACTTATGTGGCTTTAAAAAACCTGAGTAACTTTAAAGGGAATGTGTGTGCGTGCATGCTCAGCCCTGTGTGACTCTTTGCGACCCCATGGACTGTAGCCCACCAGCTTCCTCTGTCCATGGAATTCTCTAAGCAAGAATACTTGGAGAGGATCGCCATTTCCTACTCCAGGGGCTCTTCCCGACCCAGGAGTTGAAGCCACATCTCCTGCATCTCCTGCATTGGCAAGCGGATTCTTTACCACTGTGCCACCTGGGAAGCACTTTAAAGGGAATAGAAAACAATTAAAAAAAAAAAAAGAAGAAGGGATATATGTAAGCATATAGCTGATTCACTTTCCTGCACAGCAGAAACAAACAACATTGTGAGGCAATGCTATGCCAACAAAAACTAATTTTATAAAAGCAATCATACTATTAAAGATGAAAATTAAAAAGGAAAAAGAAAAGATCCTAGGTCCTTTCTTCATGAATATGAGAAAATGAAAACTAAAAAGTGTATGTGTGCTTTAAGGAAGAAGGCTGTGGGAGCCGGGATGTCCTAGGCATTTTTATAAAGATGATACTACTCTAGCAGTCAAGAGTGAGAGAAGAAATTACAGCAACAGATGCTTTATTATCAAAGCACCTTGTAGGGACACTATAACCAGGTTCCCCTCACACAAGAATCAAGACAAAATGCTAGAGACTGTCCATGGTATCCTTACAGAAAAACTGTATAGATTTATAGAATACAAAATAGAATTTTGTATTTTCTATTCACATAGTGTCATAGAATAAGTGTACCCATGCACCTAAAGGAATAACACTGAAAGCATTGGGGAAATGTCACTCTGCGCACTTTGCACAAAGGGGATGTATTACGTACAAAGAATCCCATAGAGTGACTTGAAATACCAAGAAAAAAGAGAGTGATTTACCCTCAGTGTCTGTGCTACTGTGAGGAAAAAGGACTAGAGAATAAAAGCAATGCCAGTTAAAAGCTTTAAAAAAAAAAAAAGGCTCAAGAGTGCATGCTAAGTCACTTCAGTCATGTCCAACTCTACAACCCTATGGATTGTAGCCCACCAGCCTCCTCTGTCCAGTGGAGTCTCCAGGCAAGAATACTGGGGTGGGTTGTCATGCCCTCCTCCAGAGGCTCTTCCCAACCCAGGGAGCAAACCCACCCCTCTTAGTCTCCTACATTGGCAGATGTGGCAGGTGAGTTCTTTACCACTGCTGCTGCTGCTGCTAGGTCACTTCAGTTGTGTCCAACTCTGCAGCCCCATAGATGGCAGCTCACCAGGCTCCCCCGTCCCTGGGAGTCTCCAGGCAAGAACACTGGATTGGGTTGCCATTTCCTTTTCCAATGCATGAAAGTGAAAAGTGAAAGTGAAGTCGCTCAGTTGTGTCCGACTCTTCGAGACCCCATGGACTGCAGCCTACAAGACTCCTCCGTCCATGGGATTTCCCAGGTAACAGTACTGGAGTGGGGTGCCATTGCCTTCTCCATCTTTACCACTAGCACCAACCAAATCAAGTGTCTCGTTAGCAAGAATTCAATGTAAAGCTTATCATTACAATAACAGAATTTTAGGATGTAATTCAAATACTACACAGTTGTGAAAACAACGCCCCCACCAAAAAAAAAAAAAAAAAACTGTTTACTTTTAATAGTTGCAAAATTTTGTATGGCTATAAAATGAGCATCTAATTAATAATCTGCCATTATTAAAGTCTAGCTCAATCAAATGGCTTCCCTGATGACTCAGCGATAAAGAATCCTCCTGCCAAGGCCTGCCTAATGCAAGAGATGTGAGTTCTGTCCCTGAATTGGGAAGATCGCCTGGAGAAGGAAATGGCAACCCACTCCAATATTCTCTCCCGGGAAATCCCATGGACAAAGGAGCCTGGCAGGCTACAGTCCACGGGGTCACAAAGAGTCAGACACAACTCAGCAACTAAACAACAACAAACAACAATCAAATGTAACAGAGTATGATATGACAAATATTGTGGGTATCATCTTTAAAAATAAAAAATGTGCCTTCCTTATTTTGGCAAAATCAGATTTAGCATTTGAAGCTTATCTTTAGAATAACGGTGGGCTTCCTTGGTGGCTCAGATGGTAAAGAATCTGCGTGCAATGCTGGAAACCCAGGTTCGACCCCTGGGTTGGGAAGATCCCCTGGAGAAGGAAACGGTAACCCACTCCAGTATTCTTGCCTGGAGAATCCCATGGACAAAGGAATCTGGCTGCAGTCCATGGGATCGCCAAGATTCAGACACGACTGAGCTAGTGACACTTTAGAATAATGGCAGTTATCTTCTACCAACATGAGCAAACATAAATACATTGCAGATATTGATGAACAAGTCTTAAACATAAAATGAAATATTTATTGGAAGGGTACCTCTTAATAAAATGGACAGGGTGGTTTTGTTTCAATTAGTTCATGTATTCATAGATGAACATTGGTTATTGCTAGAATATAATAGGTACCTGAGGTACTTTTTACCTCATTTCAATATAAGAATGGGAGGAAATTTGTTACAGTAATGTCACTCAACTGTTTTAATTCCTTCTCTTCCTAAATAGTTTTGAGAGCTTACCTTGTACCAGGCACTGTTCTAAATTCTGGGGAGATAGCAGTGAACAAAACCAGACAAGGTCAGATAAAAATTTTTATCTCATAGAACTTAAATTATAGTGAAGGAGTTAGATATCAATTTTTTTTAACAAAATATATAGTGCTTGTGTGCATGCTCAGTCATGTCCAACTCTGCCATCCCATGGACTATAGCCTGCTAGGCTCATCTGTCCATGGGATTTCCAGGCGAGAATACTGGAGTAGGTTGCCATTTCCTTCTCCAGATGATCTTCCCAACCCAGGGATCGAAACTGCATCTCTTGGGTCTGCTTGCATTGGCAGGCAGATTCTTTACCACTAAGCCACCTGGAAAGCCCAAAATATACAGTACCATATGGTAAACAGTGATAAACACAAAAGAGGAGACATAACGGAGGAAAGGAGATAGGATAAGTGGGAATTATAAAGTGGCTGCAGTGCATGTCAAAAGTATATATGCTCCATTATCAAAAATCATTTTTTAGGGAAGGATAAATTAACAGTTTGGGATTAAAATATACACACTAATATGTATGAAATAGATGACCAACAAGGATGTACTGTATATCACAGAGCACTATACTCAATGTCTTATAATAACCTATATTGGAAAAGATTATAAAAAGACATCAGTTCAGTTCAGTTCAGTCGCTCAGTCATGTCTATATATAAATATATGTGTATAACTGAAACACTTTGCTGCACACCTGAAACTAACAGGACATTGTAAATTAACTATAATTCAATAAAAATTGTTAGATTATTTTAAAGTACTACAAGTGATAAATCAACTATGTCCTCCTTCCATTATTTTGGAAGCTACCTACCTTGTCATTAGTAGCTGTTACTTTATCATCCCTCATAAGAAATTAAAACTTTGCTTTGGTTTAGTGCCCTGGAGCCTTTTACCCTGGGAAGTGCAATAAGATGAGTGCCTCTCCAGATGGTTGAGATAAATGCCTTCAGTCAAGCAGAAAGTAGATAGCTGTGGAAGAGAATGAGTGAACCCAGAACCAGAATGGCCACAGGTACCTTCTCAGGACACACACGTTTTGGAATAACACTTTTGGAATTGGCTACCTTAAATCGACTTCCTGGGTGGCTAAGATGGTAAAGAATCTGCCTGCAATGCAGGAGACACAGGTTCAATCCCTGGGTTGGGAAGGTCCCCTGGAGAAGGGCATGGCAACCCACTCCAATATTCTTGCTTGGAGAATTCTATGGACAGAGGAGCCTGGTGGGCTACAGGCCATGGGTTCGCAAAGAGTTGGACATGACTGAGCAACTAACACTTCCACCTCCACCTTAAATTACACACCATTTGGGAAGTCCTCACATCCCCTGGGGGATGCACTCCCCAGCTGAAGACAGCTGGCCTCTTATTGCCTCCCCACCCGGACCCCGCAAGAGGAGGAGGGACTGGAACCCCCAGACAGATGTGTGGTTTCTTCCAGACCCTCCAGACTCTCCCAGTGACACCTCTCGGTGTTTCCCAGGCCACAGAGCCATCCGAGTCATTGCGCAGTATCAGCTTTCCACATCAGTGCCTTTGCCTGAGGGGGACCAGATGAAGTGAGATGGATCCACTTTGCATGGCTGATAGCAGGCAAAAAGAGGTAAATGTGCTGGAAGACGGACCTGGCCAAGGCCACCTCTAGGGTGGCAGACTCTGCCCCTCCAGTGAGGCTGACTTCTCCCTGAGCATCTCAGGGGTCCCATGCGAGAAGCTTCCCTTCTTCAGTTCCCAGTGCTTTCTGAAAGGTGGAGGGGATGGTAAATTTCCTATATTATAAAGAGAACAATCATGAACATTAATAAAGCTTGCCCATGGGCTGTCATCTACCAGTTTGAACAGCTCTTAACATTCCTAAAGTTATTTCCAGCAGGCAGTTGCACAGCCCCAACCACCTCCTCTGGGGGTCAGCAGTGTTTCAGGGCACAGTCAAGTTCACCAGGTCCAGCAGACCCATGGGGGCACCATGCCTGGACCCACTCTGTGTGATGTGAGCTGCCCCCCCATGGTCTGCGATTTGGCTCAGCGGGTCGTGCCCCCTGAAAGCTCAGATTCTTCAGACAGGAAGAGGCACCAGATCAGCGATGCTGTGGGCCAGCTCGTTCCCTAGTAACGCAGGCAGAGTTCAGTTGCCAGCTCCCTCAGAAACCACCACTCTCTCCTAAAAGCCTTCATTACCTACGGGGGTCTGCAAAATCCTCCCTGTGGTCTGTTAAGGTTCTCACTGCATGAACTCAGTGGATGTCGAGCATCTGCCCTGGCTTTTCTCTTATGAATTCCTATCACAGAATGAGTAAATCACAATGTAACGGCCCCCATATTTGAGTTCTTTAGAAGCCTGAGCAGTGCTCCCTTAAGCAGTATTGCTGGCGACCTATAAAATAAATGCTTATTAGAATAGTCTCATAACGACATAGCGGGAACAATGATAGAGCAAGAAGCAGGCTCAGAGTAAATATGTTAATTGATCCTCATCCTCCCAAGTCTTTTCATTTCTCTGAGCTAAATGCAATGGTAGAGTGTCCCCGTGTTTCCCAGTCAGAGACAAGGCAGTGTGCAACCGAGCTGGATCAGAAAAAAATGCCTGCATTCTGGTTCATTCTCTGCTGTGTGTGTGCGTGCGCACTTAGTCGTGTCCAACTGTTTGTGACCCCATGAACTGTAACCCACCAGACTCCTCTGTCCATGGGGATTCTCCAGGCAAGAATACTGGCGTGAATTGTCATGCCCTCCTCCAGGGGATCTTCCCAACCCAGGGATCGAACCCACATGTCTTGTATCTCCTGCATCGTCAGGCGAGTTCTTTACCAGCTGAGCCACCAGGGTGAATCTAGTTAAACCTGGGACACAAATGATAGCTTGAGTACACACTGAAAATGGCCTGTCTTGCTTTAGGTGTCAGTTGGGATTGCAGTGTCTGGATGAAGCCCTGAGTAGGTAATACTGACTTATCTATTGGAAACCTCACTGATGACCAAAAGTTCCCTGTAGTCAAACAGAAGACTCACTTGTGAATCTCTTACAAGTGGAAAAGTGAGAAAAAAAGAAAAGTGAAAGTATTAGTCGTGCCTTACTCTTGCGACCCCATGGACTGTAACCCACCAGGTTCCTCTCTGTCCGTGGAATTTTCCAGGCAAGAATACTGGAGTGGGTAGCCATTCGCTTCTCCAGGGGATCTTCCTGACCCAGGGATGGAACCCTGTTATCCAGCTTTACAGATGGATTCTTTACCGTCTGAGCCACCAGGGAAGCCCAACAAGTGGAAAACAAGTCTGTGTTTGTACAGTAAGATGATGCTATAAATCCAAAGTGGCTTTGGAGTTCCTCCAGGTCAGTGAGAGCCCCTGTCTGGGATCTACCATGGGGAAAGTGAATAACCACAAAGATATTCCATTGCAAGTAACATAATTTGTTCTAAGAAGTCACTTGGCTCTGTGCTTGGAAGTTGGCACAGGAAATACATTTGAAAGGACTTTGAACAATGGGTTTTCCAGGCTGTGGGCTCTCCCCAAGGGATCTTTTATAGTAACACCTCAGTTTCCGAGAATGGGTGAAGAGGGCAATGTTCTCTGTAACCGGCTTTTCTGCACCATTGATGCCAGCTCTTAATTGTGCTGATTTTTCTGTTCTACATTTTAAGACTTTAATAACCAGAGAATTCAAGTCAATTATCCTGCAGGTCATTCAGCAAGTTGTGCACACCCCTCTACCTTCTGTCTTCCTCATCTCCTCCCAGGCCACTCTTCTGCCAAAGATCCTTAGATGGTGTTCTTCCTGTGATTGCTTCAGATTTCATGATGTTTTGTTTCTAATTTTCCTTTTCTAATATTTCTGAAAACCCATCTATGCCTCTTCTGCTACTTCTCAGGTTTCATTACAATTCATCTCCTTATTTCTACTGGAGCAACTCCTTAATTCAGCAGCTTCTGTTCTCCCATCTTTCTCATTACAGTGACTTTTAGAATGCACAGTCACTTCACTTTCTTAACAGTGTGATACAACTACCACTCTGAAAGCTTAAAAAGCTGAAGGTATTTCCTACTGAGTTGTTTTCAAGTATTTCGTTGGGTCAAAGAACAACTTCATTTTTTAAAGCATTATTTTTTAAAACTTTAAAATCTATAAACACTTCAGTTTACCTCTTTACTTAAACTGTATTCCTACTCTGGCAAATGGGAAGTGTCAGTGTGTGCTTAAAAAACTATTTTTCTAATATGGAAATATCAGGTTTCTGTTGACAAAAACAACATTGTTCTGTTCTACTCATAAAAGATTCTTGATGTTTTCAGTTTCTTAATTACCTACTTTTTCCACCTTTTGGATATGATGAATAATGCTATTTTCAAAAATGATTCAAAATCATCTTTTGAATCTTTTAGTAAATGGCAATAAGTGAAAGCTTACAAAAAAGGAAAACATGGAAATTTATGCTCACAAAACAAGCAAACTAGACAAACTAAATATTGAGAATTTAAAAATTTGTGTACAAATTTTTATGTGGATGTATGTTTCCATTTCTCTTGGGTGTATACCTAGGAGTAAGAATCCACCTGCTAATGCAGGAGATGCAGGAGACATGGGTTCGATCCCTAGGTCAGGAAGATCCCCTGGAGGAGGGCATGGCAACCCACTCTAGCATTCTTGCCTGGAGAATCCCCATGGACAGAGGAGCCTGGTAGGCTACAGTCCATGGGGTCCCAAGGAGTCAGACATGAGTGAGCATGCAATCACGCATGGTAACTCTGTACTTCCTCTTTTAAGAACCACCTGTCTTGCACCATTTTACATTACCACCAGCGGTGCATGAGGGTTCCAATTTCTCCATATCTTTACCAACATTTATTATCTGATTTTTATAGCCATTTTGGTGAGTATAAAGTAGTATCTCATTGTGGTTTTGGTTTGCATTTCCCTGCAAATATTTTTGTAATGCAATTGATGTTGAAAACAAGCAAACAAAACAAAGGCTTCGGGATGACAGAATACGTTTTCTCTCTTGGCTTCTCTTCATTAATCAGTTAGGGTCATTTCTGTCTTTAAAGAACTACTTCGTAAATTAATCCAAGTGACTGTGAGCATTTTATAAATGAGTCTTCCGCATTTTAGCTGCACTGCATTCAAGATCAGTTGAAGAACTTAAGTCAAACTATTCAACAAATGAAGCACCCCCAAAATCATCTTTTGAATCTTTAGTAGATGGCAATAAGTGAAAGCTTACAAAAAAAGGAAAACATAGAAATTTATGCTCACAAAACAAGCAAACTGGACAAATTAAATATTGAGAGTTCAAACGTTATATGAAATTTAATTTTCAGTTTCATAGTTTCCTTTTGAAATCTCTTGACTTGAGAAAAGACTCTTTTGACAGAACTGCATTTTATTTGACAAATTTATATTCTACACCAAAATGAAAAAAGTTAATTTGTGAGAAGGTCTAAAAAGTATCATAAATAAATGCAAGTTATTTTGTGTCCTGTAAAATTCTTGGCACAGAAAAATGTGCTAAATGGAGGTAAAATTGCAGTGCTTGGGAAAGTATTTGGGCTAAACTATATGACACCTGTCCTTTCTGTAGCAAATTTGCTTGGCATTTATCAGCATGAGTTTGAGCAAGCTCTGGAAGTTGGTGATGGACAGGGAAGCCTAGCATGCTGCAGTCCATGGGGTTGCAGTCGGATATGACTGAGCGACTGAACTGAACTGATATGGAAAATATTTTCATAGTTAAAAATACTATGATTTACAGAGGCAATCAAGATATCAGCAATTTCAAGTTTACTAATCATAAAAAGAAATGTTGAATAAGATTGTAAATAAATTTATAAAAATAATAAAACTATATTGAAAAGATATGTGTATATTTTCCCCCAAAAGATCAGTGATGTGGTATTTTACAGATAGACATGGACCATGGAGCAGATTCATGGCAGTACATGAATTTATACCAAAAATAATCATTATATTAATGTTATATTTTAATGTTCAAATGAGTATAAAGGTTTCTTTTTATTCTGCTTTAATAAATATGTATATTGATTTTCATATTCATTTTTATAAATAATTTTATTTTGAAATAACTTTTTAATTGAATAATTTTATTCATAAATGTACATTTTTTAAATTTTGATTCTTTTAACACACCCTTCAACTTCCAAAGGTGCCTCTGTAAGTCATAGTATCTCTAACTATGAAAATATTTTCCATATCAGTTCAGTAAATTATAGTACTACCCAACTTTTTTTTAGGACCATTCAATTTTTAATCAATAATGTTAATTGATCAGGTGATTTTTCCTTCTAAATTTTCACCCATTGGTCAACAAGGTCAGGGGTTGGATATTTGATTAAATATCTAATCTAATAAAAACTTAATCTAATCTGACTAAGTGACCCCTTTAGACACTGGTAGTTCTCTCTGACAAGACTCCTTTTTTAATAGAAGAATTTTTTAAGTATTTTATTTATTTATTTATTTTTGGCTGCACTGGGTCTTCTTGCTGCCCAAGGGCTTCTCATCCCAGGGCTTCTCTTGTTGTGCCTTACAGGCTTAGTTGCCCCAAGGCATCCTGGGAGGCTTCCCTGGTGGCTCAGAGGTCAAAGCGTCTGCCCGAAATCCAGGAGACCCTGGTTCGATTCCTGGGTTGGGAAGATCCCCTGGAGAAGGAAATGGCAACCCACTCCAGTATTCTTGCCTGGAGAATCCCTTGGAGGAAGGAGCCTGGTAGGCTACAGTCCACGGGGTCGCAAAGATTCGGACACGACTGAGCGACTTCACTTTCACTTTCCCTTTCCTTTTCCCTAAGGAAAGATCAAACCTGTGTCTCCTGCACTGGCAGGTGGATTTTTAACCACTGGACAACCAGGGAAGTCCTGGGAAAATCGTTTTAGTGTCTCAGACTGACTCTTCTCTCACTACTTCTCTCCTTAAGATTGTGTCCAGGTGACTTATGTGCCTTGGTAGGAAAAGGATGGGCTTTTCTTGGCCCCTCTGAACTTCTAGGCTAATTCATCTTTCTCAAAATCACAGTTTACTAGCATGCCTGTCTTGAGTGGAGAATATGATAAAATATTCACATCTTGTGTACCTAAACACACACACATACCAAGCTCATGGTGTTCATATACACCCAGATACTTATTAGAGTACTATAATATAACCAGAGCTTGCTATAACCTAATTAATAGCTTTAATGGACTACAGCAGGAAAAAAAAAAACAAAAAAACAGGAGAAATAAGCTAAGATTAACCATGGACATTAGGTTTGCAAAAGAAAGACTGAGGTTTTTATCAAAGTGGAAACAGATTAGAAAGAATATTAACAAAATTAGTGAGTCTATGCAGTATGAGGCAAGTACCACACGACCAGAGAGAAGTTGAAACTTTCTCTGCAAAATGCAGGTGCTTATTTGTCAGGAATGGCTTGAAGACAGAGGGCAAGGACATATATTTTGTGACTTCTCAAAGGTCTTTCTAATAATGCAATAAATATTCTTAAGGAAAAAAAAATGGTTTCTGGCAACAAGAAGAAAAGGTATATCTTTTGATATATGAGGGGGAAGGGCATATTTGTATGCCTAAGGACAAGCACATTATTTAAAATCTAATACTATTTAGTATACTTCACTTTTTACTAAAGCCAGTAACAAGTGTGATTTTTCAGTCCCTAAGATCCCAAGTTCTGTGTGTGTTTCTTCAAATTTCCCCATTTTTTTCAGGTGCTCTGTGACAACCTAGAGGGGTGGAATGGGGTGGGAGGTGGGAGGGAGGTTCAAGAGGGAGGGGACCTGTGTACACCTGTGGCTGATCCATGCTGATGTACAATTATCCTCCATTAAAAATTTTTTTTAAATTTCCCCATTTTTTGACCACTGATAATATTTTGAACAGTCTTTATATTAAATACACATTCTTCCATTGTGTGATAAATATTTTTGTTAGCTTTTCATGTGTTCTTTGTAAATCATCTACTGTTATGTGAATTTGCACACTTACTCACATTGGGCTATGTTGTATTTGCAGTTGATTTCATAGGTGGACTTGATGCACACTCCTACTGCCAGGATCATGTTACGTTAAAGCCTGTTCATCTGTAAGTAAAGGTGTGATGAGATGGAAAATATTAATCCTTCTAACTTGGCCAAAACTAACCAAACCTGAGATAATTTGGGCCTACCACTACTAATCATTGGTTTAATTTTCCACTCATATTTGAAACACACCTTTCACATGTAACCCAACATTATCATTATTATTGTTCATTCCAAAAAGGATTTCAAGTAGTACAATGATTTAAGTTTCTTAAATGATAGTTTTGCTTTATTTTTCTTGTTGTTAGATTGCCAAATTTGGGGGAGAAAGGACGATTTAGTGTATAAAACAGAGGCTTAATATGTGTCTTGGGGGAGCACAGGAGAGGGAAAAGAGAAGAAAGACTAGGTTAGGATCCAGGCTCTAACTGTGTGGTCCCAGGGGCCTTCTTTTATGTCTCTGAGAATAGACTTGGTTCTGTCACCTGGGTGGAGGAGGGAGGATGGATTAAATGGAATACGGTATAAAGAGCATCTCTAAAGCTGCTTATGACTGTGCCTAGTACTCAAAAGAAAAAAAAAGTATTAGTCACTCAGTCATGTCCAACTGTTTGCAACCCCATGAACGGTAGCTTGCCAGGCTCCTCTGTCCTTGGAATTTTCCAGGCAAGAATACTGGAGTGGGTAGTATTTATTCCAGCAGAGTGAGCTAAAGGAAACACAGGCCCATGTGCTACTGGAATGGGTAGCCATGTCTTCCTCCAGGGGACCTTCCTGACCCAGGGATAGAACCCAGGTCTCCTGCACTGCAGGCAGATGCTTTACCATCTGAGCCACCAGAGAAGTCCACCTGGTACTCAAATGTTTGTCTAATCAGAAGAAGGTCAACAACTACAGTGAAAACACCTCAAACTGGACAGATTTCAGTTGAGTGTAAGGAAGGAGTCACAGTCACTTGATTGATAAAATACTAAAAAAACAAGAAAATAGATACCATGACTGCATTCCTAGAAAACTCTAAGCAGCAAATAGACAGCTGTATAAAGCAGTGGCTACTTTGTACAATTTGCATTATTATCTCACTTCACCCTCATGAAAATAATGTACTAATAGTCCACTTTATAAATAAGAAACCTGAGATTCATAGATGATAAACAGTCTTCCCAAAGTCTCTCAAGTAGTAAGGGGTGGAGCTGGGGTCTTTCTTGGGTGCGACACTCTCACCAGTACATTGTAGACTTGCTCAGATGACCTTCCTGTTCTTTCAGGCGAATGCTCTGTAATTTTGTGATGACAGGGGAAATTGGTAACACAATCACTAGTATAAGAAATATGTATGAAAGCATTCTCCAGCTGCCTCTGCCCAAATCTGCAATTCCTCCCCCAGCTTCTTTGGGGACAGAAGCCTCTAGAAGGCTGTATTGGCTCCTCCACCTCCCCATGTGGAATTAACTTTATTCCAGGAGAGTGAGCTAAAGGAAACACAGGCTCACATGCTACACAAATCAGCACAGTGCCTATCACGTGATAGATGTTTAAATATATGTTGGTTTCTTAAAGCAAATCCAATTTGGAAAAGCATTCACCCCACGTCACATTCCAGAACCAAGCAACCACCACCTCATTACTTATGCTACTGAGTGCTCATGAATGATCTACCCCAGAAGTGGGTATCTGGGCATGTGGGGAACTTGGCAGGTATTGTGCAGTAACAAAGGTGACCAGAGCATCGGAAGAGAAAAGAACTGAAACAATGCCAGGCAGTGACTTGGACCACCTTGTTATGTGAAAAGAGGATGATGAATGATTTCTTTCATCCCCATTCTGAAGAATAACTCGGCAGAGAGATTGCAGTATGAAAGATGTTGGTCGGATATAAGAAAGATCGTTTTATTAGGGGAAGTTATTAAACACAGCAGTTGATTACTGATGATAATGGAATCTCCTTTCTTGAATGACACTCGCTCATCCATGTGCCTAAAAACGGTGTCTAGTGGGATGGCCCAGAGGCACGTGACTTCTGTCTCTGTTTCTTAAGGTCCCTTCCATCTCTGTGAATCCAGAATGCACGAAACATCCTGGTAAGATTACCTAAAAGGCTGTGATCAACTCCACTCCCTTGTAAGGGCTTTTCCTAAAAAACTGAAGTATAGTAGGCTTCCCTGGTGGCTCAGTGGTAAAGAATCCACAGGAGACACAGGTTCAGTCCCTGGGGCAGGAAGATCCACTAGAGAGGGAAATAGCAACGCACTCCCAATATTCTTGCCTGGGAAATCCCATGGACAGAGGAACCTGGTGGGCTACAGTTCATGGGGTCACAAAGAGTCAACGAAAACAACAAAAACAACAGCTGATTTACAGTGTTCTGCCAATCTCTGCTATCCAGCAAAGTGACTCACTTATACACATATAGACGTTCTTTTCTAATATTCTTTTCCATTATGGTTTATCACGAGATATTGAATATAGTTTTCCCTCTGCCATACATTAGGACCTTGTTGTTTACCCATTCTAAATGCAATAGTTTGCATTCACCAACCTCAAACTCCCGGTCCATCCCTCCCCCAACCCCTCTCCCCTTGGCAACCACAAATCTGTTCTCTATCAGCCTGCTTCTGTCTCACAGATAGGTTCATTTGTGCCATATTTTAGATTTCACATATAAGTGATATGCTGCGGTGTTTGTCCTTCTCTTCCTGACCTACTTCATTTGGTGTGATAATCTCTAGTTACATCAACTACGCTGTTCACTGCTGACCTCCCACACTTTTCAGCTGAAGGTGGCATCAGCTACAAGCTGCAGGAAACAAGAGAACAAGTTTCCGCTTTGATAGATGATGCGTGTCATTATGCCAGATGAATAGGAAATGCCTTCTACCGTGAAGGAGGCAGGAATCTGCAAGATCAAACTAAACCCAAAATGAAATCTTTGTACAGGAAACAGTTTAAAAGGTCGGTGTGGGTTCTCCCCTCAGGTATGCAAATATGGCAGTTTATCCAGTTGGCATCAGTCAGCCTGCTTGATTGTTTTTTAAAAAGCCCTTGTTTTGGGTTCCATTGTAACCAGTGCAGTGATGCCATATCCCTTGTACCAGCAACAGACTAGAGGAAAAGCCAGTCTTCTGCACTAAATCATTAGGGGGGGCATGTGTGAACCCTGGCTTTTAAGCTGCATTAAGGCTCTGATCTCCATGGAGTACAAATCCAGGTTTACGGAAAAGCTGCTTCATGAAGGGAACAGGAAGAATCTTAGTCATATTCTCAAGCACATGTAGACAGGTCACTTTCAACTCTAGATGGATGGTCACAGACCATCCATTCGCTGTAGACTTGTACAGGGAGTCCCCATTCTCGTGTTTGATTGTGTCATTGCTCATAACCATAAAGTGTCCAGTTCCTGGGCCCACAGCCCACATGTGTGAGACTGTGTGCACTGGGGTGATGGGATGGGGTGGCAATTCATATATGGATTTGGTCTTTCCTGCTTTGTCTCTTTTTAAAATACCGGCATCAACAAATGAACTTATTTACAAAACGAAAACAGACTCAGACACAGAAAACAAACT
This sequence comes from Capricornis sumatraensis, assembly GCF_032405125.1. Lineage (NCBI taxonomy): Eukaryota > Metazoa > Chordata > Mammalia > Artiodactyla > Bovidae > Capricornis > Capricornis sumatraensis. Next base: position 47,133,795 of record NC_091079.1, read on the forward strand.
TATGGTTACCAACAGGGAAAGCTGAGGGAGGGGTAAATTAGGAGTTTGGGATTAACAGAGACTATTATACATACTAACTATACTATTATACATAATAACTAATACTACTATACATAAAATAGATAAATAAGAAGGACCTACTGCATAACATAGGAAACTATGTTCAATACCTTGTAATAATCTATAAGGGTAAAGAATCTGAAAAAGGATTATATATATATAAAAATACTTATATATATATGATGTGTATACATATTATTCAGATGTGTGTGTATACATATATATATATATATATATACATACACATCTGAATTACTTTGCTCAACACCTGAAACTAATACAACATTGTAAATCAGCTATATTTCAATTTTTTAAAAAGGTAACACTCTGCTCAATGTTATGTGGCAGCCTGGATGGAAGGGGGTTTGGAGGAGAATGGATCCGTATATAAGTATGGCTGAGTTATTACAACATTATTAATGGGACTTACCCTAGTACAAAATAAAAAGTTAGTTTTTTGTGGAAAAAAGTAACAGCATCAAGCTATCAAGACCCACTGGTTAAATAAATTGGTTTACTTCCATTTACAACTGTATATTGATCACTTATAACATGTGCACCAGGATCTGGGCTGGAAATAACAAAACGTTATTTTTGTTAATAATAAAATGATGAGTGATCCTTGAGCTTCAGCCTCCAGAAGCTAATGATCCAGGAGAGGAAGCCTACATAGAAATAAGCAGATACAAGTGATGACCCCAAGGCAAGTTTCTGAAGAAGAGGGAATGTTTACTTCTCACTTGGGGAGAGAAGACACCACTGAGCTGTGATGTCTGAAATGACTTTGAAAAGAAGATGAAGAGTTTATCAAGAGGAAAAGAAGAAAACAAGTGTTCCCTACATGGAGTCTCATCTGCTTGGCCACTCTGCACAGGACAAAGTTGAAATCTGTGCTTATCCAATCTGGCGTTTGCCATAGTTCTCACATAAAGTCAGCAAACCCACAAGGAAGCAGATGTTTAAGCAGAGAAGGAATCTTGGCTCTTGGTGAGGATGCTCTTAGATCCCCAGCAGCCATTGCTTCACCATCTAAATGACGTCGTTCTTTATGGCTAAGGCTATAGAGATGCTTCCAGTGATTGTCATCTGAGTCTGGCTTGGGGGTCAAGGGGAGCCTGTGCTGGGGTCCGTTATCTTGCCATGGCTGTAGGGGAGGAGGGGGTGGTTAACTCTCAACATAAGTACATCCTGGGTTTCTATCAGGGTCTTCTCCGTTGCTGCTGCTACACCACCTTTCATGATGGGGGAAGGACCAGTGCAAGGGTTGCTCATGTGGTCATCTGTGGTTTGAAGAGGACAGCTGCAAGGCAGCTTATGGTGGAAGCAACCATACCACCAGAGGTAGAGGGTTAACAGAAGCAGCTACACCTCTCAGGAAGAAACTTAGGCATATATAGGCATATAGTGTTAGTTGCTCAGCTGTGTCCAACTCTTTGCGACCCCATGGACTGTAGCCCTCCAGGCTCTTCTGTTCATAGGATTTCCCAGACAAGGATACTGGAGTGGGTTGCCATTTTCTTCTCCAGGGGATCTCCCCTACCCAGGGATCGAACCCAGGTCTCCTGCATTGCAGGCAGATTTTTTCTGATCTGAGCCACCAGGGAAGCCCCAGGAAGAAACATAGTTTCACATAAACCCAAGTCCCTTTAAAAGAGATACAGATAATCAAGGAGCATCATCGTGAGCAACTGAAATACTTCAAGGTTTGTAAAAACCATTATAATGGTCAGGGACTGGGTGGTGGGAAAATGAAGCCCCATATAGCAATAACTCTTCACATAAAAATAATCAGACCAAAGCCGTTTATCAAAGATAGACAGCAGTGGAGTTTTAGAACTAAGTCTTCCAAGAAAAGTAGAGAGATCTGATAATGTTAGAAATTTCCACAGGGAAGATGCCCCATGACTGCAGTTGAGAAAATTTGATGGAAAAAGCTTCTCCTGTTGCTTTTAGCCAATCTTTTCCTCAGATTTCCAAATAAGAACTTGACTTTTCTCTGGCATCTTGACTTGTCTGATTGCCTTTGCAGGAGGCTGACTTTTCTTCACAAAAATTGTTACATGCCATGTGACTACCATTGATTGTCTGCTATTGCAACCAAGTTCTGGAAGACACACTGCCCCCCTTTTCAGGCCAGCACTGCAGTCAGTTCCCCCTGTACCTCCACCCTTCACAGTGCAGACTCAGAGGAAATCCTCCTCTGACAGCTGGGCTGCTGGATGGAGCCAAAGGTGGTCACGTCCATCTGCTCTTTCCTGAGAACAGATGTTTGGTATCGTCATCCTAACAGGTTGGTGCCAAGCCATCCTGCATTTACAGCATCTAGATTAGAAAGCAGCTAGGAGGACAATCAGAGGGGTGTGTGTGTGAGTGTGTAGAAGGCAGGGAGGTAAGAATGATGTGCTTTCAAACTCTGATTAACGCATATGTGTGGGATCTAGAAATACAGTATAGATGATCCTGTTTGCAAAGTAGAAATAGAGACACAGGCGTAGAGAACAAATGTATGGGTACCAAGTGGGAGAGGGAGGCAGTGGGAAGAATTGGGAGATTGGGATGGACACATATACACTATTGATACTGTTTATAAAGTACATAACTAATGAGAACCTACTGTATAGCACAGGGGACTGCTCAGTGCTCTGGAGTGACCTGAATGGCAAGGAAATCCAATAAAGGAGGGCATACGTGTATGTATGGCTGGGCTTCCCTGGTGGTTCAGGTGGTAAAGAATCTGCCTGCAATGCAGAAGGCAATGGGTTCGTTCCCTGGGTCTGGAAGATCCCCTGGAGGAGGGCATGGCAACCCACCCCAGTAATCTTGCCTGGAGAATTCCATAGACACAGGAGTCTAGCAGGCTACAGTCCATGGGGTCACAAATAGTTGGACATGACTGAGCGACTAAGTACAGCACATGGCTGATTCATTTTGCTGTACAGCAGAAACTAACACAACATTGTAAAGCAGCTATACTCCAATAAAAATTAATTAAAAATAAAAGACACAAAAATAAATTTACAAAATAATAACTCCAATAATGTATTAGTAAATTGCAGCCAGGGAACCATCATTCATCCCATCACTCCTCCATTTCCTGACTGAGCAAGTGAAGACTAATAAAGTGATAGCTCTCTGGCTGGATCCTATTTTGACTCGTCCTCAATTGGCTTTCACACCTTCATATTCATCTAGGTGTCTGTGTGTCTGTCTCTGTGGTACACAGAGCCAGGTGCCAATGACCTGCTCGGAGCAATGACTGGCTCACTTTTCCCATTACTGAGTGTGCACTTCTGTTCCCATCAGTCCCTGGAAAGGCAGCTCTTTGGACACATTAACCCTCCAGGGTGGCCTCAAGCCTCCAGAGCGCTAAATAGTAAAGTACTCAGCCCCTCTGTGTGGTCCCCAAGGAGAGCCAGTGCCCCCGCCTGCCTGCCTTACTTGGCACTCAGGGGGCAGCACCCAGGGCTCACTGTTCTCCCTGGCTTGGAGTTCCTTCCCTCTGTCGCGGTGTTCATGACGTTCTGATCCATCCTAGGTGATGATTATCCCTTTTTAGGGACTATATAAGAATATATCCTACACTGCTGCTCGGTCACTCAGTCGTGTCCAACTCTGTGACCCCATGGACTGTATAGCCCACCAGGCTCCTCTGTCCATGGGATTTCCCAGGCAAAACACTGGAGTGGGTTGCCATTTCCTTCTCCAGGGGATCTTCCTCATCCAAGGATCTATCACGGGTCTCCCGCATTGCGGGCAGATTCTTTAGTGTCTGAGGGAAATGTGTAATTATTTGACCAGTAGCAGTGAGATGGCTGTGTTTATACATCTCACACAGTTCTGACTCCTTCCTACTCTGGCCAGTCGATGCACCACTGTCTACTAGGCAAGAACGTGGCCACCAGCGGTGCAGCCGGCCACATGCAAGAGAGGCTCCTTGCCCATGTTCAGTTATCTGTCCTATGCCTCGCTGGAGACACAGAGGTCCTCTCATTTGACACATGACCTTGCACACTGCCCCCAGAGCTTATGGAGCCTAGTTCACATAAAACCTTTTCCAAAATGAGAAAGCTCATATCCAAACGGTACCCTCCAGGGAATTTATCAATTCCTGTCTTTCCAAGAAACTCAGGATTTTTCTCAGTACTTGTCATCGGTGTCAATGGCATGAAAATTGAATTCTGTAGAGGTATGGAGTTACAGAGCATCTCCCCACACCAAAAAAAAATTAACTAGCATGAGTAAAGGTAGCTTCATTTGGTCCTGTCCCCAAGAGGAAGTATCCGCTGATTTTAAAATTAAAGATAGTGAACATAAACCAAGTTTAATGTCAAATATGTATCTTTCACTCTATAGTCACATCAAAAATATGTATAAGTTGCAAGTTATGACAGGTTCTGGGAAGAAACAAGACATAAGAAAGCTTCTTTCTGTGCCGACAGTGCTCTTGCAAAGGTGGTGAATGTTCCTAAAACCTGCCAGACTTTCTGTACGAAGTGTGGCAAGCGCCAGCTGCACAGAGTGACATAGTACAAGAAAGGCAAGGATTCTCTGCATGCACAGGGAAAGTGGCGTTACGACAGGAAGCAAAGCGCCTATGGTAGGCAGACTCAGCCAATTTTCCAGAAAAAGGCTACAACTACAAAAAAAGACTGTACTGAAGCTTGAATGTGCGGAGCCCAAGTGCAGATCTAGTATTGGTCATTCAGTCGTGTCCGACTCTTTGTGACCCTGTGGGCTGTAAACCGCTGGGCTCCTCTGTCCATGGGATTCTCCAGGCAAGAATACTGGAGTAGGTTGCCATGCCCTCCTCCAGGGGATCTTCCCTACCCAGGGATCGAACCTGAGTCTCCCACATTGTGGGCAGATTCCTTACCACTGAGCCACCCGGGAAGTAGATCTAAGAGAACGCTGACTATTAAGAGGTGCAAGCATTTTTGATCTGGGAGGAGATAAGAGAAAGGGCCAGTTGATCAAGTTTTGAGCTTCATATTTTGTTTTATTATGAAGACAATAAAAATTTGAGATTCTTACTTAAAAAAGGAAAGAAAGAATATACAAAACACAGAGTCAAGCACACACACACACAGCACACACACCCCAGAAGTGACATAGTGAGACTTAAAAAGCAATAGAAAAAGAGGCAATGACAGGCCCATCCGGAGATGAACTTTGGAATAACATCACTGTCTTATCACTGATTTCATTCTGCCTTGAGGGTAGTTATCCTCAGGCAACTGCCAACTTATCTACAAACATCTGCTAAAAAAAAATTCTTTTTAAGGATCCAAAACTCAAACTCTTCAACCTAGACTAATTGATCCATCATTAAAAGAGTGACAACTAGACATTATGTGTCTCTAGAGGTGATGCAGTAAGAAGACATGGCACCATCTATGCAATATCTTGGACTAACTGATCTTGGACTGAAAGTGTAAAAATACAAGAATAACAGAGTAAGTTAAACCTCACCAGAAGGAAGTAATCAACCAATCTAGGATGTGGGAAACAGCATAGGGAAAATGGGAAGAAGAAAAAAAAGGTGGGGGAGAGGGAACTCATAAAATTTAAAAGAGATTTGAAAGACCTATTGGGCTTCTCTTGTGGCTCAGTAGTAAACAATCCGCCTATCAATGCAGGAAACTCAGGTTAGATCCCTGACCAGGGAAGATCTCCTGGAGAAGGAAATGGCAACCCACTCCAGTATTCTTGCCTGGAGAATCCTATGGATGGAGGAGCCTGCAGGCTACAGTCCATGGGGCTGCAAAAGAGTCAGATATGACTTAGCCACTAAACGAGAACAACAAGGAAAAATCACTGAGCTAGGGAATCATCACTTGGATGTGCCCATAAGTGACACATATGACATGATGTCTAAGATTTGCTTTTAAATACTGTAGCTAAAAAAAGAAAAATGTTGCGTGAATACCTGAAACTTAATTAGATCATTTTTATTTTAGTTGATTCTGGATGGTGAGTAAACAGGACTCATAATAGCATTCTCTTTACTTCTATGTATGTTTGATTTCTTAAAAACCCATCTGCTAATAAAAACCTTAGGCACGCTTGTCAACAGGCTTTCCTGTCAATGCCTGCTTTCAAAGTTGCTTTACTGTCTTCTTAGAAAACTCCTTGCAGGCATATTTCCCGATGCCTGAGGAAACACTCCAGAATTCCTACCAGGAAGCCTTGGAACAGTCTCAGCCTACTTCACTGTTTTTCCAGTAAATGTTGCTAAAGCCCCAGAGCAGAAAATAGTACCTATATGGGGCTTCCCTGGTGGTCCAGTAGTTAAGATTCCATCTTGCAATGCAAAGGACACTGGTTTGATTCCTGGTCCAAGAGGATCCAATTTGCCAAGGAAAACTAAGCCCATGCACAGCCACTGAGCCTGTGCTCTAGAGCCTGAGAGCCACAACTGTGGAAGCCCACGTGCCCTACAGCCTGTGCCCTGCAACGAGGAAGCCACCACAATGAGAAGCTCGTGCGCCGCAGCAAGGAGCAGCCCTCACCCACTGCAACTAGAGGAAACTTACATGCAGCGAAGACCCAGCACAGCCAGAATAGAACAAAATAAACAAAACTGTTTAAAAAAAAAGAAAATAGCTATAAGCAGAGGTTCAGTTCAGTTCAGTCACTCAGTTGTGTCCGACTCTTTGTGATCCCATGGACTGCAGCACACCAGGCCTCCCTGTCCATCACCAGCTCCCAGAGTTTACTGAAACTCATGTCCATGGAGTTGGTGATGCCATTCAACCATCTCATCCTCTCTCATCCCTTTTTCCTCCCACCTCCAATCTTTCCCAGCATCAGTGTCTTTTTCAATGAGTCAGTTCTTTGCATCAGGTGGCCAAAGGATTAGAGTTTCAGTTTCAGCATCAGTCCTTCCAATGAATATTCAGGACTAATTTCCTTTAGGATGGACTGGTTGAATCTCCTTTCTGTCCAAGGAACTCTCAAGAGTCTTCTCCAACACCACAGTTCAAAAGCATCAATTCTTCAGTGCTCAGCTTTCTTTATAGTCCAACTCTCACATCCATACATGACTACTGGAAAAACTATAGCTTTGACTAGATGGACCTTTGTTACAAAGTAATGTCTCTTCTTTTTAATAAGCTGTCTAGGTTGGTCATAACTTTTCTTCCCAGCAGCAAGCGACTTTTAATTTCATGGCTGCAGTCACCATCTGCACTGATTTTGGAACCCAAAAAAATAAAGTCTGTCACTGTTTCCCCATCTATTTGCCATGAAGTAATGGGACAAGATGCCAGAATCTTATTTTTCTGAATGTTGAATTTTAAGCCAACTTTTTCTCTTCACTGTTTCACTTTCATCACATGAAAGATAAATGTAGGGAAGTGAGAGTAAGATGAATTGGGCGTGTGGATTGGCATATATACATTATTGATACTATGTATAAGACAGACAACTAAGTGAGACTGTGCTGTATAGCACAGGGGACTCTACTCAGTTCTCTGTGGTGACCTAAATGGGAAGGAAATCCAAAAAAACAAGAGATATATGTATACGTATAGCTGAGTCACTTTGCCATATAATAGAAACTAACACATCATTGTAAATCAGCTATACTCCAATAAAAATTAATTTTTTAAAAAAGGTAAAAATTAAAAAGATTTTTAAAAAGAAGGATAAATGAGCAGGTACCTAGACGTGCCCCTGACCACACCCTCCACCACCACCAATACTATTTGCTAACAAAGAACGAAAACATCCTCCTCTACTGTCTATCCCATTCTAGAAGAGTCACCTGTTGGATTGACGAATAAACCTCCATAACTTGACTCTCAAATAAATCTTCGGACTAGAAGATTTATAAAACCACAAAAATTCCACCATTTAATTTCACCTCTTTATCTTTCCTTGTTAAACTTCAGTGGGGTAAAAGGGCTAGGCATTTGGGCTACATCTTTCAGGATGTAGAGAAACAGGAATGCAGAGAAAATGTGATAAGTAGTAAGGAGGGAATGGAGGGGTCCCATCCCTAAGGACTGAGAAGGGAACAGAATTTACAGGGATAAGGATGGCTACCAAAAGGAAAACTGGAAAATTTGATCTTTTCTTCAGCTATTTCAAGTTATGACTAAAAAGTCTATATTCCAAGTCATAGAGAGAGTCATCAAACTGAGTTAATGGGAGAGAACTGCTGGATGGGGAGATAAAACAAGCATGAAAGACGGTCTCCACCGGCACCCTGCTTATAATTTAGTTGGAGGGAGAAAACTTAACGGAGCTGAGTGAAACAGTCAGGGCACAGTTGCTCATGAGGCTGAATGCTGTTTGCCCCACATGGGGTCCAGTCATAGTGTGTGAGTTGCCATGAGCAGGATGAGCAAGCAACACCACTGAGGTGGAAGTGGGGACTTCAAGGAGGGGAAGAAAAATCCACTGACCTCAAAGATAAGTAGGTTTGGACCAGCTAAGACTTCTCACAAGAGACAAACAGAGCAGAAGTATGCAACAAATATTTGCTGGGTGCCAATTATGTAGCTTACTCCTTGGAAGAAAAGTTATGATCTACCTAGATAGCATATTAAAAAGCAGAGATGTTACTTTGCCGACTAAGGTCCGTCTAGTCAAGGCTATGGTTTTTCCAGTGGTCGTGTATGGATGTGAGAGTTGGACTGTGAAGAAGGCTGAGCGCCGAAGAATTGATGCTTTTGAACTGTGGTGTTAGAGAAGACTCTTGAGAGTCCCTTGGACAGCAAGGAGATCCAACCAGTCCATTCTGAAGGAGATCAGCCCTGGGATTTCTTTGGAAGAAATGATGCTCAAGCTGAAACTCCAGTACTTTGGCCACCTCATGTGAAGAGTTGACTTATTGGAAAAGACTTTGATGCTGGGAGGGATTGGGGGCAGGAGGAGAAGGGGATGACAGAGGATGAGATGGCTGGATGGCATCACTGACCTGATGGACATGAGTCTGAGTGAACTCCGGGAGTTGGTGATGGACAGGGAGGCCTGGCGGGCGGCGATTCATGGGGTCACAAAGAGTCGGACATGACTGAGCGACTTATCTGAACTGAACTGAATTATGTAGCAGACACTGTGTTGAGGCTGATACTGTATGAAGATGCTGTAACTGAAGCCCTTGCCTTCCCAAGGCGAATTGCCTGGTGTGGTGTCTGAAAGGTGCAGCATCTTTATCAAATGTGTGGAGACAAGGACGACTGGAGATGAGAGTGTATATTCCAGAGAAACAGAATCAGTAGGGTGTGTGTGTGTGTGTGTGTGTGTGTGTGTGTGTGTGTGTGTGTGCGTGTGGAGAGCGAGAGAGAGATTTTAAGAAATCTGTTCATGTGATTATGGGGTTGGCAAGTGTAAATCTGCAGAGTAGGCAGGCAGACTAGAGACCCAGGAAGAGTTTACATTGCATCTTGAGTCCAAAGGCAGTCTGGAGGCAGAATTCCTTCTTCCTCCAGAGACCTCAGTCTTTTCTCTTAACACCTTCGACTGATTGAACACGATCCACCCACATTATGGAGAGAATTTACTTTACTCAAAGTCTATTGATTTAAAGGTTAATCTCTTTTTTTAAAAAAAAAAATGCCATCACAGTGACTTTTAGACTAGTGTTTGACCAAATATCTAGATGTTATGGCCTAGCCAAATTGACACATAAAGCTAACCATCACAGGGCTTCCCTGGTGGCTCAGTGGTAAAGAATCCACCTGCCAATGTGGGAAACACAGGTTCAATCCCTGGTCCAGGAGCAACTAAGCCAGGCACCACAACTGCTAAAACCCATGTACCCTAAAGCCTGTACTCTGCAACAAAAGAAGCCACCACAGTGAGAAGTCTGTGCACCGCAATGAGAGAAAAGCCTGCTCGCAGCAAGGAAGAGTCAGCACAGTCAAAAATATATAAATTAAAGTATTTTTTAAATTAACCATCACAGAGTGGGACGTATGTAAGGGCCATAGGTGGTGTGAAAGCCACCTATCTGTGTATGATTCTTGAGCAGTCAACCAGCAGAAGCCTGTAGGTTATGTTAGGGGCATATCTGGCACTTTGGAGACAACACCACCCTGTCATCTTTACCCCAAGGTCACCAAAGACAACACCTTTACCTCACCCACCTCCCCCCCCACATCTTGTGGCTGGCACTTCCTTCCCAGGAAGCCAAGTCCCACCCTCTGATGTTTACACCTGCTCTCCCACCCTGATCGGAAAAGCAGGGAACCCTGGTGTTTTGCTTGCTGACTCTACAGCCAGGAACCCAGACAGCACAAGTCACATTTTGCCTTTTATAAAGCCCGGGTAAATAGAAAGGAAATTTCATTTTCAATTTTGAAGTCTTTTAAAGCAATTCATATTTTCTGTTTTAGGTCGAAATAAGTAACGACACTGACTCTGAAATGCAGCTGCCGAATTTGACTTAGGAAGCAAAGCACCACTGACAGCACTCTCTGCATCAACACGTCTCACTTGCTTCCCGAGGGTGGACCGCACCTCCCCGCTTTTCCACGAGTCACGGAGTTCTCCGGTCACAGCCTACGTATTATTAGCCTTGTTCGCTAGATGAGTTGTAGGTGCTTGGGTTGGTATTTTTTTAGTCGTTTCCTTCTTATATGAAGACTTGTAAATTGTACCTCCAAAATCGGCTTTTAATTTTTTAACAATATTTAATGTGAGGCATGCGACATGAGAAAAAACATTCTGTGAAAAACCTTCCACAGTCAATTCGAAGAGAAATGTGGGTTTGTATAGTTGAGGTGTCAGGTCCCCATTGCTGCCTGCGGTGACCCCAGACCTGAAAGAGTTCACATGGTAGATGTCACCTGGGGTTTCTCAGCAGCAAGTTAGATGCCATGACAGCTGATAAATGGGTACAGAGAGTGGATCAGGCTTTCAGACTGCGTATGGAGCAATTGTTCACCACCACCAGACAAAACAGGGAGTCCTCCCTTGTTCTCAACTTTCCAAAACCCAGAATAATAGTATGGTAATCTAAATGTTCAGATGGTGAATGACATCTTGTTCTTCCTGTGTTCTGAAAAATTATATATCATGGGTATAGGAAAGAGTGAAATGACTAGTAGAGCATCTTTGCCCTTTGGAGGGAATCTGGGTATCTCTGAGGTTCAGATTTTCTACCCTTTATCCCAGACCTGCCACTGGCACCCAGACCTAAATATACAGCTTATAGGTTCATGGGACAGAAATCACAGCCATAAATCTGCAATCAGAAGTGTTGCTCTTAATATATTCCAAAAAAGTATCCAAATGGCATGGAGTTCTCTATATACTTCTAAAGAAGTATAGATACTTCTATTGGTTCTTCATCAACTTTTCTTTCTTCTAACCTATTCCAATAACCAAGAAAGTAATATGGGAAACATAATTTCCCATGGAAGAAAAAGACTGTCTTGAAAACTCATCACATTTTTTTTTTCCATTCCTACCTTTCAATTACTATTTCCCACATCAAAATAAGCTTTGCTCACTTTGTGTAACAACCAGAATTGGTCCTCCTAGAGGCCATGAACTTGGGTACATGCACTATTTAACCCAGAAGTTGTTAACCTGGCCCATGAACCTCTGAGTCGGTCTACAACCCATCTTAAATGGTGTCTACTTTTTTGTATTTCTATAGAGGCTTTCATTTCCTACTTCTTCTTCCAAGTCCATATATCTTATGAGATCGCCTTAAGACTGAGAATTTATGCAATAAGGTCCGCCCTGGTTCATGACAGTGTGGGCTTTCTGGAGGCCTGCTATACTCACAGCCTCCTCTGGACTGTGTCTCCCATCAGTCAGCTGAATCCCATCACTTTTCATTCCACTGAATGAACCCAAATTAAAAATGAACAGGAAGTAGCAGGGACTGGGGAGAAAGACCAGTCCAAGTCACCTTGTACAGTTGAGGGAGGTAAATCCTCGGGGATTTGCTGATGTATCCAGAGTCCTGCTGTGTCCAGAGGGCATGTTTTGTGGCCCAAGGAAGGAGAACCTGGAAGACAAAGACAGGGAGGGGCTTGAGTCCCCAGCCCGCCCCTGTGGTCTTGGAGAGTGTTGACGTCTCAACGCTAGAGAGTTCCTCATCTCGAAGTATAACAACAATCCCTCCCTCCCAAGGGTAAGGTAAGGATTAGTTGGAAATGTACCACAATTAAAAGAGGCAGTTCTCACTGTCATGTCAGAGCAAGTTGGATCCTGTCTGGAGCTCTTGCTACCCATTCAAGTACTGTGAAACCCCCATGCAAACTCCAAACTCTTCCAAGTTTCCTAAAAAATAGCTTGAAAAACTTGCCCATATTTAAGAGATTAGAAATAATATTCATTCAAAAGTGCATTTTTTAATTTACAAGTAATTTTTACTTTCAAATCCAAGATGAATACATAGTATTACTGGAGAGGAAGCTAATAGAATATGTTAAAAAATGTAGAAAATCAGGAAGACAAAAGAATAAAATTAACATTTAAATATTTTAAACTGTCATTTCATCATCCCCTCCACACATACACACACACACACAAACAAAACACAGTGAACCCTTCACAAAATATTACCACACTAACTTGCGTTGCCTTCATATAAATTGGAACATGCTTCTACGAAGCACTGCAGAGTCCTAGATCTTGTCTAACTGCAGATTTGAGGAAGAAATCCTTACATTAGTCATCTTTCTATGGATACTCAATGTATGGAACTACTTGATATAGTATGTGTGTTTTTAGTTTTTAATCTCTCTTCATTGAAGTTATCACTGTTTCAAACCCCAATGCCGTCAATTCATAATGATAATTCTAAAGTTCCAGAAATGTTGCCACTCATCAGAAGCAAGCCAGATAGGTCTCCTGTCTGCTCTCCCTCCCCTGGAGCTCCTCCGTACCTCTCCTAGTCCCACCAGTCTTCAGAAGTTATGCTTACTTAAGACCAATGGATGAAAAGATGTACAGGCCTGTGCAGTAACACTCAGCAGCCACTCCTTGATCTGGGTAATTCCGACACAAAACTGTCAAGCTTGCTGCTTCTTTGTTGTTTAGTCGCTCAGTCATGTCTGACTCTTTGCGATCCCTGGACTGTAGCCCTGGACTAGACTCCTCTGTCCGTGGAATTTTCCAGCACGAATACTGGAGTGGGTTGCCGTTTCCTTCTCCAGGGGATCTCCCTAACCCAGGGATGGAGCCTCTGTCTCCTGCATTGGCAGGAGGATTCTTTACCGCTGAGCCACCAGGGAAGCCCCTTCCTGCCTCTTAGAAGTGAGCATTTCCAGCTTTTGCACCTTCCTGTTTTAGGGAATCCAGGCTGCACCATGCATCACACGGCAGAACTTTCGACAAAGACACGTTCACTGTTACGTACATTCCTGCCTCATCTTGACTTCTCTGTGTGCAAGTGTGTGTCTGGTCAAAGTCAGGGAAAATGAACATGTATTTTTAGCCCAGGTCCATTGGATAGAATTTCCTCATCCTAGAAGATGATCCAGCTCCAGGTTCAAGCTCTCTTCTCAGAAATGGCCCCAGTAAAGCTGGAGATGGAACACCCAGTGCCCATGAGCCCCTTAGCAGTTCTCACTGTCATGAGCACTGATTAGAATGAAGATGGGGAAAATTAAAACCACTTTACTTTTCCCTCTTTGAACCATCCTGGCATGGTGTCTTGTGAGCTTTGTTCACCCCTACCCCAGACTGCGTCTTCCATCTTGCATCAATGACTTTTCCTTTTATAAGTGTCTTCTGCTGTCGTTGTGCAGTTAAGATGCTTTCTAACTTACTTTCAAGGTAGCAGAAGTGAAGCAGGGGACTTACAGCAGAGGAGAGGCTGAATTAGAAAATTCCCAAGAGACAGAATACATATGGGCTGTGGAACAGCCTCAAACAGATTTCTCTGATTTCCCTTTATCTGCCTGGAGTTGGAGCAGAAAGAGGCAGAAAGGGCTATTCCCCTTCTGCTCACGTTCATTGAACGTGGGTTCGATGCCAGTTTCCTTCGGGTCAGTTTCCAAAGGTCACAGTGCAGATAATGATTCAGTGTTCTTTATTTTCTACTGTTCTTATAGAATCTGGTTTCTTCTCCGTTGCATTGAAATGTTATCTTAAAGACTTCTGTTTTCTTCTCTGCCTTTGTCCAAGGATAGAGAAGCACCTGGGAAGGCTGGAATAAAGTGACGGTATTATTAAAAAAAAAAAAAGGAGAGAAATTTCTCTTAGGAAAAGCTCTAAGATAGTACATCCACAAGTGTCTTAGCCTGCCACCTGCTGTACAATGTCAGGGTATGTGTCCCTGAAACAAAAACTTGTGTCCATCACTCCAAGCTGAGAGGCTGGTGGCTTACCTGTTTTGAAGATAACTTGACATCTTGCCTAGGAAAACACTGACTTCCTTCTTTTTTCATGTATAAGCCCTACTATTTCCTATAGTGGTATAGTGGCACTAATGGTGCCTACCTGCCAGTGGCGGAGACATAAAAGACACGAGTTTGATCCCTGGATGGGGAGGATCCCCTGGAGGAGGGCATGGCAATCCACTCCAGTATTCTTGCCTGGAAAATCCCATGGACAGAGGAGCCTGGCAGGTGACAGTCCATGGGGTCACAAAGAGTCGGACACGACTGAAGTAACTTAGCACATAGCACACATTTCCTGTAGACCGAGGTAAGGGAGGCAGCCAGTTTTAAGAGGCTGAATCTAGCAAACTATGGCAAGACAACCATCTGTCTCACTTAATGGATGGACCACGCATGATTGAGAGGAATTTGTCTTCATCAACACCAGCTGAAATATACATTGCAAAGCTGGAGAGAACCATCGTGACTCTGCTAAACTGAGGGGGAAGTAAAAACCAAAACTGCTCATTTCAATCTTTGCAAATTAGAAAGGAATCCTGCCAAGAATAAACAGATCTTCACTTCACACCTAATTTTAAAATGTATAGTTTCCCCAAATGTGGATTCAGTATGGAGTAAACATTCTGGCTAAGTATTTCTCAAGGAAAATACTCGCTTATCATTTCAGAGTTACATAGTATGTAAATAGGAGAACTTCTGCAGTTGATTAGAATTCAAATGTTCTGACACGACATTTTAGCCCAAGTTAGTAGCTCTTCCAATGGATAACTGAATTAAGTAGGAAGTAATATCAGTAATTGATCTTTTAAAACTTAGAATGTCTCTTTTTCTTATTTCCTTCCTGTTTAAGAGTCATTTATAACCTTTACTGGATTGAAGGTCTACCTATGTTTTCCGTTCTAATATTCATGATGAATAAATAAGCCTGTAACTTAAGGATATTATGCCCCAAAGTAGAACTGATAAAGGGAATCACCGCTCACATAACTGCATAGCGTGTAATGCCGAAAGGGAGTGAATGTATCTGAAATATTAGACGAATGTATTTATAAGTAAACAATTCTTCAAAAAACCATTCTCAAAAAATTCACAATTTGTGGGCAGCATTTCTCTTTTCATCCTGAAAAACCTTAATTTCTTTATTACGAGCTAAGTGGAAAAAGGTGAGTCATGAATTTCCAGGTGTTCAAGCTGGTTTTAGAAAAGGCAGAGGAACCAGAGATCAAATTGCCAACATCCGCTGGATAATTGAAAAAGCAAGAGAGGTCCAGAAAATCATCTATTTCTGCTTTATTGACTATGCCAAAGCCTTTGACTGTGTGGATCACAATCAACTGTGGAAAATTCTTCAAGAGATGGGAATACCAGACCACCTGACCTGCCTCTTGAGAACCTATATGCTGGTCAGGAAGCAACAGTTAGAACTGGACATGGAACAACAGACTGGTTCCAAATAGGAAAAGGAGTACGTCAAGTCTGTATATTGTCACCCTACTTATTTAACTTATATGCAGAGTACATCATGAGAAACGCTGGGCTGGAAGAAGCACAAGCTGGAATCAAGATTGCTGGGAGAAATATCAATAACCTCAGATATGCAGATGACACCACCCTTATGGCAGAAAGTGAAGAGGAGCTAAAAAAGCCTCTTGATGAAAGTGAAAGAGGAGAGTGAAAAAGTTGGCATAAAGCTCAACATTCAGAAAACGAAGATCATGGCATCTGGTCCCATCACTTCATGGCAAATAGATGGGGAAACAGTGGAAACAGTGTCAGACTTTATTTTTTGGGGGCTCCAATATCACTGCAGATGGTGACTGCAGCCATGAAATTAAAAGACACTTACTTCTTGGAAGGAAAGTTATGACCAACCTAGATAGCATATTGAAAAGCAGAGACATTACTTTGCCAACAAAGGTCCGTCTAGTCAAGGCTATGGTTTTTCCTGTGGTCATGTATGGATGTGAAAGTTGGACTGTGAAGAAAGCTGAGCGCCAAAGAATTGATGCTTTTGAACTGTGGTGTTGCAGAAGACTCTTGAGAGTCCCTTGGACTGCAAGGAGATCCAACCAGTCCATTCTAAAGGAGATCAGTCCTGCGTGTTCATTGGAAGGACTGATGCTAAAGCTGAAACTCTAGTACTTTGGCCACTTGATGTGAAGAGTTGACTCATCGGAAAAGACTCTGATGCTGGGAAGGATTGGGGGCAGGAGGAGAAGGGACGACCGAGGATGAGATGGCTGGATGGCATCACCGACTCAATGGACATGAGTTTGGGTGAACTCCGGGAGTTGGTGATGGACAGGGAGGCCTGGCGTGCTGTAATTCATGGGGTTGCAAAGAGTCAGACACAACTGAGCAACTGAACTGAACTGAAGTGGAAAAAAAACTCCATTACTCGAAGGTAGGTAAATCTTCTTAAATACGGATATTTGTAGAGAAGTTTGGTGCCAAGTGATACATACATAAATCATCTTTCATGGAGTTGCAAGCATATTAAGAGCAAGAAATACATGAGATACTGAAATATTCAAAGAATTCCAAATATGTTTTGGCCTGAAACTGAAAACTAAATTAAGTAAAAAGAAGGAGGAATAAGAAGAAAAGAAAGGAAGGAGTAGAGAAGAAAAGAAAGAGAAGAGAGGAGGGAGGAAGAAGGAGGGAAGAATTCAAATCTGAAATTCTACCTAATTTGGATTTGGACATATCGGTCCTTAACTTGGGGTTATTGTTCTTGTTTCTTTGAGTGACTGAAAACTTGGACCATTTTCCATTTAACACACACTTTTCCTTTGCTCTCTAGAATTAAGTTATTTTTAAAACAGTTTGAAGAAACCAATTATCTAGCTATTCTCATAGAATTGCTTTTGTAGTCAACCTTGTCAGTCTATATTTGTTAGGATTAGGGTTACCTAGGGCTTCCCAGTGGAGAAAGAAATGGCACCCCACTGCAGTGTTCTTGCCTGGAGAATCCCAGGGACGGGGGAGCCTGGTGGGCTGCCGTCTCTGGGGTCGCACAGAGTCGGACACCACTGAAGCGACTTAGCAGCAGCAGCAACAAGGCTTCCCAGGTGGCTCCATGACAAAGAATCTGAGTGCAATGCAGGAAACCTGGGTTTTATCTGTGGGTGAGGAAGATCCCCTGGAGAAGGGAATAGCTACCCACTCCAGTATTCTTGCCTGGAGAATCCCATGGACAGAGGAGCCTGGCGGCCTATGGTCCATGAGGTCACAAAGAGTCGGACACGACTGAGCAACTAAAGAGCAGCAGCAGCAGTGTTATCTAAAAATGACAGAAAAGAAAAACGGCAGTGACTTCAATAAGATCCAGGTCTATATCTCTTCATACTTCAAAATCCTGGAGATAGTCAGCAAAGACCTGGACTGGGGTTCCCTAGAGACAGGGACCCAGGCTTCTTCTCTCTCATTGCTTCGGTATGTCTCCTGACTTTCTCAAGATCATAACATGATTCTAGATGGCTGCCAAAGTTCCAGCCATTGTTTTTGTATTCCAGCTAAAAAGGGGACAGAGAGCGGTGCTTCTTTCACTTAAGGATGTGTCTCACATGTTGCACACACTACTTGGTTCATCCCAAGTTCAGCTGCAAGGAAAGCTAGAAATTGTAGTCTTTATCAGTGGTGGCCTTGTGCTCATCTAAAACTTAGGGGTTCAATTTCTTAGTAACAAAGGGAAATGTATGCTGAAGAATGTTTAGCTGTCTCTGCCACACAGTTCAGACTAGTGGGCATGGTTTTTTGGAAGAATATTTTCATTTACTTTGATTACAATGCATTATTTAAAAAATACATATATTCTTCAATACTGTGAGGAATTATCAACTCTGTGAAATGAGAATTTCTACCTCATCTTTCTGCCTTTCTTCTTAGAAATAAAATAATAAACCTATGACATAAGATCCTTCTATGTTTCCCATAATTCTGCAGAATATATTTTAACTTTCCTTCTCTGGAAATTAAATTGCAATCTAATGTATTGCTTGGTTCTCATTGTTCTGCTTCAAACATACATTAATTTTTCTATGATCATAACTCTTCAACTCTTATTGTGGCAGCACCTTTTCTTCTGATTTGATTGGGTGTGCCATTATTTTCTTTTCATTCAATTCACCAAGTATGTAATGGACATTGGTGATTAGGGAGATGGGGAAGGACATTCAAGTGAAAAATATATGACCCTTCCTTTTCTGTTATTTTCTCTCAGTAAAAGTTGGGCTTGTGTTTCCTTTCAGCCTCTAAGAACATAATATTGGCTAGAGATGAATGGGTACAGTCATCCTTCTGTATCCATGAGAAACTCATTCCAGGAGCCCCCACAGAAACCAAAAGCCTCCAAACTCAAGACCCTTAAATAAGGTGACACAAACAATAAAAACAGTCAGCCCCCTCCCTGCACCGACACTCCAGACGGGCAGATGTGGAAACCCGTGGAGACAAAGGGTGTATTTTAAACTACTTGGTAGTCTGTTTCTCTAAGGATACATACAGTTAAGGAAAATCATAAACTGTTTTTGTAATTAGATTTTATCATATGTTCCTCCAAGACTCTGTTAGTCAGTGAGTGTGTGTGTGTGTGTGTGTGTTTGTGTATGAATGACAGAGAAACAGAGAGAAACTTTCCAGGTACCACTCATTAAACAATATTCCTCAAAATGATTGCTGTTGCTGCAAGGTGTTAGTTATAGGCCCTCATACCTTGTACCTGCAAATCTGGCTGCTGACACTGATCACCAAGATAAGATTGGTTCACTTTTCCATGCTGAACACATGCATATACACACCAACTTCATTGAGCAAGTCCTTTTTTAAATAATGTACCATGTGGCCCATGTTCCTGAAGGATAAACAGTATAAAATTGTTTTAGGGATTGAGAGCTAAAAGAAGAAAGATGCCTGAGACAACATATTCTTTTCTCTGCGAGATCAGGCTGTTGCCTTGAAAGGACCTCAGCCATTGGTTTGCTCAGTTCAGGGATGAGGAGACAGATGGAGGCTGGTATCTGCAGAGGCTTGCCCCTCCTCCTACCCAGTCTGCTAGACAAGCTGTCAGTCCAGCCTCCATTGGGTGGTCATTGTCTATCACGAGTCTGGACTGAACCATCCCTTGGCTGTTGACGGAAATCTTATGATTTTTTTCATCTGGGCTCCGGCTGATGGCTCTCCCACTCCACCTTTCCTCTGCCTGTATCTGAGCATCAGCGAGTCCCAACCAGTGGCCTTGCCTCCTGTCACTTTGTCTTCACAGGACCAAAAAACATCTCAGACCTCAGATAGCTACTCTTCACTTCCCAAAAGACAGAACTGCTCTGTCCTGCCTCCCTTCTTCTTTCTTTATTCTAAAGAAATATGATTCTATCTGCCCCAGTCGAGCCTTCTCCTGCTCTTTTTGTCAACCAACAGAGAGTTTCCTTTCAACTATAGTACCAGATATCAGGCTCTTCTCAAGACTTTCATTCCTGAAGAAGTGGTTTTGTAAATAATTGCTTCAGGTCACTTTTTAACTGCCTTATGTTTTCCTTTCTTTTAAACTTCTTTTTTTTTTTTAAAAAAAAAAAAAAGGAGGGGGGGTGGGGGGGTGGAATTGTTCTTCTGGTCTCTTAACTCTCTTTTAAACCTAAACTAGCAGTCATTGAATGTACTCTGAACAGAATAGCTTTCTTGGGTCTCCTATGTAAAATGAAACTAAGAGCCTTGTCTTTGAAGTCAGTACAGTACAGCACTCAGATCATGATGGTACACATAGAATATTCTACATGTGAATGGTAATCAGCTTCTGCTTCCCTCGTCATAACTTGCCTTGTGTTGAGCAGACTTTTCTTTGCATTGTCCAGGATATTTATTATTCTAAACTGTCACATTTAACCCACGTATTCAACCAATACCTAGAAATATTTATTTAGGTCCTTCTATGGCTTTTCATTTTTGTCATCACTCTAAGTAAGAAAATTTCTTTCCTGTGCTAAATATTTTAAAGCAAAATATAATATATAGAGCACCAGGTTAAATAACTTTAGACACTGGAATCTGGGGCAAGTCATATGCCATGCTTGTTTATATAGGGCAAGCAAAACTCATTAATTCTACTCTATTTATTATTTTTAAACCACTTGTTTAATGTGGTGAATTAAGGGGAAAAAAAGATTGATCTTTGGGGTTTTTTTAACATCACAAAGAAGAGCCATTGATTACTCAAATATCCAAAGTTCACCCAGAAATCGAAATCACTTTGCCCTCTGGAAAGTTCTTTTTGTGCTGTCAGGCTTACAAGAATTTGGCTCTGAAGTCTCTGAGCCTGAGTCACTTGGGTCCCATCAATCTTTGTCAAGAAGGAAGTTTCGGGGGAGGGTCGAGAAGGGCGTCTTCCGATCCTGTTTTATTCTTTCCTCTTTTGCTTCAGGGCCCATGGCTGTTGACTCTCCTTTAATAAAGTAAATTCTGCCTGATCTTCACATTTCCATATTTATAAATATGGGGCCACAAGATAATTAAAACCTCTTAGGAAAGTGGAGAGCCTTCATTAAAGTTCCCCTGCAAATCTAAGACACCATATGATGGATGCTTAGGGCAGCACAGGATATTCTTAGCATCCATGACAACTGTAATAAGCTTACATTCTTGTGTTCTCATAAAGACATAGATACTCCAATTCCTCCTATATAACTCAAAGGGAATTTGGGCATTAGCACTTCAAAATACTTCTAAGTCCTTAGGGGAATATTTGAAGTGAAAAATACTAATTTTCTAAAGCAAAAATACATTTTATTCTCTTTCAGAATAAAAAAGTTATTGCTCATCTCCTGATAGAAATGTATAGATGAGAACTGCTGCTGAGACCATCCCAGTCTGAAAACACTAAGGAATTTCTGCCATTATAGGTAGAAAGGCAAGAAAACATTGTCTTCTCAGTTGTGCTTTCTTCAGATTTTTCTGAGACTCCTTTATATGAGACAAGAACTCTGCTACCTGGCAACCTCTGCCCGCAGCAGAACTGAGAACCAAGGAACAAGCAGAAACAGTCTTTGACTACCCCAATAAACGTTACAAAACCCACGCTCTGAAACTCCTGAGTTTTTCCCATAGAAAAGCTCTTCAACCCTCTTTTTAAATACTATTGACTCAATTTACACACAATTCTAATTATTTTAATGACATTTTCATGTCATGACATTTCATGTATTTTTCAAGTAAAAATAGAAAATTAAACGTAGGTATTGTATACAATCGGAGAAGACAATGGCACCCGGCTCTAGTATTCTTGCCTGGAAAATCCCATGGACGGAGGAGCCTGGTGGGCTGCAGTCCATGGGGTCGCGAAGAGTCGGACACAACTGAGTGACTTCCCTCTCACTTTTCACTTTCATGCATTGGAGAAGGAAATGGCAAACCACTCCAGTGTTCTTGCTTGGAGAATCCCATGGAAGGAGGAGCCTGGTGGGCTGCCGTCCATGGGGTCGCACAGAGTCAGACACGACTGAAGCGACTTAGCAGCAGCAACAGTAGCAGCAGCACTGTATACAATATGCAGAAATACAATAATTTTAGGTATTCTCCCAAACTAAAAGAATAGAGATAGAGAACTAATTTTAAAAATTCTACAGCACAGTTGTCTGGAGCCATTTAAGGTAAGAGTGAATACACTTAGTAGAGTTTGTGGGTAACATTGTATTGCTTCAAGGAATAACATTTTGTTCATACAGTGATAAATCCAGATTATCAATAAAAACATTTATTGTAAATTAGGAACCCCTTAGTCAAGATACTGTCCTTTCATTTGTCCTAAAATCATAGTATTGATTTTTATTTACTTACTTTGTCCTCTACTGGAAAAATTTTCAAATAACCACACAGATTTTCAATGTCTATAATTTGAATGGAAACACTTTAAAATGTGGCACTGCTGTGCTCCATGTAACCTGAACAACTTTATACATTGGCCCTGTGGTGAACAACTTCTTCTTAAATAATTGGGTACATAAATTTTATTTCAAAAAACTCACCATCCAAAATGGTTAAAATAAATACACTTGGGTATTCAGAAGGTTAAAGTCTCAGTAACATCAAAGATATCCCCTGAATATTCTGAATGGGAGCCATGTTCTAATAAGATCCTCTCTCTGGGGAAAAAATAAAGAGATTTTCAAGACTGTGGTTCTTGGTATTAGTTCTCTGGCATTCTCCCCTTCAATAAATTTTCCTCCATCTTGTGGCTCCCAAATTATCTCTTCTACTAGGATGCTCTGATATTTTCAGTTGCAAGGATAGCAAAGTCTTAGAGATGTTTCGCAGACGAGGGAAGCTTTTGCAGAAAGCATGAGTGTAGCAAGCTTTTTCCATGGAAGGGGTTACCCTCCTCCGTTCACCAAAACAACTTTTTCCTGGTGCATCCGTGGCCTGTCAGAGCTCTTCTTTCTGATAACAACAGCATATAGCAAACTGGGATGTGTTGTTACTTCTTCATTCATGGAAAGTCTGATATGCACTTTGGTGTATAAAACTGACAATATCTAGAAGATGAGTATCTTGAAGTGCTCTTGAAGTTTCTCTGCAGGTAGGGACCACCCTAGCATTTGGTACACCAGCTCCTCTGGAGAGACAGGATTAGATGACCTACTTGAAGCCATACCAGCATCCCCTGGTGTCTAGCTACAGCTGCTGCTGCTTTTCAAAACACACCTCTTAGCACCTGCTGCATGTGATGGTCTGGGTGGGCACTAGAGAGATGAAGGAAGATCATAACAGGGTTTGCCCACAGGGAGCTCACAGTCAGGAGTATGAAGAAGAGTACTAACCTCACAGCTCTGCACAAGCCAGACCCTCACAAGGTTGGGGGGCTGGGGCTTTGCTTCCTCCAGATTCCAGGTCCCAGCTCACAACCTCACTGTTTCTCCCTATGACTCAGCAAAGGCTCAGCATCTACTTTGCACAAGAAGCTGGAGTAGTAACAAAAACATCTTTGCCTTGAGAAGTTTACAGAAGAAATCCCAATAGCTTTCAGATAGCTGATAACTTGCTTTCCTGGGGTCCAGCCTCTAAAAAGGATACCTGTCCACACTATAATACTGAGGTTTCACTAGCCCAGAGGCTGCCCCATCAATCTGGGCCAACCTTTGCCATCTTTTCTCTTGCGACTCTGCATGAAAAGAGCAAAATGGACCAAATGAGCCCCCTACCACTCACGACCTGAATCACAAATGCTGGACTGCAGACACCCACCTCAGACAAACCAAAGCCAGTCTGAAGGGCCTCTGAATTCACAATCAAAAGCAATCACAGTCGCTACTCACTCAAGTGATTTTCGTGCTTCATCTCTGATGATCGAAGGGTGGTAGCGTAGGGGTTCTAGTTTGATAGGTCACTGTTTAAATAAAATGCAGAGCAGGCAAGTAAGGGGACTCAGTAAAGGAGAAAACGCAAGGCTGAAAGCATAGTTGCAGAGATGACACGACGTGTAATTGTTTCTTTAGTATTATTTCTAACCAACTCGATATTATTATTTACTGAGAGGAGCAGAGCAGTATTGAAATGGTGAGAATACCTCTAAGTCTCTTTATCGCTGTGACTAACAGAATTCTAGTTTGTCCTCACATTGGTAACATCAACTCTGCCATCTAATGGAAAAGTACTTAAAGCATTTCACACTATTTCAAAGGCAAGGATCTGCTGGTAAGAGGACAGGACATGGCCTATGTATTTATACATGTTTTTAACCTTTCAGATTTTTTAAAGACATCATTTAAAAAAAAACTTTCAGTCTTAAACGATTCTTAGATTACTTGCCAACCAATGTGTATCTCAGTCTCAACACTTCAACTTC
The DNA here is from genome assembly GCF_032405125.1 of Capricornis sumatraensis. Lineage (NCBI taxonomy): Eukaryota > Metazoa > Chordata > Mammalia > Artiodactyla > Bovidae > Capricornis > Capricornis sumatraensis. The sequence goes on from NC_091079.1 coordinate 47,157,996, forward strand.
ATGTACAAATCTTGGATAATATTTTGTACCAGTATGAATTTCTACTGCCCCCTAACACTGTGTAGTGACTTCATTATATATTAACTTCTTTTCTACAGATCTCTGAGCTACCAGGTAAATCAATGGAAAAAGTCGAATTCTGTTAGGAATCATCCCATATGATGTTGGTAGCCTGTGAAAAATGAATGTCTTTTTTCTTATACAAACTAGTAACAAGACTTGTTTTCACAATTCCTTTTTACATTTTTGTGCATATAATACCTGTATATTATACTCATATTCTAAAGTGACCAGAAAGTGTTATTTAATAGACTGCATACATTTTTTTATGTCTCTATGGACCCTTTGACTCTGGAGACTCTTACAATAAATTAGCAGTATAATAGGCTATTGTTTTCAATTATGAATAAAAATGTACATTGAAGTAAAAGATGACTACTGTTTTTAAAAAGATTTTTCCCCATTCCAATCTGTATTCATTATAATAAAATTAGGAAAGGCATGCATCTTGTATGTTCCTTCATTCTTCAGATTTCAAGGAGTTAGCCCTCTCTTTGATACACAAATGAAAGTTACATCTCAGGCTACCTGACTATAGAAACGCAGTCCCTCCCCCACGTATTTCTGAGCATGGCTGAAACTCCAGTACTTTGGCTACCTGATGTGAAGAGCTGACACATTGGAAAAGACCCTGATGCTGGGAAAGATTGAGGGCAGGAGGAAAAGGGGACGACAGAGGATGAGATGGTTGAATGGCATCATCAACTCAATGGACATGGGTTTGGATGGACTCCGGGAGTTGGTGATGGACAGGGAGGCCTGGCGTGCTACGGTTCTTGGGGTCACAAAGAGTTGGACACGACTGAGCGACTGAAGTGAACTGAACTGAACTGAACTGGGAGGGCTCACATGTTCTACCCATCCACACAGGTGCTACCTGGGGGTGCTCCTTGCAGACAGCTGCTTTGGGCCACTCTGCCAGTGACCCTAACTTTCTGGTAACTTCTCTCGTCCTCACAGTCCTCTCCAGGCAACTTCTCTCCAAAGCAGGAACACAGGCTCTCTTTCATTTCCTAAACTGAAACAAGCCCTTGTAATGAATAAATTTTACTAAGGTTTGATGATAAATCAGAGAATTACATTCCAGAAATTGCAGGAAACAGAGGAATGAGTTTTTTCTTTCCTTTTTCTGAGAACAAAGACAAAGAGAACAGTGAACAGGACTGAACATTCCTAGTTTGTTTTTACTTTAACTGCTCCTAATTTGGCATGTCTGTAACGAAGTTTGCTTTTCTGCCCCCTAACTCTGCACGAGCTTCATTTCTCACCTGATGTCCTTTGCTTACCCTTACAACACCCTCTTCCCCTTGTAGTTCCTCTTTTTACCTACCAGAATGAAGGCTGCAGAGCCCCGGAACTGCCAGGATCAATTATTGCGTCACAGACATCAGTCTGTGACTGTTTTTGAGCAAGATCCTAACATCTTTGTTCCTCACCACCGACTCCTGACTGTGAGCCCTCATCTTATATAATAAGCCCCTAGATGCCTCTTGGAGCAGGGGCACAGTTCTTGAGGCATGAATCTACTGTGTTCCCCTCTCCACTGGCTGAGAATTAAAGCCACCTCTCTATTACCTCCACACTCTCTTTCCATATTTTTTTATTCAGCTTCAGTGGGCAGAGAAAGCCAAGATTTTGGTCAGCAACAAAAGAGAAAGCTTAACGGTACATCTCAGGGATCTCCCTGGTGGCCCCAGCGGTAAGGAATCTGCCCTGTGATGCAGGGCACATGGGTTCAGTCCCTGCTTGGAGAACTGTGATCCCATCCCATGCGCCGTGGAGCAACGAAGCTGGCACACCACAACTAAAACCTGACACAACCAAATAAATAAATATATTTTTTTTAAGTGCATCTCAAGGTACCAGAGGCCCTGGGGTTGTTCTAAGTTCAACTCCCCTGGAGAAGGGTGGCCTCAGTGGGCCCCTTCTTCTTAAACTCCCACCTGCTCCCTCCTTCCTCCCCGGAGACCTGCCCACTGTTGATTTCTGTGCTGTTTCTGGGTCAGGTTACCAAAAATACTTTCACCCCATCTCAATCAGGAAGTAAAATCTCTTTAACATTGGAGTAATCTTCAAAGAGATTATTTAAGACAATACTGTTATTTACATTGTATAAGAGAGTATTAAGCATCTGGCCTGAAGCCTGTGCCCTGAGATTCTGTCAAGAACAGTGAGTGAATTTGTCTTGAACCGACTGGCTAGCAACTCATGCTTTGAGTTCATCTGCACGAAAAAAGAGGGAAAAGCAATGAGATGCATGAGAACTCTACTTTTGCAATATTTCTGTAATTCTAAAAGTAAGTTTCTTTAAAAGGTAGGGAAAAGGCTTGTTTCAGTGGTATGATCCAGATTCTACCCTTAGAGATGAAAATACAACAACCTAAAAAAATAATGTTTTTCCCATTTTCCATTTGTAAAAAAAAAAAAAAGGAAAAAAGGAATGTAGTCAAGTCTCAGAGCACCTGGAGGCTTACAAGCAAAATGAAGAAAAATTGAAATTGCTAATCTTATTGCCTTTTCCCTTAAATAGGCATTTAAATTCTTATGCCTCCTAGCTGGACACACAGAAATCATGTAAGATATTCTTATAACCTAGTCATGGCTATGAATTTTTTTTCAAGATCTCTTTGATGTGGCCCATTCTTTTTAAATCTTTATTAAACTTGTTACAATACTGCTTCTATTTTATGTTTTGATGTTCTGCTCAAAAGGCCTGTGGGATCTTAGCTCTCCGACCAGGGGTCAAACCTGCATGCCCTGCATTCGAAGGTGAAGTCTTAACCAGTGGACCGCCAGGGACATCCCACAGCTGTGAATTTAAGCAGCAGACGAGCATGTATCCCTTCCCTACTCTAAGCATATGCTGAATTTTATTTTTTCTCCATTTTTTCACATGTGTGAAAATAGCTCAAATATCATCTCTTAGTCCAGCTCTCCAGTCCCGCTCCCTCTGCCCTTGGTTCCGGCCCTCGTTGTCTTTTAATTTGACAGCCTCCACAAGGAGCTTAGAACTTTCATGTTTCCCTAAAAACTCTGCTTTCAATATAGTTCTAAGTAATAAACCTGAGCATTGTTTTATCACTCTATTTAAAATCTTGAAATATGAAAAGTGAGATCCAAACTCCTTGGCTCGGTATGTGAGATGTTCCATTATCTGACCCACCTCTTAATGGTATCAACCTCGCCTCTTACTATTTTCTTTTGCATACCTTCTATGTCTCTTTGATGCTTTTGCCCACACGTTTCCCCTGACTTCTCTTGCTTCTATTATTTGGGAGCCCTTTACTGTAAGTAGAATGCTCATATATTGCCTTGAAGGCTAGATGTATTTTACTCAAACTTTAAGACCCAAATCAAATGTCATCTCCCTAAAAACCTACTCAATTAAAAACCTACTCAATTTACAGTTATGGAGTACTTACTATGTTGAAAATTCCGAATCTACTTGGCAGACTCAGGCTTTCTACACTCTAAGGACTTTGATCCTCCTTCCACAATCACATGTTGAACCCTAACTACACCTACTACACTGTGAGCTTTCTCAGTGCTTTATACATACGAATCGTGTTAGCCTTTCTGGCCATCATATGACCCTGTTTATTCTCATTAATTCTTTCATCACCTGGAGTTATAAGGTTAAAGTCCCCCCTCAACATATGCTACTACAGCTAAGTGAAAATGCCCCAAACTGCCTCTAGTTTAAACACTCCAATAGGTTTATTAGACTCAATTTCAGGTTCTTACATTGACTCTTATTAAACTTAATTTTGTTAGATTCAGCCAGTCATTTGAATATGACTATATACTTTTGGAACTGGACATGGAACAACAGACTGGTTCCAAATAGGAAAAGGAGTGTGTCAAGGCTGTATATTGTCACCCTGCTTATTTAACTTCTATGCAGAGGACATCATGCGAAATGCTGGGCTGGAAGAAGCACAAGCTGGAATCAAGATTGCTGGGAGAAATATCAATAACCTCAGATATGCAGATGACACCACCCTATGGCAGAAAGTGAAGAGGAGCTAAAAAGCCTCTTGATGAAAGTGAAAGAGGAGAGTGAAAAAGTTGGCTTAAAGCTTAACATTCAGAAAATGAAGATCATGGCATCTGGTCCCATCACTTCATGGGAAATAGATGGAAAAACAGTGTCAGACTTTATTTTTGGGGGCTCCAAAATCACGACAGCCATGGTGATTGCAGCCATGAAATTAAAAGATGCTTATTTCTTGGAAGGAAAGTTATGACCAACCTAGATAGCATATTCAAAAGCAGAGACATTACTTTGCCAACAAAGGTCCACCTAGTCAAGGCTATGGTTTTTCCAGTGGTCGTATATGGATGTGAGAGTTGGACTGTGAAGAAAGCTGAGCATCGAAGAACTGTTGCTTTTGAACTGTGGTGTTGGAGAAGACTCTTGAGAGTCCCTTGGACTGCAAGGAGATCCAACCAGTCCATTTTAAAGGAGATCAGTCCTGGGTGTTCTTTGGAAGGAATGATGCTAAAGCTGAAACTCCAGTACTTTGGCCACCTCATGGGAAGAGTTGACTCATTGGAAAAGACTCTGATGCTGGGAAGGATTGGGGGCAGGAGGAGAAGGGGACGACAGAGAAGAAGATGGCTGGATGGCATCACCGACTCGATGGATGTGAGTTTGAGTGAATTCCGGGAGATGGTGATGGACAGGGATGCCTGGTGTGCTGCGATTCATGGGGTCCCAAAGAATCGGACACAACTGAGAGACTGAACTGAACTGAACTGATATACTTTTAAATTCCAATTTTTTTAAACCAAGTTATATCGGTTATTCTTCTCAAATTCATGTGACTTACAAAATGCTCAAATGTCTTTTTATCCAGAGGCTACAAATTGTTGAATAAGGCAAGTTAGACAGTGATACTGACACTTATTATGGTATTCCCACCAGGCGGGCTTCAAATGCCTCCTTAGGATCTGGGATGATGCACTACTTTTAGGTAAAGTACCATTCTGAAAGCCAGACTCATCATTTTCTTGATCTCCTCTCTAGCATAGTCTAATATATTAATTTTATGAAAAAGAAATAATATACCTGACTTGAATTTGTATTAGTTATTAAAGATCACAATTGGTTTTTACAAGATTTTATAAGTTACATCTTAGTGCCTTCCTTGGGATTTTCACTAAATTTATCAGTTTAAGATTTGTGAAATCTACTCTCTTTCACTTTTTTGAAAATTCTCACATGGATGGCCCATTTTCTGGAACCTCTCCCATCCTCTGAGATCCTCCAAGTTTACCCAGAGGAACGATCTTACTGAAATTTTATTTAATTTTTCAACAAGTAAATATTGAACATTTGTAATGTGCCAGACTCTGGGCCAGACACTGGTATTGGCCTTGAGCCAAACAGCCATGATTTCTCCATCCAAGGAGTTCACATTATGATTCTCTGTGTCTTGAACAGTTATACTCTGGCGAGTCAGCTAGATCTTTGCTCCAGCTCTAAGGGACTTTAGTAACATGTACCGGTGTTTGTCTGGGAAGTCATCCTTCTTACAAGAGAAGGTGAAGAAATGCTGACTGACAGTCATTTGCAATTATATCACTTCCTAATGACAAAGGAAAATTTCCAGGGACTTGATCTCTAGCTGTCCTCTAGGAGTTCACATCTTGATGAGCAAAGACAAATCCAACAATCACATGGTATGTAAACTTGGAGAAAACCAATGAACACATTGAGAATGAATTCACATTATGGTAAGTGCCATGAAAACACAAAACAGGCTGACGTGGTGGAGAGTGAACAGACGTGGAATGAGTATCTTGGATAGAGTGGCCAAGTGACACCTCTGATTTAATTGCAACTGCAAAGACTGAGCTGGGAAGGAGGTGGATGCCAGCAAGGACCTTAACCAAGCCCTCCATGGCTAGAGTGTAGTGAGTATGGTAGAGAAACGTGAGAAAGGGCTGGGAGATGTGGAACAGGGAGGAGTCACCAGATTCAGAGCCTTGTAAGTCACGCAAGTAGAGCTATACCCACTCTGAAGTCAGTGAATGGCATGGAGTCCCAGGGATTAGTCAAGTCACCTCCAATACTGTCTCTTTGGGTAACACCAGCAAATACTAGGAACAGCATGCATCTTCAAAAGCCAGAATGGTTAGCAAAGAACAGGAGCACTGTCCTATAGCTCTTACTTAAACAGAAATGTAATTTCATTCTAATCCTCTGAGAATACACCTTCAACAACACAGAGCAAAGTATGTGTTTGCTCATCTCACCAAGACACATAATAATCCCTGACATTAGTCAATAAGTTGGAAGTGGAAACTCAATCATAAAAGACATTTCTGATTCCAGATGATGTAGAAATGACCTCATTAAGTTTGTTTTCAAAAAGTATTTTCCCCAAAAGCTGATGACTCCTTGAATGATGATGTTAAATGGCTCTGATGAAGACAAACACAGACTCAAGTGTCAGCATCAGTGGTGCCTGATTCTGTCTTTGTCGTCATGATGACAAGAAATTAAAGAAGACTGGATATCATCAGTTAACGCAATGCTTTGGAAGCTCTTAATTGAACAATTCCTTTAGGGACAAGGGTCCTGGGATAAAAAATGTTTCCCTCAGTTGCAGGCAGGGTTGTATGCAAACATCTTCAGAGGACAGGGGAGTGGGCAGTTGATGAGGAGTTGCTATTCAGTTCAGTTCAGTCGCTCAGTCATATCCGACTCTGTGACTCCATGAACCACAGCACGCCAGGCCTCCTTGTCCATCTCCAACTCCCGGAGTCCACCCAAACCCATGTCCATCAAGTCGGTGGTGCCATCCAACCATCTCATCCTCTGCCGTCCCCTTCTCCTCCCACCTTCAATCTTTCCCAGCATCGGGGTCTTTTCCAATGAATCAGCTCTTCGCATCAGGTGGCCAAAGTATTGGAGTTTCAGCTTCAACATCAGCCCTTCCAATGAACACCCAGGACTGATCTCCTTTAGAATGGACTGGTTGGATCTCCTTGCAGTCCAAGGGACTCTCAAGAGTCTTCTCCAACACCACAGTTCAAAAGCATCAATTCTTCGGTGCTCAGCTTTCTTCACAGTCCAACTTTCACATCCATACATGACCACTGGAAAAACCATAGCCTTGACTAGATGGACCTTTGTTGACAAAGTAATGTCTCTGCTTTTTAATATGCTGTCCATATCCCACACCCGTTAAAGGAGGCTGACACCAATCCCATTTGGTTGTTAAGTGAGAAAATACATGGAAAGTAATCAACACAAGCCCTGACATATTAGTGAATCCCCACGAACATGAGCCTTCCCTCACCATTCTGTCCCTTTCAACACCCTGCTTCTCCCTCTTCCTTGCCCTTGATGAAAGCCAACAAGCAGTTCTTAGGGCCATGGCTTATATCAGCTCTAACCCTCATTGTCTGAGAGTGGGGGCCACTGAAACAGAATTTACTATTCTTAAAAGTACCTTCTAGTTTGCAGAGTAGACTTCTACTTTGGCTTTTATTTCAAGAAGTTGTGGGGCTTCCCTGATACCTCAGTTGGTAAAGGATCCACCTGCAATGCAGGAGACCTGGGTTCGATCTATGGATGTGAAGATCCCCTAGAGAAGAGAAAGGCTACCCACTCCAATATTCTGGCCTGGAGAACCCCATAGACCCTATAGACCATGAGGTCACAAAAAGTCGGACATGACTGAGTGACTTTCACTCAAGAAGTTTCATGCAGAATTATCTGAGCCCTTCTTCTAACTCAGGGTAAAATTTTTTACTTAAAGTTGGGGCATAGCTGCAAAAAGCAGCCTCCCTGGTAGTGTAGGTAGCCTGTTGCCTGTACAGGTTGCCCTAAGAGACCTTGGAGACAACCCCTTCCAGTGGACATTCCTGACTGGCATGCTATCCCCAGTCTATGCTCCAGACAAGTATGTGCCTTTGGGAAACCCCAGGGTGCAGTGGCCAAGGTCAACACTGGCCAAGTTGTAATGTCCATCCACACCAAGCTGCAGATCAAGGAGCGTGTGACTGAGGCCCTTCGCAGGGCCAAGTTCAAGTTCCCCGGGTAACAGAAGATCTCAGTCTCCAAGAAGTGGAACTGAATGGGGATGAATTTGAAAACATGGTAGCAGAAAAGCAGCTCATCCCAGTGACTGCAGGGTCAATCCTTAATCCTGGCCCTCTGGACCGATGGCAGGCCCTGCACTCGTGAGAACTTGGCACTGGCCCCTCCTTACTCATGCCCACCAATAAATTCTACTTTCCTGTTAATAAATAAATTAAGCTGGGGAAAGCTCTACTGTGAGTTTGAATCCCATTTTCATGCCTTCTTACCTGGAAGCACATATGTATCTGGATGTTACAGTAACCTGCCAGCAGAGATCAGTCCAAGGAGAGAACTAGCATCCCCCTATTTTGTTGGTGGTGGTGCTTAGTTGATAAGTTGGAGGCTACAAATCTTAGGCTTTCCTGGGTTTCTCTCTTAAAGGAGAATTCAGGCCCCAGGCTCGTTCTGTGCTCTGGCTTTCCTGTGACTTAAAGCCTGGAAGCCTTTCACCTCCGGGGGCCGGGCCTGGAAACAGTGCCTGGGACTTCTGCCTACTTTCCTCTGCCCAGAACGTAGTCACAAGGACCTCACCAAACAGCAAGGAAAGCAGAGAAGAGATCTGAGCTATGTCTCAGAAAGGAAAGGAAAGGAATATAATAACCATGGGCTTCCCAGGTGGCACTAGTGGTAAAGAACTTGCCTGCCACTGCAGGAGATGTGCACTCAATCCCTGGGTCGGGAAGATCCCCTGGAGGAGGGCATGGCAACCCACTCCAGCATTTTTGCCTGGAGAATCCCTGACGGCTACAGTCCATAGGGTCGCAAACAGTCCGACACCACTGAAGCAACTTAGCACCCAAGCACACATGATAACCACATAGCAAACTCTGCCTGATCATCTTTTATTACAGATAGTTTTGTCCAGGGGTGTTTTTTTTCATTGTAATTAGTAGTTGTTGTATTAAAATTTCACCAATAATTAATAAAATTCAAGCATTGGGAACCAAGGAAATTATATTCAACTTTTAAGATCCCATAGAAGAATAGAGACTATCTTCAGTGGCATTGTTCCACAGCCCTACATATATATACAAGCCAACAGTGACATCACCCACAACACATCCAGGGCAGCATAGAGCCTCCCTCTCCTATCAGGAGAGAAAACTCTCCCTCCTCGTCCCTTCTCCCTTTTCCACCTTCCAGGACTTCATCACAGACTCAATGGACGTGAGAGCAAGTTCTGGGAGATGGTGATGTACAGGGAAGCCTCGCGTGCTGCAGCCCATGGGGTCACAAAGAATCGGACACAACTAAGAAACTAAACAACAGCAGAGGACCGTGTGGTCTCCTCAGTGTTTTTGCTACCCACCTACTCCTCATACTCAGCCTTGGACATCAGACCTAGTTGGGCCAGATGTTGGTGTTGGAACGATGGAGATAGTAAGAACACCAGACTTTCTATTTCCTGACTTTTATTACCTAAGGCATCTTGTGTTACCTTCTGGCTCAGAGAAACGGAAGGATGTACAGAAGGTGAGGGGAAGAAAAACAACTCCCCAACCTCGCTGAGAGATTCTGCTCTGCACAAGCAGTTATAGTCAGGAAAGCTTTCTCTATTGGACCACAAACTAAAGAACAGGGAAGGAGCCCCTGAAGGTCCAATGGTCCAGACTTCAGGGGGCTTGGTTTTGATCCCAGCTCAGGGAATCAAGATCCCACAAGTCTTGCAACAAAGCCAAAAATTACTCTTAAAAACTTTAATTAAAAAATAGTGAGCCACAGCTCATAAAGAGCTATCTAAATTTAGGTTACTAGGTTTATCTCCTTACGTTGCTCCCAAGTCGTCTGTAAACTCTTGGTGAGTGTATACATTACTCGTGTGTGCTGGGGTGGAGGGTGTGCATGAAAATATTCAGTGTAAATTTGGCACTAGGTACTAATCTTAAAGATGTACCTATTCATTGACCCAGCAATTTCCAGAAAATAGTCTTACAGATGCCACATATGTGCAAAAAGGTTGTTCTTCACTTTTTTATTGAAGCAGTTTTGGTAATAGGAAAAGACAGGAAACAATGCAAGTGCTTGGAAACTGGCTAAATGAATTATGGTAGAGCTACGCAGTGGTCGTTACAGAAAAGAATGAGGGACTTCTTTTCTATAATGAAGGTGGCGCAGTGGATAAGAGTCCACCTGCCAATGCAGCGCACACGGGTTCAGTCCCTGGTCTGGGAGGATTCCACAGGCCTCAGAGCAGCTAAGCCCGTGCATCACAATTACAGCCAGAGCTCTGCAAACAAGAGGAGCCACCGCAATGAGAAACCCGCACACTGCCAGCTAAAGAGTAGCCCTGCTGGCCGAAACCAGAGAAAAGCAGAGTGCAGCAGTAAGGACCCAGCACAGCAAAAAAAATAAGTAAATAAAGTATTAAAAAGGGAGAGAGAAAAGAATGAGGAACTCTGTATGTTGGAGTAGTTCTAAGACACAGCCGGGGGCCGAGTCACTCGTGTTGGGGTGTGCCATGTTCTATCATGCGTTGGTGAAAGGGGAAGAGGGAAACCATATCCTGTATTTGTCTCAGCCTAGAAGATGCAGAGAAACCAGTTACACTGGTTGTCTCGAGGAGGCACGGCTTGGGGGCTGGGGACATACACCAAAGAAGAAGACTTTGTAAACTCCCCTTGTACAATCTGCTCAGGAAAATTCAAGTTGGTAATAAATAAACCAAATGTTTCATCTTCAGTGAGCAGTGCAATCCGAGGCGCCAGGGTCTACACTTCCTCCAGCCCCACATGCAGAGTCCCTTCCTAAGGTGCCAACCTAGAAGAATCCAGGTTTTCTTTTACCAAGAAAGGTGGCATTTTCTTTCACGGTTCATCGGACTCTGTTTTCATAGTTTCTTTAGTTTGGCTGGAACTTAGGAAAGTAAACAGCAAAAACAAGTGAACTAGAAAATTAAACCTACGTCATTGGGGCATGAACTAAGATCATTAAATCTGTCATGTGAGATCTAAATACTAATGTAGAACTTCGATGATGCTGTAAAATTGTGCCAAAAGTAGACTAACCCACAATAATAACAGCAAACAGCTGCTGCTGCTGCTGCTGCTGCTGCTGCTAAGTCGCTTCAGACGTGTCTGACTCTGTGCGACCCCATAGAGGGCAGCCCACCAGGCTCCGCCGTCCCTGGGGTTCTCCAGGCAAGAACACTGGAGTGGGTTGCCATTTCCTTCTCCAACAGAGCAAACGGCACAACTGACAAAGCTGAGAAAGGACTCAACCCTTCCAACTGGTATTTACACGAGCGCATACTCATCTTTGGTCTCTCCTGGTGGCTCAGACCGTAAAGAATCCACCTGCAATGTGGGAGACCTAGGTTTGATCCCTGGGTTGGGAAGATCCCCTGGAGAAGGGAATGGCAATCCACTCCAGTATTCTTGCCTGGCGAATCCCCATGGACAGAGGAGGAGCCTGGCGGGCTACAGTTCCTGGGGTCGCAAAGAGTCAGACATGACTGATCGACTAAGCATAGCACATACCCATCTTTAATGACAAGGAGAGAAATAGTGTTACAGATACTTAATGCGTCAGGGCTCAGTGAATCTGGGGAGAAAGCAGATGGCTTGTGTAGACCTGGGAGCATTTTAGTATTAGACAAATGAACCACAATCATGATGGGCGTGGTGAAGGCACAGCCTGTTGCATGCTTAATTGTTGGCAAGGGATTGTTCAGATGTTCGTCCTCTTTGCTCTTCAGTTCACGCAAATGTGGTACAAGCTGAAGGGCAAGAGCCAGGGGCATTGAGCACAGCTAACACAGAAAATTCACTATACTACCAGAGACGGGCTTTCCCCGTGGCTCAGTGGTAAAGAATCCGCTTGCCATTGCAGGAGACGCGAGTTTGATCCCTGGGTCAGGAAGATCCCATAGAGAAGGAAATGGCAACCCACTCCAATATTCTTGCCTGGGAAACCCATGGACAGAGGAGCCTGGTGGGCTACAGTCCATGGGGTTGAAAAAGACACAACTGAGCAACTAAACAACAACCAGCAATGGAGGAGCCCCGCCTGTGCCTGAGGGAGAGGAAAATCCTCCTTCCCCCTTCTCCCCCTTTATTGTGCCCAGTGTGGAAGCAGGGTTGCTGCCCAAAAAAAAGAAAAAAAAAAAGCTTCATTGATCTACATTAGTTATTACTGATCTACAAATGTCATGAGATGCATGGAAGAAAGAAGACTGGGGGCAGGATGGGTGACTGAGGAGGAAGAGGAGAAAGTCTGAGCAGAAAGGGAAGGAGATTGGAGTGACTGCAGAACTTCAGAGATGAACGATAGCTACGGAGAGTGATAGGAAATCTGAGCGTGTTTGTGACTGTGCCTCCACCTCTTCTGTGGCCTCATAAAAAAACAGAAGGAAAACATCAGTTATTACTCCTCAGTGCTTTACGGAGTTGGATTTATGTTCTTTTCGGTGTATGGTGCTGGGCTGACATGGGTTTTGAGTTGGAAGCAAGAAAGCTTCATGTTTGAGGGGGTTGAATTATTCAAACTGAAACTTATTTCAACTTATTGAAACAAATGGAAACTTATTGAATTATTCAAGTTGAAAATGAACCCAGGACATTTTTCAGTATATTTGATGTCTGAGGCACTTGACATCAGCTTTATTTACCAATGGTCATCACAGGCTTTGCAGACTTTGAGTTGCCAGGTTTTGCTCTTTATTTTATGAAAGGGGCCACATGGCCATGGTCTTCTATAGTGGAGTCAACTCATACTCAGGGAATGAAGTTGCAAATGCATGCATAAAGCAAAAGTGAAGTAGTCAAAATTTCCATTTAAAATACTGGAATTCAGGACTTCCCTGACTGCCCAGTGGTTAAGAACCCATCTTGCAATGCAGAATACCTGGATTCAATCCCTGGTCCAGGAACTAAGATCCCACATGCTGCTGGGCAATGAAGCCCGTGCATCACAATAAAAGATCCCACACGCCATAACTAAGACTCAATGCAACCAATTAAATAAAATTTTTTTCAAAAATACTGAATTTCATCCCTGAAGTCCATTACTGGTGAATTGTATACCAAAGTACAGCCCAGTCAGTTTTTCGTCATTGAACACACAGCCCTTCATTGATTATTTAATCAGCATCAACCACATGCAGTGATGGAGGACAAAAATAGTCCTCACCTTCATGTAAGTTATGTTCTAGGTGATGCACGCTAAGTCACTTCAGTCACGTCCAATTCTGTGTGACCCTTGAACTGTAGCATGTCAGGCTCCTCTGTCCATGGAATTCTCCAGGCAAGAGTACTGGAATGGGTTGTCATGCCCTCCTCCAGGGAATCTTCCTGACCCAGAGATCAACCTTGAGTTTCCTATGTCTCCTGCATTGGCAGGCAAGTTCTTTACTACTAGTGCCATCTGGGAAGCCCAAAAGAGTCCTCACTTTCATGTGAACTATGTTCTAAGTGATGAGGCAGAAAATAATGACACGAGCAAGAAAATAAAACGACATCAGACAGAAATATATACTGTGGAACCAAATAAAACAGGAAATGAGAGGAGGCAGCGCCAAAACAAGAGTTATAGTTTTGTGTAGCTTGGTCAGGAGAGGGTCATTCAGATGGTGGCATTTCAGTAAAGATTGAAGGGGAGGAAGGAAGGCAGGACGTGAGCCAGCAGCTCGGGGGTGGGTGGCAGGAGGGGGAGTGCATTTCAGAGCAGAGAGCTTGAGTGCGAAGCTCATGTATGGAAGCAGCTGGGACAGGAAGACCCAGAAAGGAGGTCGGGACAGCTGGTGGCCAGTGTGGAGTGAGGATAGAGATGATGCCAGATCCCTGAGACCTCAGAGGCCAGTACATAAGGTCGGCAGGTACTCTGAGTGAGTTAGGAAGTAGCTGAGGAGTTCTGAGCAGAAGAGTAATATGAGAGGACCCAGGTTTCCCAGAGGAGGGCATGGCAACCCACTCCAGTATTCTTGCGTGGAGAATCCCATGGACAGAGGAGTCTGGTGGGCTACAGTCTGTGGGGTTGCAAAGAGTCGCACACGACTAAGCGACTGAACACACACACAGGTTTCTCAAGACTCACTGTGGGGACTTCCCTGGTGGCCCAGTGGCTAAGAATCTGCCTTGCAACACAGGGGACATGGGTCAGGGAATTAGGATCCTCCATGCCACTGAGCAGCTAAGTCCACGCATTCTGGAGCCTACAGATCCCAAGTGCCACACCTAAATAAATAAATAAATATTTCTTAAAAAAAAAATCTGTATCAACCTAGAGAGGTGGGATGGAAGGGAGATGGGAGGGAGGTTCCAAAGGGAGGGGATATATGTGTACCTATGGCTGATTCATGTTGAGGTTTGACAGAAAAACAACAAAATTCTGTAAAGCAATTATCCTTCAATTAAAAAGTAAATATATTTCTAAAAAATTTAAAAAAAAAGAATCATGATGGATTGAGGAATGGATAAAGATGTGATACATATATAAAATGGAATATTACTCAGCCATGAAAAGGAATGAAATAATGCCATTTGCAGCAACATAGATGAACGTAGAGATGATCATACTAAGTGAAGCAAGTCCCACAAAGATAAATATCATATGATATCATTTATATGTAGAACCTAAAAAAAATGATACAAGAGGATCACTCTGGCTCCTTGGTTAAGGAAGAGACTCTTGGAGGAGCAACAGTAGGAACAGGTGGTGCATAAGGAGACTGTTGCAGTACTCCTGGTGAGGGATGGGGTGACTTTGACCACAGAAGGGGCGGCAAGAGTGGTGAGAAGTGACTGGATTCTGTGGGTACCAGTCAGATGAATTAGTTTTTAGAGGTCTTTTCAGTGGAGGCATCAAACTCTCACCCTGGGATTTTTTTCATCATTACAGTTTTTTTTGTTTGTTTTTGCTGATAATATGTGGTTGAAATAGAAAAGTTTAATGCTCAATGATGACATCCACCTGAATTTCCCTTTTACTTGGCTATTTGTTCACCTTTCTAAGGACTGGGCTTCTATGCCCACATTCAGAGTTACTTCCAATATTATCTGACTTAGGAGTAGGTTACAATCTCTGAGCACCTGTTTCCTCATTTGCAAAATGTGGGGTAGCAATAATAGTCATGTATGCAACAGGCTGGATTCGCTGATTAAATGAGATGTGTATCACCGCTCAGTCTAGCGACTTTGCAGGTACCCAGCAAATGTCAATTCCCTCCCCACGTTTGTGCCTTTGTACACTGACTTCTTTTATCATAATTAGGAGGTAAAAGACTTCAGTTTACATCTTAGAAAATTAAGGTAACAAGAACTCGATTGCAAGTCAAAATCCGTGTCTTTGGAACTAGTTGAAGATTTAGGATTTTTTTTGCAGTTAAAGAAGGCTTCCACAAAATAATTCACCTACAGTCTTCACAAACTTAAGGTCATGAAAGAGGAGCCTGGTGTGCTACAGTCCATAGGGTCACAAAGGGTCGGACACGACTGAAGCAACTTAGCACTCACACACGCAAGGCAAAGACTGAGGAAGAGACTAAAGGATACTCAGAAGACATTAATGATGGCGTGTCCCATGTGATTCTGGATTAGATCCCAGGCCCCATTTTTTTTTTCATTTGCCGTAACAAAGGATAGCAGGCCAACTGGCAACATTTTAACAAAGTCTGTTGGTGTGACAATTACACAGTATTATTTAAGAAAATTGTTCTGTTTTTAGAAAATATATATTAAAGTATTGGGCTAGCCAAAAAGTTTGTTCATGTTTTCCCATAAGATGTTATGGACATTTTGACCAACTCAGTATTGATGGACTATAACCCACCAGGCTCCTCTGTCCATGGGGATTCTCCAGGCAAGAATATGAAGTGGGTTGCCATGCCCTCCTCCAGGGAATCTTCCCAACCCAGGGATTAAACCCGCATCTCTTAAGTCCCCAGGATTGGCAGGCAGGTTCTTTACCACTACCTCCATGTGGGAAGTCCATATTTAGGGATCAGAGGCAACACACCTGCAATTTAACCTCATGTAGTTGAAAAGTATATGTGTGTGTGCATGTACACACCTACTTGAACACACACACATACACAAAGCAGAGAAAGAGAGAGAGTGAAAATACAAATGTGTAAAATGTTAACAAGTGGGCCATCTGTGTGAAGGATATACAGGAATTCTTTGTATAATAGTTAAAGTTTTCATATAAGACAGAATATTTCAAAACAAAAACTTTGTAAAACAGAAATTTTCTATTACAAAAGGAAAGTAAATGACTATAATGTCATAACAATACAGGAACTCCTACAGAGGGAAAAAAAAAAAAATCAAAATTAACAGCCAGACTTTGGAAGGGAAACATGTTAAAATGACCCAGGGCAGAGATCTGGCAAGGTTCACAGACTTTTCAAGGCCTTAATGAGAAGTGATGAGACCTGAGCTGTAATATCTTGACACATGGTCACTCGCACAGCCTCAGTTCTTTCTTTAAACTACAGTTCAACACAAGGGCATCATTTGTGTGGCTTCCAGGAGGCCCTACAGGCACTATATAGTTTGTCAGACCCTTCTGTTTGAAAGACCCTTACCTTTGAAAGAAAAGGTAAAAGCTTATTTGTAGAACCAGAGCAGCAAGAATCCACACACATCTGATTGTACCTGTAAATAGCTGGTTTGAGAAAATGCCATCCAGAAAATTACAGGCTGTGACCACTCTATCAAGGTTTTATTTCTGTAAGGGCTTCTCAGGTGGCATTAGTGGTAAAGAACCTGCCTACAAATGCAGGAGATATAAGAGATATGGGTTCAACCCCTGGGTCGGCAAGATCCCCTGGAGGAGGGCATGGCAACCCACTCCAGTATTCTCGCCTAGAAAATCTCATGGACAGAGGAACCTGGCAGGCTACAGTCCATATGGTTGCAAAGAGTAGGACATGACTTAAGTGACTTAACACACACATACACACACACACATACACACACACACATACGCAGATGTCTGTAAACTTTAACCATGCTACTACTTTAATTGCACCATTTAAATATCCAATTGATTCAGCCCTCATTTATTTAACATGCACATTCAACTCTATTTCTAGGAAAGAATCCACATATTGAATGTGGAAAATGCATATATACATATATGTATAAAAAGAAAAGGTAAATTAATAACACTGCTAGCATAATATAATTATAGATATTTATACATATATTATATTTAAATAAAATGCAATAAGCCCTCAAGAATCAGTTAAAATTTTACTAGAGTTTATAAATGGCTCAGTGAAAAGAACAGGTACAAAATTCACAGACAAATGTGAGTGGACTGCCAGTATCCCAAGTACCTATTACTCTTTCCAAAAAAAATTTTTTTAAATGCTGTTAAAAATTTCTAATACATCCAGGAATTCCCTGGTGGTGCAGCAGATGAGAATTCGCCTGCCAATGTGCGGAACATGGGTTCGATTCATGGGGTCTGGGAAGATTCCACATTCTGGGGAAAACTAAGCCCATGAACTGCAACTACTGTAGCCCTGAGCCCCTGGAGCCTGTGCTCTCCAAAAAGAGGAGCTGCCGCAACGAGAAGCCCATGCGCGGCAGTGAAGAGTAGCTCCTACTCACGACAGCTAGAGATGGCCCACGTGCAGCAGGGAAGACCCAGAGGAGCCAAAAATAAACACATAATTTTCAAAAAATAAAATAAAAAAATTTAAATACATCCTATTCTGATGAGTTTAAGAGACGTATGTTTAAAACTTTGCATTTAAGAAAGTAGATAAATAGACTCCACTGAGTAATAGTAATAGACAAGGAAACACCTAAGAAAACACCTCATAAAATGAAACTACTTAACTAAATTAAGAGATATGAAAGATGCAGTGTATACTGCTTTATGAAAAAAAGCTAAATGCTCTAAATCTAAGTTTATTCCAATCCTCAAACTCATTTACTATAAAAAAAGGAAAGTACATCAAAACAAATTATTAAAAAAACAATTAAAACAATTAAAAGATTAGCCATACATTAAAGTATATTAGTAAATATATTCAGTTCAGTTCAGTTAAGTCACTCAGTCGTGTCCGACTCTTTGCGACCCCATGAATCGCAGCAAGCCAGGCCTCCCTGTCCATCACCAACTCCCGGAGTTCACTCAGACTCACGTCCATCGAGTCGGTAATGCCATCCAGCCATCTCATCCTCGGTCGTCACCTTCTCCTCCTGCCCCCAATCCCTCCCAGCATCAGAGTCTTTTCCAATGAGTCAACTCTTCGCCAAAGTATTGGAGTTTCAGCTTCAGCATCAGTCCTTCTAATGAACACCCAGGACTGATCTCCCTTAAGATGGACTGGTTGGATCTCCTTGCAGTCCAAGGGACTCTCAAGAGTCTTCTCCAACACCACAGTTCGAAAGCATCAATTCTTTGGCGCTCAGCCTTCTTCACAGTCCAACTCTCACATCCATACATGACCACAGGAAAAACCATAGCCTTGACTAGACGGACCTTTGTTGGCAAAGTAATGTCTCTGCTTTTGAATATGCTATCTAGGTTGGTCATAACTTTTCTTCCAAGGAGTAAGCGTCTTTTAATTTCATGGCTGCAGTCACCATCTGCAGTGATTTTGGAGCCCAAGAAAATAAAGTCTGACACTGTTTCCACTGTTTCCCCATCTATTTCCCATGAAGTGATGGGACCAGATGCCATGATCTTCATTTTCTGAATGTTGAGCTTTAAGCCAACTTTCTTACTCTCTTCTTTCACTTTCATCAAGAGGCTTTTTAGTTCCTCTTCACTTATATTACTAAATTAGTAATATAATATTAGCAATATATATATTAGTACTATTGCCATAATAAGCATAGGGAGACTTGCATCAACCTAGAGGGCTGAGATGGGAGAAAGGCTCAAGAGGCAGGGGATATATATATATACATATATATATAATTATGACTGATTCGTGTTGATGTACAGCAGAAACCACAACACTGTAAAGCAATTATCCTCCAATTTAAAAAAGGAAAAAAAAAGAATAAGCCGAAATCAAGGAAACAAAATAGCACAAAATAGCATTTACAATAATTTAATATATTATAGACAGCCTTGTAAATAAGTAGGGGAAAAATGATTATTTGATAAAGATGCTAAAAAAAAAAAAAAAAAAAAAAAAAAACCTGCAAACATGGGATAAAAATTAGGTGCTAACTCCACACCACACTCTACTTTGGGAGTCATGTACCGACTGCTATATTTAAAATGGATAACCAACAAAGACCTATTGTATAGCACACGGAACTCTGCTCAATGTTATAAGCCAGCCTGGATGAGTGGAGTGTTTGGGGGAGAATGGAAACATGTATATATATGGCTGAGTCCCTCTGCTGTTCACCTGAAACTACCACAACTTTGTTAATTGGCTATACCCCAATACAAAATGTTTTTGGTGTGTTAAAAAAAAAAAAAAAAAAACAGGTAGGAAAGGCTGAGACACATTCCTACAATAACCCCAAATGCTACACAGCACCATATAATTGGAAAGGAGCCCCTAACTCCCACCGTTCACAGATGTGAATTTGAATTAAGCCCTTCTGCATGAATTCAGCGCCTCGTTGGTTTGCTCCAGAAGTACCTGGGCCTCAGGCAGTGCACCTGGGTGTTAACTCACTGCCTGCCCCAACCAAATGACCCATAGAATCCTGTTGTTGTTCAGTCGCTCAGTGCTGTCTGACTCTGCAACCCCGTGGACTACAGCAAGCCAGGCTTCCCTGTGTTTCACTATCTCCCAGTGTTAGCTCAAACTCATGTCCACTGAGTCAGTGATGCCATCCAACCATCTCATCCTCTGACACCCCCTTCTCCTTTTGCCTTCAATCTTTCCCATCATTAGGGTCTTTTCCAGTAAGTGGGCTCTTTGCATCAGGAAGCCAAATAAAATTTACTACCCTAAAACACTGAATGCTCACATAACCTGTTAAACATCAGGTTAGCCGGTTCTCTCCTGACCTCTAGTGTTCCTGATTCATTACTGCAAAATATTTTGATTAATTTTAAGCTATGAGAATGAAAATGTTACATGGAATTTTAGAAGAAAATTTGAAAAGCACAAGCTAAATAATTAGCAAATTTCTGTCTCTAAGGACTGAAAAATCTTTCTCTTATCGACTTAGAAGATATTCACAACCTAGAAGCTGAGAGTTATATTTTATGTGGCAGGAATTTTTAGGACTTCAAGCCCAGGAGGCAGCATCTCAAGTAACCCTGAGAGAACCAAGGTCAAGGAGGCGGAGAGCCAGGTTATATGGAAGTTTTGCAACAAAGGACAGGTATAGTCTGAATGTCAGAAGATGATTGTTAATTAAAGAAAACCAGATATCTCTGAAAGAAGTAATTTAGTGCTTTTCTGTGTATGGGAAGATGCAAGAATCTGGGTTCACTGAAATCATTCCTCTGATACGCACCTCAGCTACCTGGGGCCAGTGTCCTGTGTTTTTACATCCTGACTTTCCTCAGGGCTCACCGAGGAAGTGGCAGCAGTCTGATGGCTGCTCAGTTCAGTTTGGTCGCTCAGTCGTGTCCGACTCTTTGTGGCCACATGGACTGCAGCACGCCAGGCCTCCCTGGCCATCACTGACTCCCAGAGTTTACTCAAACTCATGTCCATTGAGTCAGTGATGCCATCCAGCCATATCATCCTCTGTCATCCCCTTCTCCTCCCACCTTCAATCTTTCCCAGCATCAGGGTCTTTTCCAAGGAGTCAGTTCTTCGCATCAGGTGGCCAAAGGATTGGAGTTTCAGCTTCAACATCATTCCTTCCAATGAACATTCAGGACTGATCTCCTTTAGGATGGACTGGTTGGATCTCCTTGCAGTCCAAGGGACTCTCAAGAGTCTTCTCCAACACCACAGTTCAAAAGCATCAATTCCTCGGCGCTCAGCTTTCTTTATATTCCAACTCTCACATCCATACATGATCACTGGAAAAACCATAGCTTTGACTGATGGCTGCTAGAGGGCGGGTATTCTTTATTCCTCCCTGAGCTCCCTCAGGACTCACTGGCTCACCAGCAGTGGTGGCTGCAATTGCTGATGACCGTGACATCCTTTGTTTACTGACATGGCAGCAAATATTCCATTTCTCACTTGGGAACTGATTAGAAGTGCAGATCCTCAAGCTCAACCCTGGACCTACTGAGTCAGAATCTTAACTGAATCACTTTAACAAGACCCCTAAGTGACTCCAGTGCACACAAGTTTGAAAAGCCCTGCTGGACACCAGGAACTGTGAAAGTGTTCGTCGCTCAGTCATGTCCAACTCTTTGCGACCCCATGGACTAGAGAGCCTGCCAGGCTCCTCTGTCCATAGCATGTTCCAGGCTAGAATACTGGAGTGGGTTGCCATAGAGTGGAAGCAAATGAGTTTCAACTGACAAACCACCTCTAGGAATAAGAGAAGCTGACTTGTTATGAGTCCAAGCCCACTCTGCTCACTGCATGAGAAGCCAGTAACTCCCCAACAAGCGGTTGAGACAAGGAAGGGACTTTATTGGGAGCCAGCTGACCCAGAAGATAGCAGGCTAGTGCCTCAAAATAACCATCTTGTCTGGGCCTGGACGGAGAAGGCAATGGCACCCCACTCCAGTACTCCTGCCTGGAAAATCCCATGGACAGAGGAGCCTGGAAGGCTGCAGTTCATGGGGTCGCTGAGGGTTGCACACGATTGAGTGACTTCACTTTCACTTTTCACTTTCATGCATTGGAGAAGGAAATGGCAACCCACTCCAATGTTCTTGCCTGGAGAATCCCAGGGACAGGGGAGCCTGGTAGGCTGCCGTCTGTGGGGTCGCACAGAGTCGAACACGACTGAAGTGACTTAGCAGCAGCAGCAGCGGCAGCTGGACCTGGATGCCAGGTTCTTTTATGGATCAGAGATGGTGGGAGGTGAGGAAACAAAGTAAAAAGACTGTTCAATCCTTGCAAATGTCCCCTAGAACTGCAAGCCTCAGACTGGGGGGATGTGTTAGTTTCACTTCCTCACAGTGCTTCACAGGTGGGTGGAGCAGGTTATCTCCCTGAGGCAGGACATTCTGTATGTTTATAAAAATTGACAACCACTCCAGTATTCTTGCCTGGAGAATCTCATGGACAGAGGAGCCTGGCGGGCTACAGTCCATGGAGTCACAAAGATTCCAACATGACTGAGTGACCAAGACTCTTTCATAACAAAAGCGGCAAGATGAGGGTTAAAGTCACAGAAGCAGATCCAGCACGAATTCAAAATTAACCTTTCCCGGTTACAGCCTTGAACAGGCTCAAGGCAAGAGTCCTGGGACACTGAGGGCTGCCTTCTTCGACCACGGTGAGGAGTACGGCATCCCCACTTTTGCTCAGAAACAAACCTTCTAAGGCCTCTTACTTAACCCTCTCAGCCACAGCTGGCCCTGGGCCCGTGGTGAGCCAGGGGGTATCACCCTCAGGTGAGTGAAGCCCCTGCTCAGACCTGGCTCCTCAGTGGTCCCCAGACCAAGCAGTACATTCCTCCAAGCTGTCTAAGCCCCTTTCCAGTAAGTACCTTCCTCCAAGCTAAGCCCCTTTCCAGTGCCTGAGACCCATCGGGGGCAGAAGTGCTTTCTGGGTGAAGCATCCCATACCCGGAGCTGGTCAAATGTGGGCCCCGGTCCCAGGACACACACACCTCAGTGTTTCATAAGGGGAGGAGTCAGCCAGGGCAGGGCCATGCCTGCAGGCCACTCTGAGCCTTTTGGGAGCTCCACGGTCCCTGCCTCCCACTTTTCCCCTTCAAGGTGCCTCCCTACACCTCCCTATTCCCAGCTCAACCACAGGGCCCCTGCTCTGGGAGTCATGATGACGGGATGGCGTCAGGAGGGCTGCCTGGCAAGTACAGTAGCTTTTTCTCTCAGAGGATTTTAAGAAATTTGCAAGCAGAATGGTGATGTCAAAATGCTTTTTTTTTTTTTTTTGCAACACCACACAGCATGTGATATCTTAAGTTTCCCTACCTGGGTTTGAAACCAGGCCCCCTGCACTGGACACACAGAGCCTTAACCCCTGGACCACCAGGAGTGTCCCTTGACCTGCTGATTCCCAGTGACTCTCATGATGGGCACAAGGCAAGTTCAGAGACCCGGTTGCTGGAGACTCTCCAGCCCCTGGGCTGGAACCACCACGTGCGCCGTGCACTGGCTCTTCCTTCTCCAGCTACAGCGTCACCTACTGTTTACAGAACCCAAAAGTGGCAGGGTGGCAACACCCATCTGCTGGTCTCCACGCCTCTGGCTGCTGGCACCCCTTCCCCAGGTTCCCTGGGTGTCAGTTCTCCAGCAGTGGCCACCCGTCTCCTCCCAGGGCTTCCTGACTGATGTTCATGAACATTAGGAGGCCTTTCTCAGCCACGTCCTCTCCTGGCTCCACTAACGAAGCAATGTCAGGCTGCCCCAGGTCAGTCTCCAGCCACGCTGACATGGAACACACAGCTTTCCTGAAAAGAACTTCTCTCCTCATTTGCCCTTAGGCCTCTTGCTGAGCACCCTGGTGGTGGTATGGGGAAGGCAGGAGGGCTGTCAACTTTGCAAGAGATTCTGCTCTTGGAATAAAGTTGCTTGCAGCATAAAGATAACACTGTTGGGGGAAATGGAAAATGTAATGAGTCAAGAAAAAAATCAGCAGTCCACCTCTTCCTGCATTTGTGGCCACCATCACCGTGAGAACTATGGCAAGCAATAATAAGCCAGTGTTCATGGGCAGGAAGATGGCTAGTACAGCACCATGAGTTACAGTGCCATCTGGATTCAGTGTTACTAGGGAACTTTGGAAATGAGCAGATCTATAATTCAACAGATGGGCTGGAAGAGCCCAGGGAGGGTGAATAATAATGTCGCTGCTACTGCTGCTAAGTCACTCAGTCGTGTTAGACTCTTTGTGACTGTAGCCTGGCCAGGCTTCTTGGTCCACGGGATTCTCCAGCAAGATTACTGTGTCACTATCTTTTCCAATTGATAAAAAGATGTAAAGTTAGTCAGAAACGGCACATTTGAGAAAACAACACTCAGTCTTCATGCTCATGGACAAAATCTCCCATACTTCTGTTAAGGTCTTCTCAACTGATTAAATGGATTAACCTCTAATTTCTATGTTCTGTGTGGCCTTACTGCCCAAAGCTTATGGTTTGATCCAGTATCTTCAGATTATTGCTCCTATCTTACTGCACATCAAATCATTCCTCATCTTCCCCAGCATCTTGCCCAATCACCCAGCTTCCCATGCTCCCCTCTCCAGCAGTATCTCCAGAACAAGGAGAGCAGATACTTACCTGCTGCCAGAAACAGCTCCAAAAAAAAAAAAAAATTCTCTAACTGCTTGGTTGCCCTCGAGGTATTTCTAAACTTCAAGTGTTTTTGAGGGTATATGGGATGGTAAAAGGTGAAGAAGGAAGCACAAAGAAATAGATAAAAATATACCCGAGCAAATATATGACAGCATTTGAATCATTTTCCATGGGAAAAAAGATACATTCACGAATAGTCACAAACATTTTTTGAGGAACTACTATGGTGAACACTGGGAGATAAAAGTTCAAAACACAGACTCTGCCTCAATTATGGATTTGAAATAGCAGAAACAGAAATATACGTCTGTGCTATACACACACACACACACACACAGAGGATTACTCAGCCATAAAAAAGAGCGGAATCTTGCCATTTGTGGCAACACAGATGGACCTGGAGGGTTATTACACTAAGTGAGATAAGTTAGACAAAGAAAGACAAATGCTGTATGATTTCAGTTATATTTGGGATTAAAAAAATAAAGCAAATGAATAAACATGCCTAAACAGGAAGAGTTACAGAGGATGAACAGGTGGTCACCAGAGGGGAGAAAGACAGAGGGCTGAGCAAAGTAGGCGAAAAAGATTAAGAGACAAAGACTTCCAGTTACAAAATAAGTAAGCCAGGGGGATGTAACGTACACACAGAAAATATAGCCAATAATATTGTAACAACATTCTACGGAGATGATAACTAGACTGTGGCAAACATTTTGTAACATATAAAAATATCAAATCAATATGTTGCACACCTAAAGCTCATATAATGTTGTTTGTTAACTACACCTCTGCTGGGGGCCAACATGAGGAATCCCACCTGTGACAAGGTCATGCGGAAGGAAGCCTGACAAAACGCAAGGATGTGATCAGACTTCAGGGGTTCCCCCTGGAATTTCCTGAGCATCCACCCCCCAAAAAAATAAGAATCTGCCTGCTTTTCCACTCTTCTGATATTCTCTGGAAAAAGTCAAATCAGGGCTTTAGTCTTCTGCATTTGAAAGGGATGTTTCAGTTAAACCCCTGATAGCTCTCTAGCTTGCCTAACAGGTTCCCCGGACCTCTTACAGCTTGTGAATTGCTTACAGCCCCCCAACCCAACCGCAAGAGGCACAAAGCTTAAAAGCATCTGAAAGATACAGAGCCTTTTCTAAAGAGCTAAAAATCATATTGGTGACAGGATTTCACTGTTGACTCAATGATTACTGCCAGGCCTCCATATTCTTTATCTTTTAGGCACCTGGGAGGATGTTAATCAATGTAAACGGGATATGGAAAAAGATTTATAATAGTTTTGATGCTAGCAACACTAGACTTTTGAGTTACTTTTCTTTTGTTGTAAATCACTGTACTCCTTTTACTTGTTATAAATTGCTGTATCTTTGCTATGTAAGAATGTCACTTTATTTAGTGCTTTCTGAGAGTGGCACCAGACTTTGGGAAGATCTGTCTACTTACTTGTCCTGGCTTTCAAGATCCACGTGAGGGGGAGCCCAAGGCGGGGCACCCCCTGATATTCAAGAGGACGCCAGTGGCCTAACGTAGATGGTGCAAGCTCCTTGTCTGGAACTTTATTGGCTTCCCACATAAACCAAGTTATTCAGCCTTCTTTCTCCACTTAATTTTCCTACTACACTATTTTTCCCTAATCTAATCTTATATTCTTATATTAATAAATAAATAAGTTTCTTCTCGCCTACGCCGTCCATGGTTCAAATCACCCTGGATCCACCAGGGCTGGACTCTGGCACACCTCAATAAAAATTGATTAAAAAATAAAAACAGTCTTCAGCAAGGATGAGGTAGGTAGATGGCTTAGGGATTGGTATTGCCAGAATCAGAAAAAATAAAACATATGTATTTTCAATAAATTTATTTCCTAATCTTCAAATACTACAAAGATTTTCCATGAAACACGCTATGATTATTTATCTGTCTCACTGATTATCAAATGTGATACACAAAAATACTGAATGAAGAATCAGAGCCAATAACATCACAGAATCGGCATCTCTGTGACCTATTACTGCCATGAGTAGCACGTTTTTCATTATTTTAACAGGTTACTCAGGGAGTTAGTCAGAATTCTTGTTAACACAGCGAAGCCTTTCAATCAAATATATAACTTTGCTCGAACGAAGAAACATTTCCAGTGTAAGTTGGACGGTACTGATAAATTAGTGCTTTGCTCTCTTCAACATCAGACTGAAAATGGTGATTGCTTTTCCGAGCTGCAAGACAAAGAAAGGATTAATTTTTAAGAAGATGTGGTACAACTTTCAAAAGCCTACTCTATGATGTTCCTTCCTCTAATCAGCATTATTTAGTGGTACAAGGCCAGCAAAAAGGAAAAAATGTCTTATAAAATTTCCCCTAAAGCAGTACCTGACTTGGAGGGGCATTCTCCTGACAGCAGCCACACCTGCTCTGCACCAGACCCCACATGGTGGGGTTACATTCAAACACCTACTAGGCACCTACTAAGTACCTACTTTGCACAAGGCTTGACACCTCTCCTGGAGATGGAAATATTCACCAGGCAATGTCCTAACTCTCAAGCAATCTAGTCTGATTCCCATACAGAAGTGGATACTGTTAACATTTTTGTTAACACTGGTAGCACAGAGTCTTAGCCACTGGACCACCAGGGAAGCCCCAATCTTTTATTTGCTTATTCTTTACTTAGGCTACTCACAACCTTAATTGGAAATAATCTTCTAAAATGAAGAGCCTTTGAGTTGATTTATCACTCTGGTCTTATAGACCAGAAAAGGAGGAAAATCTGCCTACAAGACATCAAGGAAGAAGCTCCAACTCCTCCATCAGCAATCAAAGTGGAAACTGTACCTAAACTATTCCCTGAAAGCTGCACATAAAGAGTAGCCTATTATTGTCATGTGCTATGTTTGTATTAACAACAAATTCTAGAGGATCCCATTGCTGTGTACTTTGTATACGAAGTGACCTGCCCCACTGCAATGTACATTGCAATGTACAGGGATTTCTCTGGTGGCTGAGATGGTAAAGCATCCACCTGCAATGCAGGAGACCCAGGTTCAATCCCTGGGTTGGGAAGATCCCCTGGAGAAAGGAGTGGCAACCCACTACAGTATTCTTGCCTGGAGAATTCCATGGACAGAGAAGCCTGGCATGCTACAGTCCATGGGGTCACAAAGAGTCAGACAGGACTGAGTGACCGACTAACACTTTCACTTGATTGAACATGATACATTCTGTATATAAATCATACATTGTTTACTCCATGCATGAGTACAAACTACGAATATTACATCATTACATAGAACATTTTTTATAGACTAACTTCCTGAAGATGGTTCAAGAGAAAAGAGGAGGGAGACACTGTATAGCCAAGGCAGGTGTGGTGATGGTGGGGAGAAGAGAGGCGGAAATTTGAAATGGAAGGAGGCATGAAGAAGTCGGCGAAGCTGAAGTTCAAATGTGAGGGGGTGAAGGCTCAGACTTTACCTTAAAGTCAAAATAAAGTAATAAGGGCTTTTCTGGCACTTTTTAGAAAGAGGGCATTGGAAGATGAAGACGGTGGAGTCACGCCTGCGACAGTGCTGGAGAAAACCATGTCCTGCCCACTGCTGTCCTCATTCACTTCTACACACGTGACCTAAAAGTGTTTCTTAGGACTAATACTGCCCATGGGAGAACTTTTGGAGTTTTTTTAATTTGGGGTTTTGTCAAGAAATAACCCATTCAAAAAAAAAAAAGAAATAACCCATTCAACTGAGCATAATCCTAAACTGTGGTGAACTTAGGATGCAGTATATACCTGCCAGTGTGGACAGAGGGGTGATAAACCTCAGGGAAAGCATGGATGGATGGAGAAGGCCAAGTCTTCCCATGCCCACGCCTCGCCCAAGGGATGCCCCATCCTTGGCAAGCTGCATCTGTAGCTCTGTCTCACACCCACATCACTCAACTAAACCTCAAGCATCTAGAACCAAATTCTCAATTACCCACAAACATAACACTGTGTGACTACATCTGTGTTTCCAACATGAAAAAGCAGGCAAAGTGTATTAACTCTCCAATGTGCCAATACCTATAGACAGGGAGATTTAAATCCACAGATTGATGAGTATAGATTCAACTCATGTAACTGTCTTGGAAAAATAAGATCTAATTCTCAGATAATGTCATAATTAAAATATTATTCCAAAGAAGAGTAATGATGATGGCTGTGGTTTAGTCGCTCAGTCGCGTCCAACTCTTTGCAACCCTGTGGACTGCCTCCCGCCAGGCTCCTCTGTCCATGGGATTCTCTGGGCAAGAATACTAGAGTGGGTTGCCAGTTCCTTCTCCAGGGGATCTTCCCCACCTAGGGATAGAACCCACATTTCCTGCACTAGCAGGCAGATTCTTTACCACTGAGCCACCAGGGAAACCCAACAGTAATGGGGAAAAAATCTTAAAAAAAGGAATCAAGAAAGGCAGAAAAAAGAAACAATCTTTATGCTGTTGTTTAAGAATTCAACCCACTTTAGAGAATACAATACTGTTAACTGAAATAATGGTCCTGATTTGATTTAAATGACTAATATCTCAATTTCAGGGCTCTTGAATTCATTTTCTTAAAAGTTAAACCTGCAGAACATTTATAGACTACTCAAAAGTTCAGATGAGGGCAATTTCCTTCAGAACCACACTAGAGTGATAAAATTATAACCTCTGCCTCAAATTACCTTCAGCTACAAAGAACTCTGCTAAATAAAATGCAGCCTTCACAGCATTCGGTGCATGGGAAATGCCTCGTAATTGCCCCCACTCATAAGGAGCTTTCTCCGGATGCCACTGGACACCATATATTGGATACTGGTTTCCTGCACAAAGAACAGACTGGTGAGTATTAAATGGTAACAATGGTCTAAGATGTTACAATTATGTTGTATATTCTCTGTAAAATGTTACTTTTATAGCCCACAATGTCAGACAAAGTAAAACTGTGCATATTATTATCAGAAACAAAGAATTTCAATTCATAGTCAATGTGAGGTTCATAATAACCATATTTCACTGACTTATAACCTTTTATGAGAGTCCCAGGTGACTAGTGGTAAAAGAACCCGCCTGTCAAAGCAAGAGACATAAGAGACATTGGTTCAATTTCTGGGTCGGGAAGATCCCCTGGAGAAGGGCATGGTTACCTACCCATTCCAGTATTCTTGCCTGGAGAATCCCATGAATAGAGGAGCCTGATGGGCTATAGCCCATGGGGCCAAAAAGAGTCAGAAATGACTGAAGTAACTTAGCACCCGTGCACAACTTTTTATAACCTGAAATATGATTGACTTTACTGGGTGATCAGAGTTGTTGTTGTTCGTCGTTTAGTCGCTCAGTTGTGTCCAACTCTTTGCGACCCTATGGACTGCAACATGCCAGGTTTCCCTGTCCTTCACCATCTCCCAGAGCTTGCTCAAACTCATGTCCATTGAGTTGGTGATGCCACCCAACTATCTCGTCCTCTGTCGTCCCCTTCTCCTTCTGCCTTCAATCTTGCCCAGCATCAGGGTCTTTTCCAGTGAGTCAGCTCTTTATATCAGGTGGCCAAAATACTGGAGCTTCAGCCTTAGCATTAGTGCCTCCAATGAATATTCAGGATTGATTTCCTTTAGGATTGACTGGTTTGATCTCCTTGCAGTCCAAGGGACTCTCAAGAGTCTTCTCCAACACCACAGTTTAAAAGCATTAATTCTTCAGCACTCAGCCTTTTTTATGGTCCAACTCTCACATCTATACATGACTACTGGAGAAACCATAGCTCTGACTATATGGACCTTTGTTGGCAAAGTAATGTCTCTGCTTTTTAATACACTGTCTAGGTTTCTCACAGCTTTTCTTCCAAGGAGTAAGCATGAGCAGAGTAGAGTAGAATAACTGAGCCTCTGAATACAGACCAGTTCAATAGTCAGGGGTACATCTGATTAGTGACAAGTTTCTTCTACAGTGGGTTTCTTTTCCCCCCACTTCACACCACATCTTCATCCCCTCCAATATGACTTACTCATGTGAGAATGAACTATGCCAGCATCTCTGGTGTCTTTATAGGTTAGCTAGTTTGTCTCAGCATACACTGTGCCTCTCTCACAGTCTGTGGAATGGTTCATGACCTCACTGAATCAATTTTTAAATAGTTTTTTAAAGAAGTTTAAATTTGAAAGATTTTTGCTACTATAGTTCACCTATTCTTAGAATTATTAACTACTTTTATATATAAAAATGATATGATCCTTAGGATTTACTGCAAAAAAGATTCTAGTAGGAGGAAAAAGCAGATATGAAATAAGTCATGTCTGACTCTTGCAACCCCATGGACTGTATGAAATAAGAATGGCCACATAAATGTGAAAGTTGTTGAAACTTACAGAAAAGTACCCAGGATGTCACTAGATTACTCACCTACTTCTAAGTGTGTTTTTAAAATTCTGTAACTTTTTTAAAAATGTGAATATGTTTTCTGAGAAATTTACATACTCATCTCATTTTTTTCTTCACACATATGCCTTTCCTCATTTTAACAATTTATTGACCAGAGATGTATTAATATGTCTTTTGTTACCCAAACATTACTGACTGGAGTGTTTTAATATTCACTTACATAACAAATCGCTGGCCACAGGATTAGTTTCTGCAAACCTCCCCCCCCAGTCAATAGTGTGTTAACTGAAAAAGAAATCCTCTATTACTTTCGCATTACCCTAACTACCATATGAAAATACTGGCAGGAATGAGTGATCTGAAAGTAGAAGTATCCAGGAAAAACAGCACTGTCCTCTTGCATCCCATGAGACTCTGCTAGGAGAGATCACATCACAGAAAGGAAACCTGCTTTATCCTACCCTTGCTCAGGCAAGGTTCACAAGAGGAGAACCTAAGACCAAGTAGATGTGGTCACTACTCCATCCGTCTCCCACTGCCCACCTCCCTACCTCCCTGTAACATACACTCTTTCTCTGTCTGGGACCACATGTGGTGACACCAGCAGGAGACCCACTGGCTAGATGACTAGAAAATCAGCTGCTACAGACAGATAACTGAAAGACGGGTCTTCTAATATATTTCTTTGAGATATGAAAAGTACTATTTAGGATAAGAAACACCCTAGCTACTACAAACCTAGGCAGCATATTAAAAAGCAGAGACATTGCTTTGCTGACAAAGGTCCATATAGTCAAGCTACGGTTTTCCCAGTAGTCATGTATGGATGTAAAAACTGGACCACAAAGAAGGCTGAATGCCAAAGAACTGATGCTTTTGAACTGTGGTGTTGGAGGAGACTCTTGAGAGTCCCTTGGACTGTGAGGAGATCACACCAATCCTAAAGGAAATCAGTCCTGAATATTCATTGGAAGGACAGATGCTGAAGCTGAAGCTACAATACTTTGGCCACCTGATGAGAACAGCTGACTCACTGGAAAAGATCCTGATGCTGGGCAGGACTGAAGGCAGGAGGAGAAGGAGGCAACAGAGGATGAGATGGCATCACCAACTCAATGGTAAGCAAACTCCAGGAGATACTGAAGGACAGGGAAGCCTGGCATGCTGCAGTCCATGGGGTCACAAAGAGTCGGACACAGCTTCACAACTGAACAACAAGTGATAAATTGTAACAAGGATTTTCAGATAGATAGAAAAATAGACAGACAGATGAATGTTCAGACAGAGATACACACAGAAATTCAGAAACAAGTTGAGATTCACTCTCTTTTTTTTGTAAACTGCCATCACTGAAAGATCAGTTCAGGTTCCTGACAATGTAGGAACCACGCCCTGTTCTCACTAATTTAGAACAAAAGTAAGAATGCTAAGTTGCTTCAGTCATGTCCGACTCTGTGGGACCCCACAGACGGCAGCCCATCAGGCTCCACCATCCCTGGGATTCTCCAGGCAAGAACACTGGAGTGGGTTGCCATTTCCTTCTCCAAAGCATGAAAGTGAAAAGTGAGAGTGAAGTTGCTCAGTCGTGTTCGACTCTTAGCGACCCCATGGACTGCAGCCTACCAGGCTCCTCCGTCCATGGGATTTTCCAGGCAAGAGTACTGGAGTGGGGTGCCATTGCCTTCTCCAAAAAGTAAGAATGGGTAGGAAATATACAAATAAGAGCATCTCTAGTGTTTCTATCTAGCAGGTATCAGGAAGTTATCAGAAGATAAAATTTTCAAATGAGCCTGGTATGATAACACAGCCAGAAACACAACCAACACAGAAACCTGATGCCCTAATTTCCAAGCCAAATCTCTTTCATTTACATAATTAGTCATCCATTCAACATCTCCTGGAAACACAAAGAAGAATGAGACACAGTCTCAGCTCTCAATGAGCTCTTAGCTCTGAGCAGTTCTGCACACAGGATTCGTTGAGGGTCCAGCCTTTCGGGTCCTGCTCCGTAGGGGTACTCTCCAGAGAGGGCGCTCCTGAGCTTCACCTCAAGTTCTCCTGATTCAGTAACAATGCTGGTTTAAATGCTCCATTTAACTCCTGGAGTTTAGGACCTAAATACCCTTACTGTCCTTTCATCAATGTATTTAGGAAGATTTTTTTCTGTATGCCAATCACATTTTTTGTTATTGTCCACAGCATGTCCTTAATCTGCAATGTTGCTAGAAACAGAAGTCATCTTCTCCATTTATCTTCATTGGTCCTCCCCATAGTCTTCACCTCCCTTCTATTTTCATCACCTTGACCTAGAAGGTGACCCAGGTAAACTGCAACTGATTTGGAACCTGAGCAAAACATGGGCCTCTTTTCTCCAATAATGCCCTAACTTCCAACTTCAGTCCCCAAAGTTTTTATTCATGATTTTATTTTTAAGAGAGATTTTAAATGATTTTATCCATAAGAGAACTATAAAATCAAAATTCATAAATATAATAAAACAAAGTGTACATGTGCAGTGATACATACCTTCCATGGTTGAAATAAAGTCAATATTGCCATCTGTATTTGTAGTTAATATATTGAAAAACGCCTTTAACTTTTCATTCTTCGTAAAATTCTAAAGTGCAAAAATAAAACCAAAATGATTACTTCTGTAGTAAATCTAAATTTAGCATGGATTTCACTGCATAATAAATGAGATACCATCACGGAGAGGCTCCACTTGTGGAAATGTGCGGTCAGAGGTTCTACTGCTAGTGACAGCAGCAAGTCAGCAGGAAAATTCTGGAACATTCTGCTCTGCAATGTACCTGAAAAAATTTAAGCCCAAGAGAAATCATTCAAACACAGGGAAAAAATAAAATCTGCTGAAGTCACAGCCAAAGAGAGTCCACTGTGAAGACACAATCAAGATGACTAAATGATCTGCAAACACATCATTTCCACAGGAGTATTCTAGTCATGCACAAAATAAGTTCAACACACAGTTCCAAATATGTTTCATACTTATGTACCTTTCTTCTAAAATTGCAACATAAATAACAAATTCTTTGGACATGATAATGAGCAGGATTTTAACTTGAGTTCTCTAGACAGGGCTGAAAAATAGGTAAAATTGTCCACATGTGTATATATTTGTTTGCCCAGGAAAGGATCTAGAACTTTCAACACATTTTCAAAGTATCTGGGACTTAACTGGTTAAAAATACCAACGATGTGGAAAAGAACACAAACCAGGTCACCTAGAACCACTAGACAGATCAAAAGAAGCAATTTGCTTCCCTGAAAACTCTGGAGTCTGACACAGACACACAGCAGAAAAAGGATAAGAAAATCCTAATGGTAATCAAGGCCCCAACGTCAGCTGTCCTCAAATGAGCCCGTCATTCAGGATGCTAATGGTCCATGAGAATCCCAGAGCCCCAGATCATCAAAATCTGCGGATTCCTTATTTCAGTGGATTTCATTCCTGGTTTGTATAAATTGGGTTTCAAACACACACAACCAAAAGAAACTGACCCAAGACATATATTTCCCATATGATTTTTGCACTATTTGAATAAGAAAGAGCTTTGAAACGTATAGAGCATTTTATAAGTTCTGGGAATAACAACTACTGCTTTCTATCCAAAATCCGTAAGAGAACAAGAAAGGTTGGTAGCATTCAATTCCGATGATTCCGAGATCAAGTAATCTACAAGAATCATCTTTTTTGTTTTTAGTTTTATTTTTTGCCTGTGCTGCAACTTCGCTATTGCCTGAGGGCTTTCTCTGGATACACGGTGGGCGGGAGGGGGGTGGTGGGTGTGTGGAGGTGGGTGTTGCTACTTTCTAGCTGTTGTGCGCAGACTTTCCATTGTAGGTGGATTCTCTCATTGTGGATAACAGGCTATAGAGCACATGGATTTCAGTGGCTGTGGAGGACAGGCTTAGCTGCTCCGTGACATGTGGGATCTTCCCAGACCAGGGATCAAACCTGTGTCTCCTGTATTGGCAGGTGGATTCTTCAACATTGGAGTGGCAGGGAACTCCCAAGAATCAGTATCTATTTACACAAACTGGCAAATAAAGAAATTTGTCTGGTCTTTGTCCTGGGTTCCCGAATGGGAGCCTTTAAAACCCTTGGAAATTTCAAGGAAATTCGCAAAGGATGGGCATGTCTTTGTAATGCTCATGAGGTGGCATAAGTTGACCCCACGACAGCTTTGGGATGAGGCTGGTGACCAGAGAGACTGACCACGTGATTACAGCTGGTCTGGCTTTATCTGAATCTGCAGCACAATGGCTATGAAACGGACTTCAAGAGTAAATCTGACTTTGAGCCAGCCTGATCTCCAGGGATGGGACGGACGGGGACTAGAGACAGTTCAATAACATGGCCAGTGATGTAATCAATGATGCCTTCACAATGAACCTCCAATAAAAACTCTGAGCACCAAAGCTCCCTGGAGCCACCTGGCTGGTGAAATATTGATGCGTCAGGAGGGTGACGTGCCCTGAGTCAACAGAAAGAGGACAGGAGGTTCTGCATTCCCTCCAGACTTCAGCCCACGTGAATCCTTTACGGCAAAACTCTTATTGCAAACACAGCACTTTCTGAGCTCTGTCAGTCATTCCAGTGCATTATTAAACCTGTTTGTGAGTGTGTGCTAAGTTGCTTCAGTCGCGTCTGACTCTTTGCAATCCTATGGACTATAGCCTGCCAAGGTTCCTCTGTCCATGGGGATTCTCCAGGCAAAAATACTGGAGTGGGTTGCC
The DNA here is from genome assembly GCF_032405125.1 of Capricornis sumatraensis. Lineage (NCBI taxonomy): Eukaryota > Metazoa > Chordata > Mammalia > Artiodactyla > Bovidae > Capricornis > Capricornis sumatraensis. The sequence continues at coordinate 47,193,585 of NC_091079.1, forward strand.
AGGCCCTCCTCCAAGGGAATCTTTCTAATCCAGGGATTGAACCTGCGTCTTACATCTCCTGCATTGGCAGGTGGGTTCTTTACCACTAGAGCCACCTGAGAAGCTCTCCATACTCAGTGAAGAGTACAGAGACCAGCCCTACCCACGGAGACACGCTGCTGTATAATTCACTGCTGTCACCACTTACAGGCCGATGCTTCCTTATGTTATACATTTTATTGGTATGATAATTAGATTATTTCACTGCCTCCTCCATTCTGCTGCCCCATGTCCCTCCCCCATTGAGGATTTCACCAATAACAGCGGTTTCTCCCAGGAAACATGTGTATTTTGAACTCAGTTGAACATGGGCTGTCGGCCACCTCCTCCTTGAACCCGGGCCCGCTGCCCCCATTTCCAATGCCGTTGTACTAGAGCCCAGGGCCCCAGGTGCCTTAGCAGTTGGCACAAGTGAGGACTGTCCACCCAGGAGGAGAGAGAGAGTGCCCACAGCCCCCCGCCCAGGCACCCTCTCCTGGCCTTAGTTACATCACAGCCCCTGTGCCCCAACCTTATCCAGCCCCAAGCCTGGCCCACTTTCAAAAAAAAAAGCTTTCCACTTGGGAAGCCACCTGGGAAGCTTTGTTAATCCATGGGTATCCCCAAACTCATGGCCAGTTGATCAGAAGTGTGAGTAGCCTTGGGGTGTGACTAGAGGCTGGTACCTGACGTAAGGGTAGTCTGGTCAGGGAGATGACCTTTACCTGGAGCCTGAGCTACCTCCAGGGTATACTAGAATGGAGTACGCTCCAGTTAGGGTCAAAACACAGTACACAGCCAAGGGGGAAATGCAGATTCAACCCCTGGGTCAGGAAGATACCCTGGAGGAGGGTGTCTTGCCTGGTAAATCCCATGGAAAGAGAAGCCTGGTGGGCTATGGTCCATAGGGTTGAAAAGAGTTAGACACAACTGAAGCTAACATTTACGAGAGTTATGTTTAAAGTGCTTGGGACAGTACCCAGAAAACACTGTCTTATTTAACCCTCACAAAAAACCTTAAATGTTTTTAGAAATCATTTGTAGAAGTTAAGACAGGTTAAATGATTTCCCAAGGCAAAAGCAACAAAGTTAGAACTCAAAACCAGGTCTTATTTTAGAGTTTTTCATTATACATGGTCCTGATATCACTAGAAGCAGTTAAGTTATAAACATGCAAAATCCCTTAAGCCATCTTTATAACTCAGTACACAGAGTTATACCTTCAGCCTGTGTAAATAAATTAAAAATTAACAAGTGTTACAAACACTTTTTGACTTGGATATTTGCAACTTACTAATCTTACCCAGTTACTACTTTTTTGAAGGAGCAAAAAGAAAATTCTTACCTCTAGAGAAGTTCAGCGGCAGTTTAATTCCAACAGTATCTGTAAGGGTTAATAAGCTCTCTCCACTGACCAGATAAATAAGCTCTTCAAATCCAAGGCAGGTGCCCCACACAGGAAAATAGTCTCCTTCGCCAAAACTCTTTGCAGAGTAAAGAGAAAAACTAAGCTTATTCAAACTTTTCATAATAAAATTTATACATTCAGTCTGTCCTAACAAGATGGGCATTTGAGTCACATAGGGATTTCTAAGGAATTTCCAAGATCAATAGTAGTAGGCCAGCATTTTCTCTTCTATCAGCTGGTTATCACTTCATCTCTCTGTAGACCAAGCACCCACATAACAGTTAAGGTTTAATTTACCGAACTATCCAAACTCAGTTGTGCTGGGAAAGAGACAGACATCTGCCAGTCAACTACCAGACAACACATGTTATCATTTAGGGACTGTAAATATGGAAGATGATGCTAGATAAATGCCTATTTATACACTGTGTACAAATCCTATTGTTCTAAATGATTGTCCAGGTTTGAAACTACTCTGAATGGAGGTCTTCCTTTCCCTCCATTATCTCAGAATTTATAGTAACAGCCTTCAGCCAATCAGATTTAATCTGATGAAAGCCATAATTTGGAAGGAAGGAAACAGTCAGCAAGCAAAAGTACTGACTTTTCACAGAGTAAACTAAAGAAGTACAAACGTACTATGGCTCTGAGGGAATTAAAATGACTAGTGTGACTGGGAAAAAAGTATTCTGGTGACAGAATTTTCTGATTAACTAAAGATTAAACCCATATGTACTGATAGTTACAAAAATGGGTTTTGTAACTTCCTTAAAAACAGTGGTTTTCCTGCATAGACTGTAAAATATAACCTGTGTGTGTGTGTGCGCTCATTCTCTCAGTCATGTCCGAGACTGTTTGCAACCCCATAGACTGTAGCCCACCAGGCTCTTCTGTCCATGGGATTTCCCAGGCAAGAGTACTGGAGTGGGTTGCCATTTCCTACTCCAGTAACGCATTTTAAATACAGAAAACGTTAGAGAATTTTTTTTCTGTTCCTCAGTAAGAAAAATATAGAACAATATTAATTCTTATATTTTCTACTTCAAGATATGCTCTTCATATTTCGTATACAAATATAGTAAATTTTTACTTTTAGAAGTTAGAATTGCATATGTTATGTTGAAAGGTCTTATGGCATTCACTTAACAATAAACACAAAAGAAGACAGAATTGCTGTTTTCATATGTACCAAATTTGATCTCTGGACTAAATGTTAAATCCCCACTTGCTGGGACCACATCTTTTGTTCATTGTGATCAGCAGAACAAAGGACACAGAGTGAACCATATAGATCTAACAGAAATCACTTCTGAAGGCTGCTTCTTCTGAGGGCTTGTAGACCCCAGTGGCTACACCTAAATGGAAGTTCAAGATTGCTAAGCTTTTTTCTTTGCTTTGAAATCTTCAAGTTGTCAAATAAAACTTTTGTGTCTTATGGGTTGGGCAGTTAGGTGACTCCTTTGTGTTTTTTCTAATTGAATAAACCAGGTTACACAAGTCTCTATTTGTGAAAGATGAAGAGTTACTTTATAATATTCATATATATGCTTCCCAAATGCATTTTTAAATCACTCTTGTTATAATTTTGTTAAATTTCAATTTTGCTCATTAGTTTTTCCAAAAAATGTCCACTGAGCAGGTACTAAGTACACAGAACCATATGGTATGAAACGAGGAATGCCTCGAAGGGTATCAGAACCATGCAATCTGATGAGACATCAACAGCTAACTTCAAGATATTGAGTCTCTGAGATAAAAGCCCCTTAATCTCAGAGAGCTTCCCTGGTAGCTCAGTGGTAAAGAATGCAGGAGATGAGGGTTCAATCCCTGGGTTGGGAAGATCCCCTGGAGAAGGAAATGGCAACCCACTCCAGTATTCTTGCCTGGGAAATCCCACAGACAGAGGAGCCTGGCGGGCTACAGTCCATGGGGTCACAAAGAGGTAGACATGACTTAGTGACTGATCAACAACAACAAAATACTCTAAAAGTTGAGCGAGAAGGATGCCATTCCAGCGGGGGTAGAGGGACATGTCCCCATAAGGTGCACAACCCTTAGCCCTGAAAGCTGGCTAAGGCACAAATGACAGACAAGGTAGAAAGAAAGAGACTAAGCAGATCTGAAAGTAGGACACAGGATATGTTCTAGAAAACACCAGTTTGACTACAAGTACCTGCACAAACAAAGGCTGGAAAAGGTGGGCTGTGGACACACTCTTCACTCAAAGACTATCTTGACTCAAAGACTACAGAAGGCTACAGGTCACTGAGCCAAGCCAGTCAACATTTTCCGACAAGTATCTCACATGCTAAAGGCAGTTTCTTAGGGAATTCTTTCAGGTTGGACAGATGGTAGGGCCAGCAAGATTAATTAGAAAATTGCTGCTAACAGTTCCAGGGAGAAATCCCAAGAGTTTGAGGTATGATGCAAAGGCAGGCGCAATGTGAGGTTACAGAGAAGCCGAGAGGCTCCACAAGTCACCACACGTGGAGCCTTAGGGTCCGAGGTACGTGTGAAGCAGGGCCAGACAGGACTGGATGAGGTGAGGGCAGCTTGCGAGGGGAGATGAGAACTAACGACCTATGAACAACGCCCAGGACATAATAGAGACTGCTTACTCAGCCACCATGAGTGCCTGGTTCACGCTGATGAGCCCGAGTACAGAGGGCTGGTCAGCAGAACTGGAGGGTCCCCTGGAGTCCAGAATTAAAGGACGCACCAGAAAATAGCTGAGAGCTGCCCCAGGGTGGAGAAGAACCAGCATCTCAAATGTTAAAGGGGTGATGAGACTACAAAATGGTGAAGGAAGTACCACCACGTCCTTTAAAGAAGAATTATCCTTTAGGAAAATTACAAAAACTCACCTAGAATAATAAGAAATAACTGAGACTTACCTTTATGGACAAGTTGTAAAACGTTTTGGCCACGCGAGCGTAACCTGACCTCATGAGGTTAACACTTCCTCCAGGGAAAAGAACTCTGAAACAACATCAAATAGGGTGCATTCCAACGTCTCCTCCCTTCCAGAAAATCAACAATCTTTTTATTTTAAAACAACCTTTCCTGATTACATAAGCAGCCAGAGCACTACAGAAAATGAGAAAAGTTAGGCAAAAAAATATAAAACACTTACAATCCCACCTATTTGTAAACTATTGCAGTTAACAATGCATTTGTGTATATTCTACCAAACTTCTTGGATAAACAAGTCTATGTTTGAAATAGAGTATGGATAAGTTAAAGTAAAAGAAACTGGGGGCAAGGGAAGAATATGCAGAGCTAGAAATCAAGTAGAAATAAAATTCTAAGTATAGCTATTAATAAGTTTAAATTAAGATGATCAGAGATGCCAAAATGAACTGCAGGTTCATATCCACGAGTCAGTCTTGGCTCACACACACAAAAAAAATTGTTTTAACCATAAAGAATGAACTAGTCATAAAAATACAATAGGCTAGAATTGAATATTCATGAAAATTTTCATTTATTATTATTTCCCTGAGTTCTCTTCAGAAATAAGAATGGCATCAGAAAATTTTGCAAAAGAAAACAATGACAATTCTTTTTTTATTTTTTTTTTTAATTTATTTATTTTAACTGGAGGCTAATTACTTTACAATATTGTATTGGTTTTGCCATACATCAACATGAATCCGCCACGGGCGTACACGTGTTCCCCATCCTGAACCCCCCTCCCACCTCCCTCCCCATATCATCCCTCTGGGTCATCCCAGTGCACCAGCCCCAAGCATCCTGTATCCTGCATCGAACCTGGACTGGCGATTCATTTCTTATATGATATTATCCATGTTTATGACAATTCTAAAAAACTTCTCAGAAAAAAAAGAAGAGCATCACAAACATCTGACTATTGGACTCTACCAATAGAAGAGATATATAGAAAAGTATTTTTATCTTTATTTCAACTTTTCAAGTTAAAGAGCTCTTAAAGTAACTAAGGACATTCTAAACAGATTACAAAGGTTGGACAAAATATATTAAAATTTTTAAAAAGTACTTAAATATGAATTTGAGAGGTAAGAAATATCACTTTTGAGACTGGTGTTCATTCAGTAATAGGTATTAGCCTAGAGAGTCAGATATGGGCAATTCTTGCTGTTGGTAAGGTCACGGTCTGGGAGGAAATACCAAAACTATAAGGCAGAGCATCTGCCACAAAACCGAGCAGGAAAGTGGCTTAATGAAGACTCATTAGCAGTTCTCTCTTTTCACTGACTCAGTATTTAAAAAGCTGCCTCTGAACGAACTTGGCATGTTTAACCTCAGTTCATTCAAAAGTAAAACTTGACTGTCCCTCCTGATTGACAAACACCTTGAAAGCAAGGTTCCACCTTTTCATCTCTGCACCATCCCCCCAAAACAGTACAGGGTTCACTGCATAACAGGGCTCAGTAGAAGTGGTTCTTAAAGTGGGAGGCGAGTCATGCTCACTTTATTTTTGAGGTGCTATCTCATGGTCTCTCCTGGACTTATCTTTGTCCATGCCAAAGTACACTGCACATAACAGGCATTGTAAATATTTCACTAAATTGAACTGATTTTAAATACTTATTGATCTAAACTGAACTGAATGCAAATGATAGCTTTGAACATAACTTTTTTAAAAAAATGAACAATTATTTTTCATTTTTAAAAGTTCTTTTAATAAAAGTTTTACAGTAAGATAGACTCCCTCTATTCCACTCCCAAGCAGAAATAACCACCATTAAGATTTGCTGTGTTAACCTGATATATATTATGCATGTCTCCTCACCCCAACTTCAAAAACAAAAGCAAATGGGAGTACACTACACACACCTCTGTGCACCCTGCTTGTTTCGTGTAACAGTACCACACTATTCAGGTTACAACAGTGATTCAGGGCATCATCTACAGACACCCTCATTTTTAACCATATTCTATCATATGAGTATAGTTTATTTTTTAACCCAGTTCCAAACTGATGGGTGGGTGGATGGATTCCAAATCAGGGGTATTTCAAACAATACAACAGTACATACGTTTGGGCCCAGGTCATCATATAAGACAGGATTATACCTTTTTCGCTTTACTTTTTACTGAAATATAGTCAAGTTTCAATGCTATGTTAGTTTCAGATGTACAGCAAGGTGACTAGGTTTTCTTTTCCAGATTCTTTTCCCTTATAGGTTATTATAAAATATTGAGTATGATCCCTGGGCTGTATAGCAGACCCTTGTTGGTTTCCTATTTCACATACAGTGGTGTGTATATGTTAAAGGAGAGGATTATATTTGTAAAATAAAATTCCTTCTGAAGCATTTCCTGTGTCACATGGTATGTGCATTTTTAATTTCAAAAGACTATAAAACTGCCCCCAAAAGACTATCTAACTTCCACCCTGATAGAAGAAATTTTCACCTACTATGAGCTAGCATGAGCTAGTATGGGGAAGTCATTCTGACTTATACATGATTTGACTTGAACTTTATGCTAATAAGAACAGTCTGTCTATGGTCCATCAAACATGTACTGTACCTCTGCTTTAACCATTAAGAAAAGAATGCATTATCTAGAAGTTAAAGAAAAGTCCACTCTGAAGATATGGCTGCCCTTCCTATGACGCCCATGCTAGTGGTCCTTCCAAGACCTAGTCCTTCCAAGGTTCCCTTGCCAGACGTTAAGGTCATGCTGACTTGCTGGCCACGTCTCTGTTGAAACCTGGAAGGAATGTAACCCTGTCATGTTTGATGTACATTCTTTGATCTGTCAAGATATAACACAGTGTTTTTCCAAAGCACTTTCTTCCTAGGCTATAGTCCTCAGTATGGCTTGAAGAAAACTTTCTTCTGTTCCTTAATGTAGATTGTTTGTATCTTATTTGCATCAACAACTCCCACAAATAAAGTATAAGATCACTGTTTCCTCATACCCTCACCTCACCTTAGCACATCAGCACATTTTCTGCTTTCTGCCAACTTGGTGGTTTTTAATTGTTATAATTAGCTTTCCTTTAATTATGAGTAAGTCTCACATTTTTTCATGATTTTTTTTATGTGAGCTAAGCAATTATATCTTTTGTGATGAAGCTAGAGGATATAAAACTTTTTACCAAATTCTATTCAAATCACCTTCTGAAAGATAACCAATTAATATCTTCAGTCTTAAGACATAAATCCCCTAAGCAAGCAGTATGTCATGGCCTCCAAAGTGGCTTCAAAGCCTTTAAGACAAGCATTAAAAGAATAAAAATTATGTCATACATTAAAAAAAATATGTTATCTACTATATAACATTTATTTTTTAACCTGCCTTCTCTCTGCAGGATTTTTGCATCACTCAACAAAATAATTTCTATAAAATAACTCAGAAAACTAACATTTATACCACAGAAAAATAGTTACCTAGAAACATGTATTGTATTCATATGTACTCTTTTGCATCACTTAGACCTCATATACTGTCTTAAAGCAATGTTGGCAACTTACCCATTAATAGATTTGAAAAGCTTTTCATACTCTTCATTTTTAAGATCAAGCCTGAAAATGATAAAAAATAGTTATAAAAAATCCATTCCCAAAACTGAAGAAAGAAAGTCTCTAAATAAAGCTACCACATTAATATTTAAAAGCCAGGTGAAAATAATTCTTTTCTAAAAAAATATTTATTTATTTGGCTGCATCAGGTTTTAGTTGCAGCGTATCAGATCCAGCTCCCTGACCGGGGATGGAATCCAGACCCCATGCACTGGGAACACGGAGTCTTAGCTGTGGGGACACCAGGGAAACCGCTGAGTCCCAGCGTTCTGCCAGGTGAATCTCCCCAGATTATGTCAACAAAGAGGGGACCAGTCGGGACACAGAATCTTCCCCACGGACATTTAAATCAGGATGGGCAACCACCACCATCAGGAGCTCAAATGGACTGAGATGAATCAGCTGCTCTCCAGGGACTCCTGCCAGGTAGCCTTGCAGCCGGGCTCTGGTCATTTCACTCATTCTAAAAAACGGTTCCCATGTTGTCCATGCCTGAATTTGGGGGCCCAGTGCATCACTATTAAGGGGCGTAACTGTGAGGTGGGGATGGGGGTCACAAACTTAGGTGTCTCAGAGACCGTGAAGGCAAAACAGACCAGGGCACATTCTTTGAACACAGATGACATTTGCATGTTGTCAGACTTTCTTAAAACGCAAGACCCCCTCAATAAGTTCTCTTTAAAGAAAACAGCATACGTCTAGTAATGATGGCAAATGACAGCTTCGGAGCATGAAAAGGAGCAACAGGCACGGCTGCCAATGGACAGCTCTTGCTCTATTCAAAATTAGCTCCAGAAAATGGTGTTAAAAAAAATAAAGGCCAGAAATCCAGACTTTTATGAAGTCTCCTGATTTGTACATACCTTAAACACTACGAATGAAACAGATTTTTAGACCAAAAGTGCCAGTGGGCTGCCACATGCCACCTCTCAGGAGGTGGACACCTTCTGGGTCCCTCCAGTTCTAGGGCAGGAGATTATAATAACCTGAGTGCACCGGGCACCAGAGGGTGAAGGCCAGACAGGAGGAAGGGCACCTGCTTCCTCTGAAGGGCCCTTCCCCTGAAGGGCACCTTCGCCTGCTCAAGGATTCTGCTGAGGTCTCCTGTCCACCTCCTCTTTCCTTCTGAACTGCAGCAGTCAGTCACCAGCATCCGAAATTCAGAAATAAACCCAACCAACATCATCAGTGTGATCACGACTCATTCTACATTAGGCAATCCTTTGCAGGTTGCTCTGGGAATTTAGCTGCCACATATTACACTGCTTTTATAGAATCACATGATTCTAATTCTGAGCAATATACCTTAAAATGAACTTTGGGAATCCAAGCTGGAAATGAACCTGTATGCCATGTTTTCAGCATCTCAGTCATAAATCTCAGTATTCTGCAAGTCATCAGTTTCAACACTTCCCATTTCAAAACCTCTGCCTTTCTTGTCTATTCCTCCCTGTGCCCTTTCATCCTAGTAGTCATCGAGTCTTACTGATTTTTTTTAAAGACATTTACCTAGCAATTCTACAACCACTGCTCTAAGCCAAGCCTTCCTTGCTTCACACCTAACCCACTCACATCTCTGAACTGGCCTACCTGTCTTTCGTCTCTCCCACCTTCCACCCATGTTATTAAACCTATTTTCTAAATGAACAGCTTGCAGAAAAAGCTTCCAGGATCAAAACTTTGCAAGTTGTCTGGAGGACTGTCCAGAACCTCCACCTCAGCTCTAAAACTCTGCTGTTAGTTAAGTTCCAAAGAAGATTTCATTTGAAAAAATTAGACTGCTATGAAAAAACTGAAGACTAATGTCAAAAGCAAATGTTCATCTAAAGATAAAACCATTTTGTGGTACTATTCTCAAAACTGTAGTATTTGCATTTTGAGTATTAATGTTCTACTTTTGTTACCATTTTTTAATGTGAAATTATTTACAATAACAGGTCTTCCTGAGCAAACAGTTGTGTTTTATGTGTGAAACCACTTATAATAGATTAGGTGAGTGTGCTAGAAGACCCTTAAATACACTATTTTGGGGTGATAAGATAATATCAATACAACAACAAGGCTTTTGTAAAAAAAAATTCAAGTCTTTCCAAATCAAAATGACATGAATCATTTATCATGTCATGTCATGAATATGACACAAGTCATTTGTTCCCTAGATCATTACACCACAAAAATAATGTAGGTCCTTTAAAATCGCAATACCTGCAATTAATTTCGAAGCAACAGTGCTGTATTAGTCATTTCCAAACTTCTAAAGTGGGGTGGGAAGGTCTCTGAAAAGTCCTCTTCTAGAATATTCCTCGATTCCTTACATGTTTCTTTACGCTAATACTATGGAATGAAGCTGGTGAATCTAGAAGTGCTTTTACTCCATTGCTTTTGTAATATCTGATGAGGATCACCTTTTCTGGAGTAAAGGAACTTATCATTTCATTCTCTATCTAATATACATGACACAGCTCTAATGATATGATAGAAAGATGCAGCTTCACACTTTGAACAACTTAATGAGACACTCTAAGCATTAGATTTGGGGCAAAAACCAGGTATAACATTAATGTGCTTGAATAATGCAATCGTAAGAGAGAAAGCATTCATTTTAGAGATAAAAGATAACTTTAGAGAGGAAACAGAAGTTGCAGTTTTTTTTAATTCAGTGTAAAAACTATTGCATCGTACCTTACTGGTACCACTCTTGCACCAGCTGACTCTAGAAACTTCACGTAGGATGCAGCAATGTAGTATTTTCCCAGGGCTCTCATGTTCTTATTATGGCACTTTTGCATTAATATTCCTAAATTACAAAAAAAATAAAGTTTCTGTTTCAAGTAATATCCTTTTTTCCCTGCTCAGAAACTGAAACATATCACCCTAGAAATATCACTTCTTCACTCATTTAATTCACAGAATTACACATAAAGCTTCTCCTGAAAAGATATCTATAGGATTTGGAAAAGGAGTAGTGGAGGCTGATCTGAATTGTAAGTAGCTTCCTCTCTTGCCACATCGGGGAGGCCAAATAAGCCCCCAAAGCCAGGTTCTTTGGCACAAGCTAGAATCTATGTCAGAGTACCAATCCTTAAATCCAGCAGAAGACCCCTCCCTAAACACACACACACACACACACACACACACAGAGGCACATGGTTTCCTTGACAACAAAGCAAAAGAGTGAAAAAATTCTCTATGCATGTTTCTCCAACACCATCAAAACAATCTTAATCCAAGCAACAAAACATCCTGCCTACCCACTCAACCTGGATTATTCTAATAGCCCCTTAAAAGGTCTCTCTGCATCCCTTGTTTTGTTTTTCAAGGAACTTTACTCAGATTTACTGAGGTATAGATTACACATAGTAAAATGCACATATATTTTACCAGATAACATGGAACAAATATTGTAATCAAAATATAAAACATCCTGTGTAGTTTTGTTTTGCAGTGTGCTCAGTAGCTAAGTCATGTCTGACTCTTTGCCACTCCATGGACTGTAGCCTGCCAGGCTCCTCTGTCCATGGGATTCTTCAGGCAAGAATCTGGAGTGGGTTGCCATTTTCTCCTCCAGGGGATCTTCCTGACCCAGAGATCAAATTTGAATCTCCTGCGTCTCCTGTATTGGCAGGTGGATTCTTTATCACTGAGCCACCCAGTAAGCCTCCATAGGATTACATTTTGAGTTAACTCCCTTTGAAATAATGCATCTCAAGTTCCAAATATTGATACACAACACATATGAAAATGGACACTACCAATATCCATGAAAAAATGCTCAATTACTTTCTATTTAGTTACAGGATACAGTGCCCATCTTCGTGGGAAATAAAGGGGGGGAAAGAAACACAATGAAAGGCCTAACAATACTACCAGCTAAAATGAAATCAATTCTAGTTGTCTGCCCACAAATTACTATTTTGCACATTTCAAATACGAGCTGATTTCTCCAGGGTTGCTTTCCCTTGCCCCAGTCTTAAATGTCTGTTCTGGCGATGCAAATTGATTTTACTCCCTTTGTAGAAAATAAGTGTGTTGAAAAAGAAAAATGACTTGTTTTACTTTAACATAAAACAGAATTGCTACTAGGATCACAGGAGCCACGGCTGCCCTCCGCTGCCAAAGACGGCAAAGGCCAGGTATACCATAATTTCTCAATTATCTAGTCAATTCGATTTTGCATTGTTCCTCGAGATGAGCCCTCAACCAGTGAAATTTTAATAAAGATAATGCATGCATAGAAGGTTTAGTTAGCAGAAGTTCCTGCTGCTGCTGCTAAGTCGCTTCAGTCGTGTCCGACTCTGTGAGACCCCATAGACGGCAGCCCACCAGGCTCCCCCGTCCCTGGGATTTTCCAGGCAAGAGTACTGAAGTGGGTTGCCATTGCCTACTCTGCAGAAATTCCTGCTGCTGCTGCTGCTGCTAAGTCGCTTCAGTCGTGTCCGACTCTGTGCGACCCCATAGATGGCAGCCCACCAGGCTCCGCCGTCCCTGGGGTTCTCCAGCCAAGAACACTGGAGTGGGCTGCCATATCCTTAGGATTCTTCACGGTGCATGCTGCTCCCTTCCAATTTTAAGAGCCAAGGATTTGCGGGAAATCAACGAGCATTACCTAGGTATATTTCAGCAGGATCTCAATGATGGTTTGACCCCTGGGCTAGGAAGGCACACATACTAACCCTAACGTTTCCAGGACCGGATGCACCTGCCTTAGCGCAGCAGCTGGAAGCGCCCAGGGCGCGCTACCGGCTCACCAGCCCCAGCCCCAGCCCCAGCCCCAGCCGCCTCCTTACCGATGATGGGCTTCTTGGGGGTGGGCGCGGGAGGGGCGCTCAGACCGAGGCCAGTCGCCCCGCACAGAACCAGACCCAACACGCTCAGCAGGTGACCCAGTCTCGCCATCGCGCTCGCTGCCTCCCGCCGCCTTTCAAAGGCTCTTCTACCCGCGAGCCGCCGAGTAAGGCAGCTGCAGTCTCCTGGCCGCTCGAGGGCGTCGGGCGGGGGCGGTGCTCCGCCGCGGGGGCCTATGGGAAAGGCCGTCCGGGCGCATGTGCGCTGGGGCCGCAGGGGCGGGCGACTGCGGGAACGCAGAGGCCGCGCCTACCCCATCGCTCCTCAGCCGCCCGGACCCCGGGCCGGCAGCCCGCCCCTCGGCGTCTGCGGGGGCTCAGGAAAGTGCGGTGGGATCCGCGTACCCGAGCCTGCCCTTTCAGCTGTTTCCTCGACGTGACCTGAAGTCACCCGGCACTAACTGGGGCGCCGGGTCCAGCAGCCGAATGGGGAGCGCAGGATTGCAGCCTGGCCTGATTGGTAACCAGGCAGCGGGGGAGGCTGGCGAGAGGTTCTAGAAGTCGCCTGAGAACTTTGCGCCATCGGTTGCTCCAGCCCAAAGTCGTCTTGAGGAATGCTGGTGGCGGAGTTGGACACCCCCGCTTTCCATCAGGGATGGTCGGTGACTTGGAAGGTAGTTTTCGCATCCTGCCATTTGCGTGCAGGTCGAGGCTTCTGGACCAAACGAAGAGAAGATGAAGAAAGGCCGGTGGATGTGAACACTCCCACGAGCATCGCCCCAGCTCAGAACTGGGTCAAGCAGGGGCCCACTCCTGGCATCACGACAAAAACAAGTCCAGGCCAGACCCGCACACGGTGCCTTCTAACTTTAATGTTGATGCCAAGCCCACGTGCAGACTGTTCTACAACAGGGCACAAAGGGTCACTTGGGTTTCTAATCACTAAGAGTTTTTTTGAGGTTTCTGTTTAAAATTTGAAAAAAGATTTAGAAACACTGAACTTGTTTGGGTGGGCTAGTAGATGAAAGGTAAGCTTTTTCTTTCTGTGTAAAAACCTAAATATAAAGATATGGCTTATCCTGACTGGGAGTTCCCACCTATAAGGGTGAAAATCGGAATAAAATTGAAGAGTATTTGATAATCAACTCAATGCCAAATATAGAGGATGCAAAGATTAATTGGGCAATGCCTTGTTTTTTCGTCTCAGAAGTTTGCAATTTTGTAAGGAAAAGAGAGAACAGGATTTGTGAAGAGAATATTTCGAGAAGAGCGAATGCAGTATGTCGTATGCTTTGTTAAGATAATAATGGTGCTCTGGAAGGGCATGGTGAACTATAAGCTGAATGGATGTGTTTGTGAAAGGCCCTACATATTCGGCTTGTTTTGAACTCAAATGAACAGATGAGGAAACTTTGTACCAGTATGACGTTGTTGTGCTGGAGCAATTGTCTGTCCACATAGGAAAAAAAAGTATTACCTTTCATTATGTACAAAAATAAACTCTAGGTGAGTAAAGATACAAATGTAAAAGACAAACAGTTATACTTTGATGAGAAGATATAGGACTGTGTGTCCAGGACATTGGTGGAATTTCAGGAAACATATTTTTAAAAAATGACATGTTAGTGGAAGAAATGGTAGATTTCATGATGTTATAATTTTAAAACTTCTGTTTAGCTAAATGAATTAAAGATAAGGCACAAATTAGAAGATATATTTACAAAATACAGAATTTCAAAGATGTTTATTTCTAGCATGTACAAAGAACTAAAATGAACAAGAAAGAATAACAACCTAATGGAAAACTAGGAAAAGAATATGAAAAGACAAAGGTTCACTAGTCATCAGGGAAATGCAGATTAAAAAAAGATAGTATGTCTCATCCATCAGAATGACAGAAGTGTAAAAAAGTGAACCCTTGATAATAAGGGTGTAGAAAAATAAGAATCCTCGTAACACTGCTGGTAGAGTTGTATTACAACAGTTTTGGGGAGCAATTAGGCAATATGTGGTAAAAGTGAAGGTGCACATATTCTATAACGCAGCACTTTTTAGACTTAGAGAAATGCCTACATGTGTGAATAAATAAACATATACAAGTATGTCCTTTGTAGCATTCTCTTGTAATAGTGAAATACTAAGTGCAACTTAAATCATTATCAATAAAAGAATGAATAAACTGTATAATTAATTGATATTTAGAATGCATGAAAATTAATAAATTGGAGCTGGTTATCAACAGAGTTGGTGGTGCTAATGGTAAAGAAACCGCCTGCCAATGTAGGAGCTGTAAGAGATGCAGGTTCGATTCCTAGATCAGGATGATCCCCTGGAGGAGGAAATGGCAACCCATTGCATTATTCTTTCCTGGAGAGTCCTGTGGAGAGGGGAGCCTGGTGGGCTACCGTCCATAATGTCGCCAAGAGATAGACATGATTGAAGCAGCTTGGCATATGGCACATCAACAGAGTTAATTTTATATCAATAAGAAATAACAAACAAGTTATGCTGGTGTCCAGAGGCTTATGTCAACTGCCTAAGCCAGAATCTGTCTACAGATCTTAAGAAAAACCATGAGATATACAAGGAGTTTAAAGTAACACATGATTTATGCCTTTCACGATACTTGGAGATGGAGGGTACCACAAACATCAAATTACCAGGAAGACTGCTAAGTAGCAAACTCCAGCAAGTTTTCTCTACTGCTGCAAGACTCCGATGCTGAGAGGAGAAGATGCAAGGCTTCCCGTTTGAAAACGAGGAAAGAGGAGCAAGTAATTCAGACAAAGCATAGGCAAAATCAAGCCCTGAAAGAAAATGTCAAACATGAAATGCCAGGATACTGAGCACAGCCTAGGTCTTGGAAGGTTGTGTGTGCCTGTGCTCAGGAGCTCAGTAGTGTCTGACTCTGTGCAACTGTATGAATGTAGCCTGCCAGGCTCCTCTGTCCACGGGGATTCTGCAGACAAGAATAGTGGAGCGAGTTGCCATTTCCTCCTCCAGGGAGGAACCTGTGGATGGAACCTGTGTCTCCTGCAGCTCCTGCATTGGCAGGTGGGTTCTTTAAGGCTGAAGCCCTACACCTGGGAAGCCCTCTTGGAGGGTTAGTACTGGCTGTCAGGAAGAAGCCAGAGATGGCAACTTCAGATAAGTATTGCTTCTGAGGACGCAGCAGCCACTTTGACAAGCAGGTAGTGTCCCTTCAAGAGAGGACAGTGAAGGGAAAGAAGGAGATAAGGGGGGAAATGAAGAGAAATAAGTCATGGCAGTGACCTCACCTCACCCCCACATACACACAGTTGCCACCACTAAAACATCTGTTGAAGGAATTGTTAAGAAAAAAGGAGAACATCCAAGACACCAAAAAACCCAAGTGGATCAATCATGAAGAATGGGAATGAACCTGAGATAGCCTGAATCCTCAAATCTACAACCCAGCTCAAGACCTGATGGATTTACTAGGCTTTCGTCATACCTGACAAAAGAAAGGAAGAGCTGTCGCTGATGGAAGATATTACCTGGAGACTCTACAGCTAAACACAATGTCCAACATAAAATATTATTAAAAATATAAAACAAATATGTATAGTAATAGAAATATGTAATATGTAATAGTAATCTAATAAGAAAGAGAAAATAGACCCAAAGATGACCCTGATCCTGGAGTTAGAAGAAAAGGCCTTCATTTATTTTATATTGAAATACAGTTGATGTACAAGAGTATGTTAAGTGTGATCAAAGTGATTTGATATTTGCATACCTTAGGAAATGTTCACCACAATACATCTAGTAACCATCTGACTCCATACAAATTTATTACAATAAAATGTTATATATGACATCTCTGTCTTATTTATTTTCTAAGTGGAGGTTTGTATCTCCTAGGAATTTCCTGGTGTCTCAGTGATAAAGAATCACCTACCAATGCAGGAGATGCAGGTTTAATCCCTGGGTTGGGAAGATCCACCGGAGGAGGAAATGGCAACCCACAGTATTCTTGCCTGGAGAATCCCATGGACAGAGGAGCCTGAGCAATTTATCATGCAAGCTCAAGCCAGGCACACCCACTTGCTTAGACCTGAATTCTGGAATAAGGTCATGAACATTTGGATGTATGGGACATCCTTCTCCCCCCCACTCCTTTTACCTTTAACAAAATAGGTCCAGCTGAAGATGGTATTTTAATTCACCAACTTTTTTTTTTTTTTTAACCAGATCTCTTGGTCTCCTCTGGTTTGTTGATATTTATTAGACTGATATGATTGACTTGGACAGAGAAGAGGCAAGTAGTCAATCAAGTGCTGGCTGTAGGGGAGGGAGAAATTTAGGAAGTGAGTGCCCTTGACCACCAGAACCTGAGTGTGGGGATGGGGTTGGTCCCGCTGCCAGTCCTCACTTTACTGCCATCATATCCAGTTTCATCTCTGTAACTCATAATTCTCCCATAGCATCCAAGTGGGGCAAAATTCAACACCTGAGACCAGGAAGTATTTCAGACATCACCTTACTAGTTTGCTGAGTTTGAAGTTTGTATGTTTGACCAGTTTTGTGAGCTGCTGGCTTGATTTAGGTGGGTAGCAAAACTATTACTTGCTCTAGGACTTCTGTGTTATTTCTGTAAGGGAAATATATTGATAATCTGAAATCATGATCTGGGCTGATAGTTTCCAAATCAAATTATCTGATAAAGTGACATACTCTGGCTTTTCTCACTTAAGTTTTAAGTTCTGAAAGTATGCATTGCTTAATTTTAAGAAATTAATCTATGGTCACTTTAAGCATAACAACACCAGGGAAAGTGGTATTGAACTGAGCAGCGGGGAAAACCAGTCTGCAATTGAAATGTATAAAGAGGACAACTAGATGGATGGTGATACTTTTTTCTTAAGCTTTTCTATAAGGAAAAGCAGTTTTTGAAAAAGAATACCTAGTATTCTTGTTTAAAAATGGAAAACCAACAGCTATAGTGTGAAAAATCTTTATTTTGTTTTGAACAATATTAGAACAAATACATTATCGTGCAGTTCATTAACAATGAGCACGTTAGTCTTTTAAAAGGCACTTCTGGTGCAATTACTGTAAAGTAATAGAGACAATTCAATAGTGACTTATCTTGCCACCTTATAAAACTGCCTGTTCATTTTACATTGTTCTTCTAATGTTCCTCAGTGAATTGCTGCATTTCATAAAAAATTCAAAATCCTATCATGAAATGTACTTCTGTTGGTTGACTTTAATTCTATTTACTATTAATAACATCACCAATGAATAATAATTAAAAGACATTTAAAAATACTATCTATTGTGCTAAAGTAATCATTCCTTTATAGAGTCAGAAGGAAGTGGTTTAAGTTCCCAAAATGTGAATGAAGTGGAACTTTGTGATGTAAACCTTGTAAGAATAAAAGTTGGGTAACCTAGAGCTTTTTGTTGTTGCTATTATTTACACTTTTTAAATGGTTTTATTCTGCTGTTATTTTTAATTAAACAGTTCTAAATTTATGATTTTATAAAGGTTTTATCGTTTTTTAGAAAACAAGCATGAGCTAATTTTTTAAATAAAAATTATAATGTACAGTTAGCTTCCCAATGCTAAATCACAAAGATGTTCTCTAAAGAACATTCATAATCATTTGATTTTTTACAGATATATGTACAAAGAATCATAAGTACCAGCTCATCTGATTAGAATAATTTTCTCATAAAGAAAAACAGCCTTTACATGTCTTTCACAAAGCTAATATTGTATGATTAATGTTGAAACCCAACTAAGCTAAAAAATGTTTAACAAATTTTGTCCTGTGTTCGTTCATTAGGTTTAAAATAAAATTCAAAAATTATAAAATACTGTACAAATTGTCATAAATTGAAAATTATATTGACATATCTTTCTCAATAAATGAAATATGCAATAACATAGCTACAGTACAAACAGCACATTTTAACTACTGATTTTTTTAAGTAAATATGAATTGTAGGATTTGGCTAGAATGTTCTGATAATATAGTAAAACCCAGATTATTTCATGCATAGTCTGAAAAGTTCCAGATGTAACTGACAGTGATTTTGCAATGTAAACATTTCCTTCCCCTTGTGTAGTCATGTTCTGTTCAATTAAAAATAGAGTCTATGTATATGGCAACCAAATATTATTCCATCTCTGAATTTCTGTGAAGTTAATTGTATCACCATGAATAATTTCATAGAGACCTGATGCAACATATAATAGTTTATGGCATATGGACTTCAGACAAAAGTTTCTATTGTGCAAATATGCTCAATGGAATTTCCCTGAGGTGAACTACTTTGCTGGCCCATGGAAATAACTATGTAACACTGTATTCAGATTTCAATCTGAACTGTAGTCTAATCTGACACACACTTAAAAAGAGTATGAATAGATTTTTATAGTCAGTTGATTTGTGCTAATATTTCTCTTCAGTGGACTATTTATTCATTTATAATTAAACCTATGTAATCAGTTTTTAAAATAAAACTTTTGAGAAACACAAAAGTACACATAACTGTACTTCAGAGATAACTTTCTTTCAAATGGCAAAAAAGGAACCTCTTCTATGCTTTTAAGGTATACTAACATTTAATTACTTCTAAGGTAAAGAAAAGATACTTAAAAAGTAAAGAAGCTTCCCAAATACCCACATTGCTCAAGTTAGAAGATTTTTACATTAAAAAAAAATATCAGAAAAGCATTAATTTAAAGATTCCATTTCTTTCATTCATATAACCAGATAGGATCTTAGTCATGAATTTTTAATCAGGAAACCTTTCACATTAAATAAATTCTTCTCCTTTAACTGTCTGTGAAATGCTGCTGAGATAATTTTCCGACTTCATTATAAAATTTGTCCACTCCTGACAGATGTCCTCCATGGAGTACTCTTCACCACCGTATTCCAGTGGAAGAATGTCTGGGAAATACTGGAGTAAGCTTTGCTTGTAGTTGTCCCCATGCATATGAATCTGAAACAGACAAAATGTTTTAGAAGATATGCTCTCTGCCTCCCAGTATAGCAGAGGCATTTCCAGCAGAAACTCAACATCATAAAATGAGGTCTTCTCATCACATCTAAGACAGAAGAACATGTACAGATATGACATCATTTGTCCCTCTGCTTATGAAGCCAGTAATTTTATTTATGTTTAGATTGTGCCTATGATGAAGCTGTGCATCTTACTGTTTTCTTATATTTGCATCCCTATGACTATTCAGAATTTATAAAAAGATACTTTTTCTCTCAAAAGTAGATTTTTAAAACTAAATAAAATCATTTCATACATTCTATTTCCTATTAATGAATTGGTGATTCTTAGCAAAAGATCGAATATCCTGGAATGGTTCTGTAGATGATTAAAGTGTGCTTCTTTTTATTAGTTCTTATCAGGGGGTTTCCCTGGTAGCTCAGTGGTAAAGAATCTACCTGTCAATGCAGGAGACAGATTTGCTCTCTGGTCTAGGAGGATCCCACATGCCAAGGAGCAACTGACCCTGTGTGCCACAACTATTGAGCTGTGTTCCAGAGCCCAGGAGCCACACTACTGAAGCCCCCACACCCTAGAGCCTGTGCTCTGCAGCAAGAGAAGCCACTGCAGTGAGGAGCCTGCGCCCCACAGCTAGAGGGCAGCCCTGCTCACCACAGCTAGAGAAAAGCCTGCGCAGCAACGAAGGCCCAGCACAGCCAAAACAAAAGAATAACTTTTAGAAATTATTTTATACCTTCTGTTCCCTAGTAAGGTATTGGTGATTCTTAGCAAAAGATGGAATATCCTGAAATAGTTCTGTAGATGATAAAAGTGTATTTCTTTTTATTAGTTCTTATCAAAAGCATACCTCTGAGCACACAACTAGGTATGTGGGGAATAATTTATATGGTACAGTTGACATATAGTCTTGGCTAATAAAAAATTAAGAGAAATTATGATGGTTGAGAACTTAAATTTTCAAACATTTTAAACTATATAAATTCATCATATAATGTCCTGAAGTTAAAGGCTTGGAACCTTTCATTAAAAGCACATCCTGTTACAAATATATAAACAACCTTTACTCATATGCTAGGGTTCATGTTTGTAAATTCAATCTGCTAACAAGCACCTACTATGTGCTAGGGTTGAGGCTTCCATAGTGGCTCAGATGGTAAAGAATCTGCCTGCAATATGGGAGACCTGGATTCGATCTCTGGATCGGGAAGTTCCCCTCAAGAAGGGAATGGCTCTCCACTCCAGTGTTCTTGCCTGGCAAATTTCATAGACAGAGGAGCCTGGTGGGCCACAGTCCAGGGGGTCACAAAGAAAAGCACATGACTGAGCAACTAAGACTTCCTCTTTCACTTCATGTGCTAGGATACAAAGACTGAAAGATGAATGAAATAAGTTTCTTGTACTCAGGAACCTCACAGTCCCAATTCTTGATTTTTTCAGAAATGTTAATTAAAAAATTCTACTATCTCTTCAAGAAAGAGGAAATAAGATCATTCATAGAGTATTGCCAAAACATTTAAAGGGAGAAAGTGGCAAGTTTGGTCTTCCTCGCCCTCCTCATTTTGGAAAATCTGTTTCATGACAATTAACTTCCACTGAAATGCTCCACTTAACTTCTCAATTTAAAATTTTTCTTCTTTTCTTGCTCATGTTCTCCTGTTTATTAGGTTCAATTTATTGCTATATCTTGGGGTTTTTGTGATCCAAAATATAACCCAAAATAGAAATACTTAGTTTTATGTCTTTCAGAGTTCAACAGAGATGGTCTTATCAAACTATATTGAAGAGAGGAAAAAATTAACAAAAATTGACTTTTATAAAAATGAAAGAATAGGGGTGGTGCTTCTTAAATACAGACAGAAATAACTACTGAAAAACCTCAAATGAAGCTCTGTGGTCATAATTTTCTGAGAAGATGCAAGATAATACATTTTCAGAATCTGAAAGAATATATTTTCTAAAATTGCAAATATGTTATTACTCACATTATCAGTACTAATATTTAAATAATTTTTGAGATTTAAATCATCAAAGCCTTTAAAACCTGTGTCCTTACATTAGATGTTGCCAACATTTGTCTAAATATTATGCTCTAAAAATTATCCTTTAAGGGAATTCCTTGGAGAGGTCCAGTGGTTAGACTCTGAACTTCCACTGGAGAGGGCACAGGTTTGATCCCTTGTCGGAGAACTAAGATCCTGCAAGCCATGTGGCATGGCCAAAAAAAAAAATTATCCTTTACAGATTCATGCAGAAGAATGATTGCCATTTTGGGGAACTCAGATTCTATTGTCAACACTTGAAAAATTCCAAGTGATATCACCTGAGATAAGACTCCACAAGATAGGTAATAAAACATGACATTAAGTCACATACTTTGGGTACTGCGGTTTTTAGTTATACGTCTAATGTAAGTACATTTATTATTTACATAGATAATGCATTCACATTACTAGAAATCAAAACAAGATAAAAGACAGCAAGACAGTGTCTTGCTCCCAACCCTAACTTTATCCACTCCGTCCATAACTCGCTTCTGTTCTACACAGAGTAAGCAATTTGGTTGTTGTATATCTTTTTTGAGGATAACTTTTATGCAAATATAACTGTAGATTCTGATGTCTTCCCTTTTTATACAAAAGGTAGTATAACATAAACACTATTCTGCATGTTTTTATTTCACTTCCCAATACATCCTGCAAATCTTACTGTGTTCCATTGTGTAGGTGTATCATAGCTTATTTAACCAGTTCCCTCATGATACACTTGATAGTTTCCAATCTTTTGCTACAATGAATAGTATATATAGTTTTGTTATGAGCGCATATTTGTTGTTGTTGTTTTATTGCTAAGCAGTGTCTGACTCTTTGCAACCTCATGGACTGTAGTCCACCAGGCTCCTCTGTCCATGGGATTTCCCAGGCAAGAATACTAGAGTGTGTTGCCCCGCCCTCCTCCAGGGGATCTTCCTGACCCAGGTATCAAACCAGTGTCTCTTGCATTAGCCTGTGAATTCTTTACCATCTGAGCCACTAGGGAAGCCCCATGAGTATATCTTTGGAAAAAATCTCAGAAATGTGAACGTTATAATTTTTATAACTATGGCCACACTGCCCCCTATAGGCAATATATCATTTTGCAGTCTCACCAACCATGTATGCTGCTGCGGCAAAGTCGCTTCAGTCGTATCCGACTCTGTGCGACCCCATGGACGGCGAGATCCGATATTTGATTTTTTTTAATTAAGAAGAAATTTTTATTTATAAAAGTAGTTGGATTATTAAATATTCAAAACATTTGGATGATGCTCTGTGTGTGTCAGGGGAAGGGTGGAAATAAGAGAGCTATTCTTAAATTTAAAAAGGAGTGGAATGTTTAATAAAGAATAGTGATTTGAAAGTGTTTTACTCACCCGTTCCTTAATTTTTTCAGTCAGAAATGGTTTAATCATGGAAAAAACAGCATGGAAAATTATTGGCTCATTTATCAAATGGATACCACGAACTTTTAATGGAAAGGAATCCTTTTGAAAATAAAGAAAACGGCTTGTTAATAACAAAACATAAATCAATATGTGATCCTATCAACAAACCCCTGCTTTGAACACTTGCTAAACGTACAGCAATACCTAAAGTGTGATTTTATTTTCAAAATTATGCCATCAACACAATAGCCTGCTTTATAGTTCGCTGTCCCTAGAGTAAGAAAAGGTTTCACCATGTAGCTTAGGCAAAGTATTTAAAGAAATACATGCATATTTCATAAATAAGACACAGAAAATATCTCCCCCAATCACATATAAATGTGCTTTTGAAAAATCAGTGCATCGTTTGTATATTTATATTTAACTTTTCCCTTCAAATTTATATTTTGAGGAAAAAAAAGTTTCCTTCAAAAGAAAAGTACAATAAACATACACTTAGAATTTTTTTTTTTACTTTTAAACTTTTAACATAGGTATAAGTCTTTCATATCAAAGTAATATTGGCTTTTTCCTAAGGTTAAAAAGTTAAGAATTGAAAGAAAAACATTATCAATAGTTTCCCTAACCAAAGATGAGTTGTTAATTTTTTCCTGCCAAGGTTCTTTTATGCAAAATTCTTTTCTTTTTTTTTTTTTTTTCAACACACAGCTTTTAGAGATGTGTTACCAAATTGTCACTTTTCCTTTCAGGTTCTTTCTATGAATAATTTTATTTTAAACATAATTGCCATTATGCTCTCTAAATAATTTGCACCCTGTTTTGTTTCACTGACATAACACAATTTTTGTAAACATAGTGGGTTTTAAATATTGAAACCATAGTCTATCAAGTTGCTGTATCATCATCTAAGTAATCCTTTTCCTATTCCTGGATAAATAAGCTGTTTCTAATTTTCTTCTATAAAAATGAGTGCTGTAGTAATGGTCTTTAGATACAAAAGAAATGATGTTTATAAGTACAGTTTTTATGTCCAGATATCCTGGATTGGAATCCTTGTTTCACTGCTGACAAAATATGTATGTTTGGGCATTGCTACGTCACCTCTCTGACATAGTAAATTAATGTGTAAAATGGAAAAAAATAGTCATATGTCATAAGCTTTTGGTGTAGCCATTAAACGGTAATGCATTTAAAAAATTCAGTAATGTATCCAGCACAGAGTAAACTATCATTATTATATACAAAGTATTTGCTATATTTAAGATTATTCCTTGGCTAGGTTTCCACAGTAGGATTATTGTGTCAAAGATGATGGCCATTTTTAAGACTTATTTTTTTCTGGAAAGAACTGTTCAATCTATGCCAACCAAACCTATATGATACTGTGTTGTATATTATCATTGTTATCAATATTATTTTTTGAGACAATTTTTAATTTAGGAACAAAATTTTAATGACAGATAAACTCATCACATTCTTGTTTAAATGTATGAATTCTGTGGTTTGAAATTTTGAACATATTTTCACTCTGTTGCAACATTCTTTCTTTTTGAAATAATAATTTTACTTCCTCTTACCATTATTGAATTCTATGTATCTCTTCTAAAATTTTATTTAATCTTCTAATAAATGTACTTGTGTGTGTGATTGTGTTCAGTCGCTGAGTCTTGTCTGACTCTTTGCAGCCCCATGGACTATATAGCTCACCAGGTTCCTCTGTCCATGGGATTTCCCAGGTAAGAATACTGGAGTGAGGTACCACTTCCTACTCCAGGGGATCTTCCTGATGCAGGAGTTGAACCTGAGTCTCTTGGGTCTCCTACATTGGCAGAAAGATTCTTTACCACTAGCATCACCTGGGAAGCCCAATAAAAGGAGTGGATTGCCATGCCCTCCTCCAGGAGACCTTGCCAACCCAGGGATCAAACCCAGGTCTCCTGCATTACTGTCTGAGCCACCAGTGAAGCTCACAAATACTGGAGTGTGTAGTCTATCCCTTCTCCAGGGATCTTTCTGACCCAGGAATCGAACAAGGGTCTCCTGCACTGCAGGTGGATTCCTTACCAGCTGAGGTACCAAGGAAGCCCAATAAATATACTATCCCTTCTCTTTAACACACAACTAAATTTATATCTAATATTTGGAAGTATTATCCTGAAGACAGTACCTTGGACAGCAAGGAGATCAAACCAGTCAATCCTGATGGAAATCAACCCTGAATATTCATTGGAAGGACCGATGCTGAAGTTGGAACTCCAATATTTTAGCCACCTGATGTGAAGAGCTGACTCGTTGGAAAAGACTCTGATGCTGGGAAAGGTCGAAGGCAGGAGGAGAAGGGGATGACAGAGGATGAGATGGTTGGACGGCATCACCAACTCAATGGACATGAGAGCAAACTCCAGGAGACAGTGAAGACAGGAAAGCCTGGTGTGCTGCAGTTCATGAGGTCACAAAGCGTTGGACACGACTGAGCAATGGAACAAAAACAATCCTGAACAGACTACACACTTACTGTGAGAACAGCAGCAATCTTCTTGGCTACAGAGAGGGTAATTTGAAAGGCGTGAGCAAACTGCCAGCCTTCCAAATCAAAGACAGCCTTGATTCCATTCCGCTGTGTCTCTACCTCCTGGACAATAAGCTCCGACGTGATGAGACTCACACGAAATGCATCATAAGCTGTGAAAACTTTCGGGTCCCAGTGTGCTGAAAAAAAAAAAGTAAAAACTCATATCTCAGCACTGTGTGAAGAATAAAGAATCAGAAAGATTTACAGAAGGAAATGGATTCCTTTTATATTTAAAGATCAATAGAAATAATACATATACAAAGATCATGAATAGAATAACAGATCAAATTGGTGGTCCAAGAACAGGAGCCTGCTTTTCCTTCCCTCCCTCAAATACCTAGTAAAAAACAGATTCTTTCAACTTCCCTGGTGGTCTAGTGGTTAGGACTTTGCCTTCCAGTGTAGCAGGGGAGGGTTTGATCCCTGGGAGCTAATATCCCACATGCCCTGGGGTCCAAAAACCAAAACATAAAACAGAAACCATATTGTAACAAATTCAACAAAGACTTTAAAAAAAAAAAAAGTGAAAGTGTTAGTCACTCAGTTGTGTCCTACATTTTTGTGACGCCCATGGACTATAGTCCACCAGGTGCCTCTATCCATGAGATTCTCCAGGCAAGAATATTGGAGAGGGTTGCCGTTCTCTTCACCAGGAGCTCTTCCTGACCCAGGGATCACACATGTGTCTCCTTGTCCACATTGGACCAAAAAAAAAAAAAAAAAAAAAGAACAGATTTCTAAGAGCATGGGGAAAATAAAAGAATGAATGCAGGCTGTATGTGATGGCCAGATGAAGCTATAGCACAAAATATGCAGGACGGAGCTGTGGCTGAAGGTGGGAATGCCTCTGGATATGCTCCATGTTCAAAGGTATTGAAAATGGGAAAAGCAAGGCTCTGGATTACCAAGAGTAGCCAGGGTCCTATGGTAACCACAGAGGTTGTTGCTAAGGGAAATGTGTGAGACAGGCAGGTAGATTCTCTCTGACACCCCTCCGTGATGAGCAGCGTGTAGCGGTCATGTCCACACAGGCTAGAACAGTGAGCGTGGTCTTGGAAAGTCAAGTCAAGAAGCACTAGGGTAGCCATCCATGGAAAACAAGGAATACCTGTGCTAAAGAGTTGCTGAATTCTTGTCCTCTCCCCTCCCCCACTAGTCCTGGGGGAGGCCACGATGGGCAAAAGTGACAGTAATAGGCAAGCAGGCGATCTATTTAAAAGATATGCAACCACTACGAATTATAACATTTTTAAAAACACTGACACACAAAAGAAAGGATCCAACTCAATAGAAAAAGGTATTACAATCAAAGGAGACAGCTAATAAAGCAAGAAATGGTAAAGGAAACAAAATAGTTTCAGTGGGGAAAAATAAAGATGCTGTAGGCTATTATTGTGTGTGTGTTAGTCACTCAGTCGTGTCTGACTCTGCGACCCCGTGGACTGTAGCCCGCCAGGCTCCTCTGTCCATGGGATTCTCCAGGCAAGAATACTGGAGTGGATTGCCATGCCCTCCTGCGACGGATCTTCCCGACCCAGGGATCGAACTTGGCTCTCTTGCATTGCAGGCAGATTCTTTACTGTCTGAGCCACCAGGGAAGCCCTAGGCTATTACTATAAGAGGCTATTATGAAAAAGAATCAGTTGAGATCTTGGAAATAAAATGACAATTCGAGCAAATCTCTGTTAATAGGACAACTGTCAGAAAACACACAGCCAACAAGTGAATAAGGGTCTGGAATATCGAGGTGAGGAATTCTCTCAGTTTCAGCATAGGAGAGCTAGAAGTCAGCATGTATGAATAAAAAGGTAAGAGACAGGCAGCTAGATACAGAGGTTTCAAAATCCAACTCATCAGAGTTCTGGTAATAGGCAACAGAGGGGGAAGGAAAATTCTTCCGGAGCTGGAAAAAGATGCACATCTTCAGATTAAAAGTTCGGTGCAATACCTAACAAGATGAAGGGAGGAAAAAGATTTTTGACTAAGGAAAGGTAAAATTCTAACAAGACCAAAGTTTCTGGCTTAGACAATTGGGTAGAATGGTGGTACCATTTGTTGAGATATACTGGAAGAGAAATGGTTGGGGAAGGAAAGATTATAGGCAGTTTTGAACATATTAAAATCATGCTGGTGAAATGTCCAGGGAGATACAGGTGAGACAGGGAACTGGTTGTCTGGAGGATTGAGAAACAAAGAGAGGATGGGCTGAAGATACAAATCTCAGGGATTTTGTGGCTATATATAGGCCTATGGCAGTGATTACTGTGGACTTAACATTTCTGTCTGTTGTAGTACAGAGATATATAGCTAAGAAGAGGAGGCTGGGGCCAATATCTAAAAGAATTTCAGAATCTGAAGTAGAATATGTAGTGCCAGTGAAGGAGACTAAGAATAAACAGTCAGTTAAGTTGGAAGAAAACACCAGGAGACTGTGGTATCAGAGAAGAAGAGGTTTGCTGTGAAAAGATGATCACTGATGATTTGCTAAGGTCATTTCAGCAGAAAGATGGGAGTGAAACCAGTGCAGGGGATGTTGAGAGGAGCTATGAGAAAATGTGAATGGTGAACATGACTAACTTAAAAAGTGTGGCTGAGAATGGGAAGTGTGGGGAGGTGGCTGGGTTGGAGGCCAAAGGTCTCATGGGATTGAGGAGGGAATTCTGGCTGACCCTAACAGATTTAGATGTCAATGGGTAGTGTGGAATAGCATGGAAAATTATGAAGGCAAAGAAACAGAAGCAATAATCAGAGGTATTCCTAGGAAGGCACAATGGGATTGCTCTTTGCTTTTACAATTTGTTTATTTATTTATTTGGCTATGCTGAGCGTTTGTTGCTGCTTGGGCTTTTCTGCACTTGCGGTGAGCGGGGGCTGCTCCCTAGTTGTGGTGTGTGGGCTTCTCCCTATGGTGGCTTCTCTTGCTGCTGAGCACAGGCTCTAGAGCCTTTTGGATTCAGTAACTGGGACACCACATAAGCTCAGTAGTTGCATCTCCCGGGCTTTAGGAGCACAGGTTCAGTAGTTGTGGCACATGGACTTAGTTGCTCCAAGGCATGTAGAATCTTCCCAGACCAGGGAAGACCCTGTCTCCTGAATTAGCCGGCAATTCTTTACCTCTGAGCCACCAAGAGAGCCCTGCTTAATGACTTAATGACCTAATGACTAAGCGACAATAACAAAACCCAAGTTAAAAGTTAAAAAGCTAAACTCTTTAATATGAACTCATGGAAGCTTCTGACATGGCAGTCAAGAGAAATAGAAAAGAGGAGGCGTGTGTGACTTACCAATTCTGTAGATCAGAACTTTGCTGCCGGTGGGGTCTCGGGCTCTCAGGACACCAACATAGCCCGCCTTCAGGAGGCCAAGGATGCTTCTAGGGTGGAGATCTGCACTTATTTCTGGACATTCTGCTCTCCACTTAAAATAGTTTTTAAGTAACTAAAAAATAAAATACAAACTGTTTACAGATAGCATACATGGTAAGCCTTTTATAAGAGTGATGGGAAAGTCCTGGCATCATGTAGGGCCCTTGCCAAGCTAATAGAACTCTAAATCACAAAATCTATTATGACAGAATTTTAACCTGGGGTATCTTTTTAGCTGCAAAAACTAAAAGTACTTTTCATCCAAGATTTTGGATGATAAGAATTAGTCACAAACTCAAAGTAGAGGGATTTTTATTTGACCTCCAGCTTTCCCCCTGCCAAGCGCGGAAGCCTGGACACTTCTCCACACTTCAGGGCTGGGAGGGTTTTTTTTTGTTTTTGTTTTTTGTTTTTTTTGGCCACATTACATGGCTTCTGGGATGTCAGTTCCCCAACCAGGCATTGAACCCAGGCCCTCGGCAGTGAAAGTGCGCAGTCCCAACATGAACAGTATGAAAAGGCAAAATGAAAGGATACCAAAAGAGGAACTCCCCAGGTCATTAGGTGCCCAATATGCTACTGGAGATCAGTGGAGAAATAACTCCAGAAAGAATGAAGGGATGGAGCCAAAGCAAAAACAATACCCAGTTGTGGATGTGACTGGTGATAGAAGCAAGATCTGATGCTGTAAAAAGCAATATTGCATAGGAACCTGGAATGTCAGGTCCATGAATCAAGGCAAATTGGAAGTGGTCAAACAAGAGATGGCAAGGGTGAACGTCAACATTCTAGGAATCAGCGAAGTAAGATGGACTGCAATGGGTGAATTTAACTCAGATGACCATTACATCTACTACTGTGGGCAGGAATCCCTCAGAAGAAATGGAGTAGCCATCATGGTCAACAAAAGAGTCCGAAATGCAGTACTTGGATGCAATCTCAAAAACGACAGAATGATCTCTGTTCATCTCCAAGGCAAACCATCCAATATCACAGTTATCCAAGTCTATGCCCCAACCAATAACGCTGAAGAAACTGAAGTTGAATGGTTTTATGAAGACCTACAAGACCTTGAAGAACTAACATTCAAAAAAGATGTCCTTTTCATTATAGGGGACTGGAATGCAAAAGTAGGAAGTCAAGAAATACTGGGAATAACAGGCAAATTTGGCCTGGGAATGTGGAATGAAGCAGGGCAAAGACTAATAGAGTTTTGCCAAGAGAATGCACTGGT
This sequence comes from Capricornis sumatraensis, assembly GCF_032405125.1. Lineage (NCBI taxonomy): Eukaryota > Metazoa > Chordata > Mammalia > Artiodactyla > Bovidae > Capricornis > Capricornis sumatraensis. The sequence goes on from NC_091079.1 coordinate 47,223,904, forward strand.
CATAGCAAACACCCTCTTCCAACAACACAAGAGAAGACTCTACACATGGACATCACCAGATGGTCAACACAGAAATCAGATTGATTACATTCTTTGCAGCCAAAGATGGAGAAGCTCTATACAGTAAACGAAAACAACACCAGGAGCTGACTGTGGCTCAGATCATAAACTCCTTATTACCAAATTCAGACTCAAATTGAAGAAAGTAGGGAAAACTGCTAGACCATTCAGGTATGACCTAAATCAAATCCCTTATGATTATACAGTGAAAGTGAGAAATAGATTTAAGGGCCTAGATCTGACAGATAGAGTGCCTGATGAACTATGGACTGAGGTTCGTGACATTGTACAGGAGACAGGGATCAAGACCATCCCCATGGAAAAGAAATGCAAAAAAGCAAAATGGCTGCCTGGGGAGGCCTTACAAATAGCTGTGAAAAGAAGAGAGGTGAAAAGGAAAGATATAAGCATCTGAATGCAGAGTTCCAGAGAATAGCAAGAAGAGATAAGAAAGCATTCTTCAGTGATCAATGCAAAGAAATAGAGGAAAACAACAGAATGGGAAAGACTAGAGATCTCTTCAAGAAAATTAGAGATACCAGGGGAACATTTGATGCAAAGATGGGCTCGATAAAGGACAGAAATGGTCTGGACCTAACAGAAGCAGAAGATATTAAGAAGAGGTAGCAAGAATACATGGAAGAACTGTACAAAAAAGATCTTCATGACCCAGATAATCATGATGATGTGATCACTAATCTAGAGCCAGACATCTTGGAATGTGAAGTCAAGTGGGCCTTAGAAAGCATCACTACGAACAAAGCTAGTGGAGGTGATGGAATTCCAGTTGAGCTGTTTCAAATCCTGAAAGATGATGCTGTGAAAGTGCTGTACTCAATATGCCAGCAAATTTGGAAAACTCAGCAGTGGTCACAGGACTGGAAAAGGTCAGTTTTCATTCCAATCCCTAAGAAAGGCAATGCCAAAGAATGCTCAAACTACCACACAATTGCACTCATCTCACATGCTAGTAAAGTAATGCTCAAAATTCTCCAAGCCAGGCTTCAGCAATACGTGAACCGTGAACTCCCTGATGTTCAAGCTGGATTTAGAAAAGGCAGAGGAACCAGAGATCAAATTGCCAACATCCACTGGATCATGGAAAAACCAAGAGAGTTCCAGAAAAACATCTATTTCTGCTTTACTGACTATGCCAAAGCCTTTGACTATGTGGATCACAATAAACTGTGGAAAATTCTGAAAGACATGGGAATACCAGACCACCTGACTTGCCTCTTGAGAAATCTGTATGCAGGTCAGGAAGCAACAGTTAGAACTGGACATGGAACAACAGACTGGTTCTAAATAGGAAAAGGAGTACATCAAGGCTGTATACTGTCACCCTGCTTATTTAACTCCTATGCAGAGTACATCGTGAGAAATGCAGGATTGGAAGAAACACAAGCTGGAATCAAGATTGCCAGGAGAAATATCAATAACCTCAGATATGCAGATGACACCACCCTTATGGCAGAAAGTGAAGAGGAACTAAAAAGCCTCTTGATGAAAGTGAAAGAGGAGAGTGGAAAAGTTGGCTTAAAGCTCACCATTCAGAAAACGAAGATTATGGCATCTCGTCCCATCACTTCATGGCAACTAGATTGGGGAAACAGTAGAAAGAGTGTCAGACTTTATTTTGGGGGGCTCCAAAATCACTGCAGATGGTGACTGCAGCCATGAAATTAAAAGACACTTACTCCTTGGAAGAAAAGTTATGACCAACCTAGATAGCATATTCAAAAGCCGAGACATTACTTTGCCAACTAAGGTCCATCTAGTCAAGGCTATGGTTTTTCCTGTGGTCATGTATGGATGTGAGAGTTGGACTGTGAAGAAGGCTGAGCGCCAAAGAATTGATGCTTTTGAACTGTGGTGTTGGAGAAGACTCTTGAGAGTCCCTTGGACTGCAAGGAGATCCAACCAGTCCATTCTGAAGGAGATCAGCCCTGGGATTTCTTTGGAAGGAGTGATGCTAAAGCTGCAGCTCCAGTACTTTGGCCACCTCATGTGAAGAGTTGACTCATTGGAAAAGACTCTGATGCTGGGAGGAATTGGGGGCAGGAGGAGAAGGGGACGACAGAAGATGGGATGGATGTGAGTGTGCGTGAACTCCGGGAGATGGTGATGGACAGGGAGGCCTGGCGTGCTGCGATTCATTGGGTTGCGAGGAGTTGGACACGACTGAGTGACTGAACTGAACTGAACTGAACTGAACTGATGGTAAAGAGACTCCCAAAGACAGCTGTCAACAATGCCTTCCTTTGGGGACTTCCCTGGTGGTCCGCTGGTTAAGACTTCCTGCTTCCAGTGAAGGGGGCTCAGGTTTGATCCCTGGTAGGGAACTAATCTCACAAGCTGCATAGTACAGTCAAAAATAAATAAATAAATATTTTAAAGTGCCCTCCGTCCAGTGTACATATGTCCCAATTCCACCAGGTAGTGGAGTCCATTGATTCCTTCCTCTGGAAGCTGAGCTGGCCTCTCATCTCCCTTTGACAGAAGTGACACTGTGCTAGGGTAAGAAGCCTCTTTTTTTGCTTTTTGGGATCCAGACACCACGTGCATACATGCTAAGTCATTTTAGTCATGTCTAACTCTTTGCAACCCCATGAACTGTAGCCTGCCAGGCGCTTCTGTCCATGGGATTTCCTAGGCAAGAATACCGGAGTGGGTTGCCATTTGCTCCTCCAGGGAATCTTCCTGACCTAGGGATCAAACCAGAGTCTGCTACGTCTGTCTTTTGCATTCTTGCGGGGGTGAGGCGAGGGGCAAGATTTTTTACCACTACTGCCACCTGGGATGTCCATTGTGGAGAATACTTATCTCAAATTACACTTTTAAAATGTACTATATTTCAATAGATCTCTTCATGATTTTCAGTTTTTCTGAAATGACAATATATTTGTTTTGAGTTTAAAGAGATCTATTAGCAATGTGGAACCAAAGTTCAGATCATAGAAAAAGACAAATTTTGCTTCTGAGTCATTGGAATAAACATGATAACTGTATTCACAAAGTAGCAATGATCTGGAGGAGAACCTACAAGTTTAAAAAAACCAAGCCTTGGGGGGATGTCAATGGCTGGGAATGGCTGGAGGAAAAGAGAATCTGATTGCACCACAGGAGAACTGGTGCCATGATGCATAGACAGGAGGGAAATGGCATCTGTTTTGCTCTGCTTCTCTGTTTCCCTCTCTTTCTTTCTCTCACTCTGTCATGTTTGTATTTAATAAACTTGCTTTAATGTTACTAAGAGTTAAATGCAACAGAGAGGTTAGAAAGGAAAAAAATCAGTAAATTTGCCAACAAAGAAATAATTGGTGACCCAAAAAGCAGTTTCCAAATGCAGCAAGAACAAAAGACACATTGTAGATCCTAATGCATTCATTCTATGCACCAGATGAATTTCGCTTCCTCCTCCTGTCTTAGTGGGCATGGGAATAAGTGTTAATAGCATCTTCAATGTTCATCACTTTTTTGATACTTCCCTCGGATGTAAAAATAGTTCTTTAAACTTTGACTCAAGCAAAACACGAGAAGCACCATAGGAGCGGCAATAAAGAAATAACAATTTGAACTTCCCTGGTGATACAGTGGATAGGAATCCACCTGCCAGTGCAGGGGACACAGGTTTGATCCCTGGTCTGGGAAGATTCTGCATGCCATGGAGCAACTAAGCCCAGGAGCCACAACTACTGAGCCCTCATGCTGCAAATACTGACGCCCATGCACCTAGAGCCCATGCTCCACGAGAGAAAGCACCTCAAAGAGAAGCCCAAGCCCCACAAAGAAGCGTAGGCCTCACCTACCGCAACTAGAGAAAGCCCGCACGTAGCAACAGAGACGAGGCAGAGCCAAAAATAAAGTAATACTTAAAAAAAATGTTCATTTTCCCATGGAAAAATAAAAAATCATAGCTTTATTAAAAGGGATCTTTCGAGTAAGAGAGCTGGGTTCTTCAGCTCATTGATCTCTGCAGAATTCTGGGCACTCAGGAAATAGGTACATGTATTGAGGGAAAGAATAAATACATATATGATTAAACCAGATGTGTTGGAAGATGTACAAATTACCTTCATAGTTTTGACAATTTTTGCAAACTGAGAGCTCTACTCCTGGATCTTTGATTATTACCTTTTCACTGATAAATTCAAAGGTCCAGCTTACATAAATAAATTACGTAAAATTATGTTAACTGCTACTCAGCAGTTATCCAACAAACCACATAAAGTCCACAGCAACAAAAAAACCACCTGCAAGTGAATATGCATTCCCCAAAGGCACCTGTTTTGTACCACCATTAGCAATAAATAAGTATAAAAAGTTACAGCTTATCTTAACCATGCTTCATAACAGAGTACATGCTTTCAAATAAAGTTACAACCATCTTTGTGGCACTTTTCCAGGATTTAACTACATCATTTCAATTCTTGCTCAACAATTCTGAGAGATAACTGTGGTTACCCCATATTGTGGGTAGGAAAACTAAAGTTCGAAGAAATTACACATTAATGGCAGGGCAGTAAGTATCAGGAGCAGAGCAGAGACTGAAACTGACTCTTGATAAGGTAAACTTTACAAAAAAAGCTGTATTTAGCGGGCAGCCCTAAGATGGCAGAGGAATATGACAGGGAGACCACTTTCTCCCCCACAAATTCTTCAAAAGATCATTTTGAAGCAAATTCTACAAAACAACTTCTGAATGCTGGCAGAGGACACCAGGCACCCAGAAAGCCAGCCCATTTTCTTTGAAAGGAGGTAGGACAAAATATAAAAGATAAAAAGAGAGACAAAAGAGTTAGGAACGGAGACCCATCGCAGGGAGGGAGTCATGAAAGAGAAGTTTCCAAACACCAGGAAACCCTCTCACTGGCGGGGAGTTTTGGCATCTCAGAGGGCAACATAACTGGGAGGAGAAAATAAATAGATAAAACCCACAGATTACACACCTAACCACAAGCCCAGTGGAGAAGTAGCCCAGAGGCTCGCATCAGCCACCAGCAAGCAGGGACTGGACAGGGAGGCGTGGACTGCATTGCTTAGAGATAGGACCGGGCCTGAATGCCCTGAGGACAATCTGAGGGAGCTAACTGCGATAGCAATCCAAACTGTGGGATAGCCGGAGAGAGAAAAAAAGGAAAAGAGAGAGAGAGAAGTTTCCTGCAAAAAGCTCTAACCTAAGGCACTGCTGGGCTCGCTCACAGAACAAACAACTGAGCCAATACCAGAGGAGAGCTAGCCAGCTGCAGACTGGCCCATCCCTGCTGGAAGGCAGAGAGGCAGGCAAGCGACAGCCAGAGCCAGAAGGCAACGGACAATCTTGGCCCCAGAGATGGCATCCTCTAGCAAACAGTGAGCAGGCTCCCAAGTTGCTAACCAAGTCTTCCTGGGATCCTGGACGGTAGACATCTGCCAGGAGGGTCGCAGCCAGAGATCAGCTCCCCAGAGGAGACCCACGGCACACTTGAGATGGCGCTCCCGCTGCACACCCAGGAAACTGAGCCGCTGGGATGGGGGAGGTGATAAGATGCACTGCTCACCTGGGGAGTGTGTGCTCACCAAGCACCTGGTCACCTGAGCTGCTCGAACCTGGGAAGGGCACAAAACCCAGGCCTGACCAAGTCTGTGCCTTTGTTGAGTACTCGAGAACCTGAACTTGAGTGGCTTAGACCTGGGAAGTGCACACAACCCAGGGCCTGCTTTAGACAATTCCCCTGCAGAGCAACTTGGAGCCTGAGCAGTATAGACAGGGAAAGCACACACGCTGGGAGTGGGGGCAAACCCAGTGTGGCCCAGACACTGCAAGCACTCCCCACACACACCAGTGATATTTGTTTGCAGTGTTCCTCCCTCCCCACAGCACAACTGAACAAGTGAGCCTAAATAAGTGACCACCTTTGCCCCCTTGTGTCAGGGTGGCAATTAGACACTGAAGAGATTTGCAAACAGAAGAAGCCAAAATAAACAGAGGGAACCACTTCGGAAGTGACAGGTGCAACAGACTAAAACCCTGTAGTTAGCACAGACTACATTGGAAGGGGCATATAGACCTCAAAAAGAAGTATTAGCTGGAACAAGGAACTATCTGAAACCGAATTGACCCCACACTGCCAGTAACAGCTCCAGAGAATCTCCTAGATATGTTTTACTATTATCATTTTTAAAATTTTTTTTATTTTTAAGTCTTTTATTACTCCTTTATTTTTCATTTTAAAGCAAATTTCATATATATTTTTTATAATTTTGTGATTTTGTTTTGTTTTTTTAATATTGTATTTTTGAGAGTTTAATCTCTACTCTAAATTTTTAATTTTTGCTTTTTGGTGTTTGTTATCAATTTTCAACCTTTAAGAATCAAATCTTCAGTACCCATTTTTACTTTGGACTGTGATTACTGGCCTGATTGCCCTCTCCCCCTTTTGACTCTCCATTTTTGCCCCCAAGTCACCTCTATCTCCTCCCTCCTGTTTCTCTTTTACCCAACTTTGTGAATCTCTTTGGGTATTCTGGGCTGTGGAGAATACTTAGGGAACTGATTACTGGCTGGATCTGTCTCTCTCCTTTTGGTTCCCCCTTTTATCTTGGCCACCCCTGTCTCCTTCCTCCCTCCTCTCTTCTCTGTGTAACTCTGTGAACATCTCTGAGGGATCCAGACTGTGGAGAGTGCATAAGGAAGTGATTACTGGCCAGCTTGCTCTCTCCCCTTTTGACTCCACCTCTTCTCCTCCTGGTCACCTCTATCTCCCTCCTCCATGTAACTCTGTGAACCTCTCTGGGTGTCCCTCACTGTGGACAATCTTTTCTCCATTAACCTAGATGTTTTATCATTGGTGCTGTATGGATGGAGAAATCTTGAGGCTACTGTAAGAATAAGACTGAACCAGAGGAAGGAGGCTTAAATTCAAAACTTGAGAACACCAGAAAACTCCTGACTCCAGGGAACATTAATCAACAAGAGCTCATCCAAAAGCCTCCATAGCTACTCTGAAACCAAGCTCTACCCAAAAGCCAACAAGTTCCAGAGCAAGACATACCACACTAATTCTCCAGCAACACAGGAACATAGCCCTGAGCATTAATATACAGGCTGCCCAAAGTCATATCAAACCCATAGACATCTCAAAACTCACTACTGGACACTTCATTGCACTCCAGAGAGAAGAGATCCAGCTCCACCCACCAGAACACTGACGCAAGATTCCCACCAGGAAACCATGACACGCCACTCGTCCAACCCCACCCACAGGGAGGAACCTCCGCAATAAAGAGGAAACATAAACTTCCAGCATACAGAAAGGCCACCTCAAACACAGCAATCCAAACAAGATGAAAAGGTAGAGAAATACTCAGCAAGTAAAGGAACATGATAAATGCCCACCAAACCAAAGAAAAGAGGAGGAGATAGTGAGTCTACCTGAAAAAGAATTCAGAATAATGATAATAAAAATGATCCAAAATCTTGAAAACAAAATGGAGTTACAGATAAATAGTCTGGAGTCAAAGATTGAGAAGATGCAAGAACAGTTTAACAAGGACCTAGAAGAAATAAAAGAGTCAATATATAGTGAATAATGCAATAACTGAGATCAAAAACACTCTGGAGGGAACCAACAGTAGAATAAGGCAGAAGATAGGATAAGTGAGGTGGAAGATAGAAAGGTGGAAATAAATGAAGCAGAGAGGGAAAAAGAATTAAAAGAAATGAGGACAACCTCAGAGACCTCTGGGACAACGTCAAACACCCCAACATTCAAATCATAGGAGTCCCAGAATAAGAAGACAAAAAGAAAGGCCATGAGAAAATACTTGAGGAGATAATAGTTGAAAACTTCCCTAAAATGGAGAAGGAAATAGCCACCCAAATCCAAGAAACCCAGAGAGTCCCAAACAGGATAAACCCAAGGTGAAACATCCCAAGACACATATTCATCAAACTAATGAAGATCAAACACAAAGAACAAATATTAAAAGAAGAAAGGGGAAAACAACAAATAACATAAGGATAACAGCTGATCTTTCAACAGAAACTCTTCAGGCCAGAAGGGAATGGCAGGGCATACTTAAAGTGATGAAAGAGAAAAACCTACAACCCAGATTACTATATCCAGCAAAGATCTCATTCAAATATGAAGGAGAAATCAAAAGCTTTACAGACAAGCAAAAGCTGAGAGAATTCAGCACCACCAAACCAGCTCTTCAACAAATGCTAAAGGATCTTCTCTAGACAGGAAACATAGAAAAGGTGTATAAACTCAAACCCAAAACAACAAAGTAAATGGCAACAGGATCATAGTTATCAATAATTACCTTAAATGCAATTGGGCTGAATGCTCCAACTAAAAGACAAAGACTGGCTGAACGGATACAAAAACAAGACCCTATATATGCTATCTACAAGAGACCCACCTCAAAATAAGGGACACACACAGACTGAAAGTGAAGGGCTGGAAAAAGATATTTCACGCAAATAGAGACCAAAAGAAAGCAGGACCAGCAATACTCATATCAGATAAAATAGACTTTGAAATAAAGGTTGTGAAAAGAGACAAAGAAGGAGACTACATAATGATCAAAGGATCAATCCAAAAAGAAGATACAACAATTATAAACATATATGCACCCAACACAGAAGCACTGCAATATGTAAGACAAATGCTAACAAGTAAGAAAGGGGAAATTAACAGTAACACGATAATAGTAGGAGACTTTAATACTCCACTCACACCTATGGGCAGATCAACTAAACAGAAAATTAGCAAGGAAACACAAACTTTAAATGATACAATGGACCCACTTTGACCTAATTGATATCTATAGGACATTTCACCCCAAAACAATGAATTTCACCTTTTTCTCAAGTGCACAAAGAAACTTCTCCAGGATAGATCAAATCCTGGGCCATAAATCTAGCCTTGGTAAGTTCAAAAAAATTGAAATCATTCCAAGCATCATTACTGATCACAATGCATTAAGATTAGATGTAAACTACAGGAAAAAAATTATTAAAAATAGAAGCATATGGAGGCTAAACAACACACATCTGAATAACCAACAAATCACAGAAGAAATTGAAAAAGAAATCAAAATATGCATAGAAATGAATTAAAATGAAGACACAACGTTTTGTTTTTCATTAAAATGAAAACACAACAATAGGTCCCCAAACCTATGGGACTCAGTAAAAGCAGTGCTAAGGAGAAGGTTCCTAGCAATACAACCTTTCCTCAAGAAACAAGATAAAAATCAAATAAATAACCTAACTCTACACCTAAAGCAACTAGAAAAGGAAGAAATGAAGAACACCAGGGTTAGTAGAAGGAAAGAAATCATAAAAGTTAGGGCAGAAATAAATGAAAAAGAAACAAAGGAGACCATAGCAAAAATTAACAAAGCTAAAAGCTGGTTCTTTGAGAAGATAAATAAAATAGACAAACCATTAGCCAGACTCATCAAGAAAAAAAGGGAGAAAAATCAAATCAACAAAATCAGAAAAGAAAATGGAGAAATCACAACGGACAACACAGAAATACTAAGGTTCATAAGAGACTACCATCAGCAACTATATGCCAAAAAAATGGACAAATTGGAAGAAATGGACAAATTCTTAGAAGAGTATAACTTTCCAAAACTGAACCAGGAAGAAATGGAAAATCTTAACAGACCCATCACAAGCACAGAAATCAACTGTACTCAGAACTATTCCAGCAAACAAAAGCCAGCACCAGATGGCTTCACAGCTGAATTCTACCAAAAATTTAGAGAAGAGCTAACACCTATCCTACTCAAACTCTTCCAGAAAATTGCTGCTGCTGCTGCTAAGTTGCGTCAGTCATGTCTGACGCTGTGTGACCCCATAGACGGCAGCCCACCAGGCTCCTCCGTCCCTGGGATTCTCCAGGCAAGAACACTGGAGTGGGTTCCCATTTCCTTCTCCAATGCATGAAAGTGAAAAGTGAAAGTGAAGTTGCTCAGTCATGTCCGACTCTTAGCGACCCCATGGACTGTAGCCTACCAGGCTCCTCCACACATGGGATTTCCCAGGCAAGAGTACTGGAGTGGGATGCCATTGCCTTCTCCGCCAGAAAACTGCAGAGGAAGGTAAACTGCCAACCTCATTTTATGAAGCCACCATTACCCTAATACCAAAACCAGACAAAGATGCCACAAAAAAAGAAAACTACAGGCCAATATCACTGATGAACACAGATGCAAAAATCCTTAACAAAATTCTAGGAAACAGAATCCAACAACATATTAAAAAGATTATATATCATGACCAAGTGGGCTTTATCCCAGGGATGAAAGGATTCTTTAATATCCACAAATCAATCAATGTGATACACCATATTAACAAATTGAAAAATAAAAACCATATGATTATCTCAATAGATGTAAAGAAAGCCTTTGACAAAATTCAACATCCATATATGATTGAAAAAAAAAAAAACCTCCAGAAAGCAGGAATAGAAGGAACATACTTCAAATTAATAAAAGCTATATATGACAAACCCACAGCAAACATTATCCTCAATGGTGAAAATTTGAAAGCATTTACCCTAAAGTCAGGAACAGAACAAGGGTGTACACTCTCACCACTACTATTCAACATAGTTTTGGAAGTTTTTGCCACAGCAGTCAGAGAAGAAAAAGAAATAAAAGGAATCTAGATTGGAAAAGAAAAATAAAACTCTTACTGTTTGCAGATGACATGATTCTCTATATAGAAAACCCTAAAGACTCCATCAGAAAATTACTAGAGCTAATCAATGAGTATAGTGAAGTTTCAGGATATAAAATTAACACACAGAAATCCCTTGCATTCCTATACAATAACAGTGAGAAAATAGAGAAATTAAGAAAACAATTCTATTCACCATTGCAACAAAAAGAATAAAATACTTAGGAATAAATCTACCTAAACAAACAAAAGACTTATATATAGAATACTATAAAACACTGATGAAAGAAATCAAAGAGGACACAAAGAGATGGAGAAATATACCATGTTCATGGATTGGAAGAATCAATATAGTGAAAATGAGTATACTACCCAAAGCAAACTATAGATTCAATGCAATCCCTATCAAGCTACCAACAGTATTTTTCAGAGAACTAGAACAAATAATTTCACAGTTTGTATGGAAATACAAAAAACTTTGAATGGCCAAAACAATCTTGAGAAAGAAGAATGGAACTGGAGGAATCAACTTGCGCTACAGTCATCAAGACAGTATGATACTGGCACAAAGACAGAAATATAGATCAATGGAACAAAATAGAAAGCCCAGAGATAAATCCACACGCCTATAGACACCTTATCTTTGACAAAGGAGGCAAGAATATACAATGGCGAAAAGACAATCCTTTAACAAGTGGTGCTGGTCAACCACTTGTAAAAGAATGAAATTAGAACACTTCCTAACACCATACACAAAAATAAACTCAAGATGGATTAAAGATCTAAATGTAAGATCAGAAATGATAAAGCTCCTAGAGGAAAACTTAGGCAAAACACTCTCCGACATAAATCACAGCAGGATCCTCTATGACCCAGCTCCCAGAGTAATGGAAATAAAAGCAAAAATAAACAAACGGCACCTAATTAAACCTAAAAGCTTTTGCACAACGAAGGAAACTATAAGCAAGGTGAAAAGACAACTTTCAGAATGAGAGAAAATCATAGCAAACGAAGCAATTGAGAAAGAATTAATCTCCAAAATATACAAGCAACTCCTGCAGCTGAATTCCAGAAAAATAAAACCAGTTTAAAAAATGGGCCAAAGAACTAAACAGACATTTCTCCAAAAAAGACATGCAGATGGCTAACAGACACATGAAAACATGCTCAACATCACTCATTATCTGAGAAATGCAAATCAAAAGCAGAATGAGGTACCATCTCACGCCAGTCAGAATGACTGCTATCAAAAAGTCTACAAACAATAAATGCTGGAGAGGGTGTGGAGAAAAGGGAAACCTGTTACACTATTGCTGGGAATCCAAACTAGTACGGACACTATGGAGAAGAGTGTGGAGATTCCTTAGAAAGCTGGAAATAGAACTACCAGCAGTTCAGAACAGTTGCTCAGTCGTGTCCAACTCTGCAATCCCATGAATCGCAGCACACCAGGCCTCCCTGTCCATCACCAACTCCCAGAGTTCACTCAAACTCATGAGCATCAAGTCGGTGATGCCATCCAGCCATCTCATCCTCTGTCGTCCCCTTCTCCTCCCATCCCCAATCCCTCCCAGCATCAGGGTCTTTTCCAATGAGTCAACTCTTTGCATGAGGTGGCCAAAGTATAGGGGTTTCAGCTTCAGCATCATTCCTTCCAATGAGCACCCAGAACCAGTCTCATTTAGGATGGACAGGTTGGATCTCCTTGCAGTCCAAGGGACTCTCAAGAGTCTTCTCCAACACCACAGTTCAAAAGCATCAATTCTTCAGCGCTCAGCCTTCTTCACAGTTCAACTCTCACATCCATACATGACCACAGGAAAAACCATAGCCTTGACTAGATGGACCTTAGTTGGCAAAGTAATGTCTCTGCTTTTGAATATGCTATCTAGGTTGGTCATAACTTTTCTTCCAAGGAGTAAGCTTCTTTTAATATCATGGCTGCAATCACCATCTGCAGTGATGTTGGAGCCCCCCCAAAATAAAGTCTGACACTGTTTCCACTGTTTCCCCATCTATTTACCATGAACTGATGGGACTGCATGCCATGATCTTAGTTTTCTGAAAGTTGAACTTTAAGCCAACTTTTTGGCTCTCCTCTTTCACTTTCATCAGGAGCTCTTAAGTTCCTCTTCACTTTCTGCCATAAGGGTGGTGTCATCTGCATATCTGAGGTTATTGATATTTCTCCCAGCAATCGTGATTCCAGCTTGTGCTTCTTCCAGCCCAGCGTTTCTCATGATGTCCTCTGCATAGAAGTTAAATAAGCAGGGTGACAATATACAGCCTTGATGTACTCCTTTACCTATTTGGAACCAGTCTGTTGTTCCATGTCCAGTTCTAACTGTTGCTTCCTGACCTGCATGTAGGTTTCTCAAGAGGCAGGTTAGGTGGTCTGGTATTCCCATCTCTTTCAGAATTTTCCACAGTTTATTGTGATCCACACGGTCAAATACTTTGGCATAGTCAATAAAGCAGAAATAGATGTTTTCCTGGAACTCTCTTGCTTTTTCCATGATCCAGCAGATGTTGGCAGTTTGGTCTCTGATTCCTCTGCCTTTTCTAAAACCAGTTTGAACATCAGGAAGTTCATGGTTCACGTATTGCTGAAGCCTGGCTTGGAGAATTTTGAGCATTACTTTACTAGCATGTGAGATGAGTGCAATTGTGAGGTAGTTTGAGCATTCTTTGGCATTGCCTTTCTTAGGGATTGGAATGAAAACTGACCTTTTCCAGTCCTGTGACCACTGCTGAGTTTTCCAAATTTGCTGGCATATTGAGTACAGCACTTTCACAGCATCATCTTTAAGGATTTGAAATAGTTCAACTGGAATTCCATCACCTCCACTAGCTTTGTTCATAGTGATGCTTTCTAAGGCCCACTTGACTTCACATTCCAGGATGTCTGGCTCTAGGTGAATGATCACGCCATTGTGATTATCTGGGTCATGAAGATCTTTTTTGTACAGTTCTGTGTATTCTTGCCACGTCTTCTTAATATCTTCTGCTTCTGTTAGGTCCATATAATTTCTGTCCTTTATTGAGCCCATCTTTGCATGAAATGTTCCCTTGGTATCTCTAATTTTCTTGAAGAGATCTCTAGTCTTTCCCATTCTGTTGTTTTCCTCTATTTCTTTGCATTGATCACTGAGGATGGCTTTCTTATCTCTCCTTGCTAGTCTTTGGAACTCTGCATTCAGATCCTTATATCTTTCCTTTTCTCCTTTGCTTTTCACTTCTCTTCTTTTCACAGCTATTTGTAAGGCCTCCTCAGACAGCCATTTTGCTTTTTTGCATTTCTTTTCCATGGGGATGGTCTTGATCCCTGTCTCCTGTACAATGTCACGAACCTCCATCCATAATTCATCAGGCACTCTGTCTATCAGATCTAGTCCCTTAAATCTATTTCTCACTTCCACTGTATCATCATAAGGGATTTGATTTAGGCCACACCTGAATTGTCTAGTGGTTTTCCCTACTTTCTTCAATATAATTCTGAATTTGTCAATAAAGAGTTCATGATCTGAACCACAGTCAGCTCCCGGTCTTATTTTTGCTGACTGTATAGAGCTTCTCCATCTACCATACGACCCAGCAATCCCATTGTGGGGCATACACAACGAGGCAACCAGAATTGAAAGAGGCACATGTACCCCAATATTCATCGCAGCACTGTTTACAATAGCCAGGACATGGAAGCAACCTAGATGTCCATCGGCAGATGAAAGGATAAGAAAGCTGTGGTACCTATACACAATGGAATATTACTGAGCCATTAAAAAGAATGCATTTTAATCAGTTCTAATGAGATGGATGAAACTGGAGCCTATTATACAGAGTGAAGTAAGTCAGAAAGAAAAGCACCAATACAGTATCAATTCAGTTCAGTCACTCCGTCGTGTCTGACTCTGCGACCCCATGAATTGCAGCATGCCAGGCATCCCTGTCCATCACCAACTCCTGGAGTTCACTCAGACTCATGTCCATCGAGTCAGTGATGCCATCCAGCCATCTCATCCTCTGTCAGCCCCTTCTTCTCCTGCCCCCAATCCCTCCCAGCATCAGAGTCTTTTCCAATGAGTCAACTCTTCACATCAGGTGGCCAAAGTACTGGAGTTTCAGCTTTAGCATCATTCCTTCCAAAGAAATCCCAGGGTTGATCTCATTCAGAATGGACTGGTTGGATCTCCTTGCAGTCCAAGGGACTCTCAAAAGTCTTCTCCAACACCACAGTTCAAAAGCATCAATTCTTCGGCGCTCAGCTTTCTTCACAGTCCAACTCTCACATCCATACATGACCACAGGAAAAACCATAGCCTTGACTAGACGGAACTTTTTTGGCAAAGTAATGTCTCTGCTTTTGAATATGCTATCTAGATTGCTCATAACTTTCCTTTCAAGGAGTATGCGTCTTTTAATGTCATGGCTGCAATCACCATCTGCAGTGATTTTAGAGCCCCCAAAAATAAAGTCTGACACTGTTCCCACTGTTTCCCCCATCTATTTCCCATGAAGTGATGGGACCAGATGCCATGACCTTCGTTTTTTGAATGTTGAGCTTTAAGTCAACTTTTTCACTCTCCTCTTTCCCTTTCATCAAGAGGCTTTTTAGTTTCTCTTCACTTTCTGCCATAAGGGTGGTGTCTTCTGCATATCTGAGGTTATTGATATTTCTCCCGGCAATCTTGATTCCAGCTTGTGTTTCTTCCAGTCCAGCATTTCTCATGATGTACTCTGCATAGAAGTTAAATAAGCAGGGTGACAATATACAGCCTTGATGTACTCCTTTTCCTATTTGGAACCAGTCTGTTGTTCCATGTCCAGTTCTAACTGTTGCTTCCTAGCCTGCATACAGATTTCTCAAGAGGCAGGTTAGGTGGTCTGGTATTCCCATATCTTTCAGAATTTTCCACAGTTTATTGTGATCCACACAATCAAAGGCTTTGGCATAGTCAATAAAGCAGAAACAGATGTTTTTCTGGAACTCTCTTGGTTTTTCCATGATCCAGCGGATGTTGGCAATTTGATTTTTATACTAATGCATATATATTGAATTTAGGAAGATGGTAACAATGACCCTATATGCGAGACAGCAAAAGAGACACAGACATATAGAATAGTCTTTTGGACTCTGTGGGAGAGGCAAAGGTAGGATGATTTGAGAGAATAGCACTGAAACATGTATATTATCATATGTGAAATAGATTGCCAGTCCAGGTTCAATGCATGAGACAGGGTGCTCAGGGCTGGTACACTGGGATGACCCTGAGGGATGGGGAGGGAGGTAGGAGGTGGGGTTCAGGATGGGGAACACATGTACACCCATGGCTGATTCACGCCAATGTAGGGCAAAAACCACTACAATACTGTAAAGTAGTTAGCCTCCAATTAAAATAAATAAATTAATATTTTAAAATTAAATTTAAAAAAGAAGCTGCATTTTGTGGGAAATTAGTACGGAGAGTCAATGGAATTCTGAAAACTTTGAAGTCTTGGGAAAACTATAAAAATAATTAAAGAATAAAAAGTCATATCATATGGAACAAAAATATAAAGAGGAATATTCACTTGTGAAAGACAAGAATTCACAAGAATATACAAGACAGACAGAGGTTAACAGCCGGTTGTTTCAAACACATGAGGCAAGTGTAGTGCTCTTAAGAGTACAGGATCCCCTGAGTTCAACTCAAGTTCAGATTCTTGCTCTACCACTCAACAGCTACGATTCTGAACAGGTTACTTACTCTTTATGCCTCAGTTTATTCTAAAATAGGATAATAATGAGATAATCCACACAAATGCTACTCACTAAAGTAACTGGCACTCTAAAGTTATTAGAATTCTAAATAATCACTAATTTGTTATAACTTCAAATACAAAAACTAGAATAATGAAAAATTTCATTAAAACTTGTTTTCTTCAAACACTAAAACTGTACAGCTTTTGTATTTTAAATAAAGCAATGTGAACTGAATTAACTGCTTTTGTGGAGGAAAATGAAGAAATAGTTTCACACTCTAACCCTCTTTCCTTTCAAGTTGGCAGAAAAATAGGTCAAAGAGTTCACAGAAACTTGATTCCTTTCCAGTCAATTTGGACAAAGTCCAGTTAGCCAGCTCCTCAAGGACATGATGCAATGAAAGCAATTCAGGAAAATAAATAATATGGGAAAAACATAACACAGAGGCAGGAGATAATTTTATTTCATCTTCTATTTAGATGTTACTTTTAAAAAGCAACCAAAATGAGGGCTTCCCTAGTGGCTCAGTGATAAAGAATCCACCTGCCAGTGCAGGAGACCCAGGTTTGATCCCTGGTCCAGGAAGATCCCACATGCTGCAGAGCTCTAAGCCCATGTGCCATTGAGCCTATGCTCTAAAGCATGGGAGCTGAAACTACTGAGCCCTTGCCCTGCAACTACAGAAGCCTGAGCACCCTAAAGACCATGCTCCAGAACAAGAGAAACCATCCAGTGAGAAGCCGACACACTGCAAGTGGAGAGTGGCCCCCACTTCCCAAAACTAGAGAACAGCCCACACAGCAATAAAGACCCAGCACAGCCCAAAATAAATAAATAAATAATTTTTTTAATGCAACCAAAATTGATATCTGTAAATCATACACTTTTAATTGTTAGCTACTATACATGTTTAATTTACCATTTGAACTATACTTTTCAAGGAAACTGAGATTGTTTCTTCATATTTAGTAGCAGATGAGTAAATATCAGGACACCTAGGTAGCCATCTGACAAGCAAAGGAAATAGGCAGGCTGCTATTTCATTCCTAAGGTCAAACTAAAGCCCAGTAGATCGACAACCCCAACATAAAAAGTGAAGCCATAAATTACTAGAGAAAATTTTGCAGAAGAGCTTATGAAACTAAAAGCAATCACAGAACAATGAAATCAATATTTTTGATGACATAAAAACTTTAAAATTCTGCACAGAAAGAAAATAGCACTAACAGTGTCAAAAGACGGAAACTAGGCCAACAGCCTATTTTCTTTAATATATGAAGATATTTTATGAATAAGATGTTTTGTATTTTATGTAAGTGAAGTGGAAGAAAACAAATAGCAAAACAAGCAGTTAATTAGAAAAGAATTTTAAAATGTTAATTATATGAAAGATGATTATCCTTATTTATAATTAAACAAATGCATATTATAATAATAATGGGAACCAGTTCATCACCTAGCAGGTTGACACACGGATCATAAAGTTTGATGACACAGCAGGTGATAACATGAGGAAAGACGCCACTATGTAATATAGAAGTGATAAAATAATGCAAACACTTTAGAGGACAACTGGTTTATTCATCAACATTGAGAATGCACATAGCACAAAACTGTTCAAGTTTTGAACTTATCTTGTCAGGATTTTCCTATTTTTATACAAAGACAGACACATACTATCATACCTAGTTGGTGATGGAAGAAGCCCCATTTGTCCCGGTTTCTGTCTTTTGTGAACTGCCAAGCAAATTTTAGGAATTCAAATAGTAATCGTTGAATGTAGAAATGAACAGCATGTGCATGACAGCACTGCAAACGTCTGACGACAAATCCTATGTCCAATACAGGAGACTGGTTATTACATTTTAATGGAATAAATGGAGACAATGAAGTAGCCCCCAAAAGAATAATACACATGTTGAAATAGGGTGATCTCTAAGATAAGTTAGATTCAGTTCAGTTCACTTGCTCAGTCATGTCCAACTCTTTGCGACCCCATGGACTGCAGCACGCCAGGCCTCCCTGTCCATCACCAACTCCCGGAGTTCACTCAAACTCATGTTCATTGAGTCAGTGACGCCATCCAACCATCTCATCCTCTCTCATCCCCTTCTCCTCCCACCTTCAATCTTTCCCAGCATCAGGGTCTTTTCCAATGAGTCAGCTCTTCACATCAGGTGGCCAGAGTTTGGTGTTTCAGCTTCAACATCAGTCCTTCAAATGAATATTCAGGACTGATTTCCTTTAGGATGGACTGGTTGGATCTCCTTGCAGTCCAAGGGATTCTCAAGAGTCTTCTCCAACACCACAGTTCAAAGCATCAATTCTCCAGTGCTCAGCTTTCTTTATAGTCCAACTCTCACATCCATACATGACTACTGGAAAAACCAGAGCCTTGACTAGACGCACCTTTGTTGGCAAAGTAATGTCTCTGCTTTTTAAGTTAGGTTAAAAAGTCAAAATGTAAAACCCATACATATGCTTGAAAAGTGTTAGTCACTCCGTTGTGTCCAACTCTTTGTGACCACATGGACTGTAGCTCACTAGGTTGCTCCCTCCGTCCATGGGATTTTCCAAGAAGAATACTGGAGTGGTTAGTCATTCCCTTTTCCAGAGGATCTTCCTGACCCAGGGATCGAACCCAGGTCTCTTTCGTCTTCTGCATTGCCAGGTGGGTTCTTTATCACTAGGGCCACCTGGGAAGCCTACATATGCTTGTGTGACTGTATTTTACTGTGTAAGAGGTAGGTAAACGCAAATGCAACTGGGTAGATGGTTTGTAAACTAAGGTCTGGGGTGAGAGATTTTGTCCTTTAGAAAGTTGCTTTTAGGAACTTACGTTGCATTGCTTACTATTTGTGGATTAAAATAAAAGCATCTGTTCTTATTACTTTTTCAATTAAAAATTAGTTATCAAAGCAAAAATCCCCATACTGAGACCCCCGGGACGCAGCACTATAACAATTCTCTGCCTCCAAGCTCGCTGTGTGTGAGCTAGCAGCTTGGAGAAAGGGCTCCATCAAGTTCAACTGCTGAGCGCGCACTGAGCTGGGTACGTCCTGTTCTGTTAAACCAGTCAATGATCAGACCTGGAAACCAGCCATCGCTGGAGGCCTTTTCCCCGTTACTTAACAGATGCGGATGCTGAGTCCAAAGTGACAGAACTCAAGGTCGCACCCCTCTTTCTGATTTCTGTCTTCCCACCACCCTGCTCTCAACCCCGTGTATCACACCTGGAAACACAGAGGAGAAACCTTATCCCGACTCTTCTGCTGAAGATACTCTGCACCGCTTTAGTGCCTTGAGTATTACTATTACCAATACTCTTTTGCTAGAATTTGGCTCCAGATCTTCAGTTTTCCCGGCAATTTCATTTCTCCCAGCACACGTCGAGTTATCTGCTGAGATTAAATAAATCTAGGCTTCCCACATTCTCAGAGGTCATTATCTTTTATCTCTGCTGCTCTGCCGCGGAGAGTAAGGCATTTCCGAAAAACTTTATAGGTTCGGGAGACTCATCCAAGAGCAGAATTTCACTGCTTGGGGTCAAATAGGCCCTCACCCCAGAGGGCGCCAGCTTTTTTAGAAGTTTCCCGTTTCCACGACCCTGGAGAAACTGGAAGGACCAGCGCGGGATTTCTCAGGACACCCGCTGCCACCACTCTGTGCACCCTGCTCGCGTCCCCGCCGAGGTTACCCCGCCCCCGCACCCCCTGCTCCCGGCACAGGTCCAGGCGAGGGATCGGCGGGGGTCCCGGCCCAGCCTCGGCTTCCCGGCGCGTCACCGGGGTGGGGCTCGGCGGGAAGGTCCCCTTACCCGCCAGGCCAGGTCCAGATCGAAGTCCCGGGCGCGCAGGAACCGCAGCAGGAAGGCGTCGCTGAGCTGCCGCCCCGCCAGCGGAGCGCCCGCCGCCCCGGTCCGGCGCCGCAGCTCGGCCAGGCTGGGCTGCAGCAGCGGCGAGTGGTCGGGCAGCGCGCTGAGTTGCAGCCCCGCCGTCCCGGGCCGCGCCTCCGCCATGCCCGCCGCCCGCTCCCGCTGTGGTCCGGGGCGCCAGGGAGAGCGCCCGCGGGCCTCCTGCCCCTCCTCCGCGGACCGCCCGCCACGCCCGGAGGGGTGCGTCCCGCCGCCTCTTAGAGCGAACCACGTGGGGCCCTGCGGGGCTCAGGGCTCTGCAAGCCCCAGGTAGTAACCCCGACCTTCCCAGAAAGGAAGTCACTGGTGCGCAGCGTCAAGAAGATGACATCGTGTGTTTGCCTCCGCTGATGGTGATCGGTGGCGATGTTTTAAAACTAGTCAGCCAGAGAACTTTATTTTCTCTATTTTCTTCCTTCTTTCCTTCCCGCCCCCCACCCCCCATCTACCTCTCTCTCCCTTCCTTCCCTCCTTTCCTTTTTCTTTCTTTCTTCCTCCCTCCTTCCCTCCTGTATTCCTTCCTTCTTTCTTCTCTCCCTCCCTCCCTCCCTTCCTTCCGTCTTAAAATCCTACCTTGTCCTAGAGCTGGAAGGACCCTTAGAACCACCACTTCGCGTCTCAGTGGCGGGCTTGCAGAGGAGTCCTTCTCCCTACCCTTCCATTAATGCTTCTCACTAACTCCTCACCTCACCCTGTGTTACATCGTACGTGCGTGCTAAGGAGGCTTCAGTAGTGTCAGACTCTTTCGACTCCATGGACTGTAGCCCGCCAGGCACCTCTGTCCCTGGGAACTCTCCAGGCAAGAAGACTGGAGTGGGTTGTCATTTCCTTCTCCAGGGTGTGTTGTTGCATCAGTTCAGTTCAGTTCAGTTCAGTTGCTCAGTCGTGTCCGACTCTTTGCGACCCCATGAATCTCAGCACACCAGGCCTCCCTGTCCATCACCATCTCCCGGAGGTCACTCAGACTCACGTCCATCGAGTCAGTGATGCCATCCAGCCATCTCATCCTTGGTCGTCCCCTTCTCCTCCCGCCCCTAATCCCTCCCAGCATCAATGTCTTTTCCAATGAGTCAACTCTTTGCATGAAGTGGCTCAAGTACTGGAGTTTCAGCTTTAGCATCATTCCCTCCAAAGAAATCCCAGGGCTGATCTCCTTCAGAATGGACTGGTTGGATCTCCTTGCAGTCCAAGGGACTCTCAAGAGTCTTCTCCAACACCACAGTTCAAAAGCATCAATTCTTCAGCGCTCAGCCTTCTTCACAGTCCAACTCTCACATCCATACATGACCACAGGAAAAACCATAGCCTTGACTAGATGGACCTTAGTTGGCAAAGTAATGTCTCTGCTTTTGAATATACTATCTAGGTTGGTCATAACTTTCCTTCCAAGGAGTAAGCGTCTTTTAATGTCATGGCTCTAGTCACCATCTGCAGTGATTTTGGAGCCTCCAAAAATAAAGTCTGACACTGTTTCCACTGTTTCCCCATCTATTTCCCATGAAGTGATGGGACCAGATGCCATGATCTTCGTTTTCTGAATGTTGAGCTTTATTTAAGCCAACTTTTTATGCTCTCCACTTTCACTTTCATCAAGAGGCTTTTTAGTTTAGTTGTTGCATCAGTGGTTTTCAAAATACACATCCCCAAAGGGCACCTCACTGCTCCTCCCTTTCTTCCCATTTCAGGCAAAGGCTTCTTAGTTCTTTGGTACCTTACTCTCTTAGTGATATACACCAATAAATGACTGTCATTTTTCAGTCGCTAAGTTGTGTCCAACTCTGTGTGCCATGGAGTGCAGCACACCAGTCTTCCCTGTCCTCCACTATCTCCCGGAATTTACTCAAATTCATGTCTATTGAGTTGGTGATGCTATCGAACCATCTTACCCTGTGCTGCCCCCTTCTTTTGCCTTCAGTCTTTACCAGAATCAACATCTTTTCCAATGAGTTGGCTCATCACATTATGTAGCCAAAGTATTGGAGCTTCAACTTCAGGATCAGTGCTTCCATAGAATATTCAAGGTTGATTTTCTTTAGGATGGGCTTATTTTATCTCTTTGCAGTCCAAGGGACTGTCAAGAGTCTTTTCCAGCACTACAATTCAAAAGCATCAGTTCTTCAGCCTTCTTTATGGTCGAACTCTCACATACGTACATGACTACTGAAAAAACCATAGCTTTGACTATACAGACCTTTGTGGGCAAAGTGATGTCTCTGTTTTTTAATAACTAAGGACTAGAAAGTGCCAAGGAAAATCTTTGTAAACACTACATACTTCCTGTGTTATGCTCTATTACCATGTCTGTCACTCAACAGAGTCCAAAGTCCTCATATGACCTCATCTAAGTGATCCCTCTTTATGAAGATGGAGCAGGGAAGTGATGTGGAAACCAGAAAAGCCATTAAATTGGTCTTTCCTTTATCTTTGTCCTTTGCAACTATCCCAGAACTGACCTGTCTCCCTGAGGGAGAACGCATGAGTTGAATTTTTATTGAATATATACTATGTGACAAATAAATACTAAAATCTCACAAACAAATAAAACCAAATCTTCGCCTTTAAGATGTTCAATGGGAGGTGAGAGGGACTGCAATTTCATTCATGAAAAAAATAGTTATTGAGCACCTTCTGTGTCCAGATCTTGTTCCAGGCACTGAGGGTCCATTCTCAAACAAAACAGATACAACCCTTGTCTTGGGGGCTTTGATTTTTGTGGAGGAAGATTAGATGAGGAATGAGATAAATAAGCAGTAAAACAGAGTCAGGGAGGTGGTTTTGGGGAAACATAAAGCTCTGAAGGAGGGTTGAACCCACAGTGATGTTTGAATAACACCTGCAAGAGGGGAGGAAGTTGGACCAGGGGTCCCTGAGATGCAGATGGGGGCCAGGCTTGGGAAGTCAGTGAAGTAAATAATCAGAATTCAGTGAGTAAGCTATGGTAAATGAGGGCTAGAGGTGCCAAGCTTTGATTTTCATTTAGAGTGAGATAGAAAGCTATTGGAGGAGAGGTTTACCACTCAATGTGAAAACTGTCATGAAAGGGTTAGAGAGAAAGTACCATAGAGAACACAGAGGAGGGCTTCCTGACCCTGCTTAGGGTATCTGGGAAGGCTTCATAAAGAGAGGGTGTTTGCTTAGCCTTAATGGAGGCATTGGGAAGGTTTGCCAGGTGAGAGAAAGAGGTGGAATCTGGAAGTAAGTACCAGTCCAAAGGGGTAGACTGTGCAGAGCCTTACTTGGAATTCTGAATAATGAAAAATCCAAGGGAAGCCAGTCTTCTCTGGGAGCTTAAAGAGTTTAAAAGTAAGCGAACAAGATAGTGTACACGTGGCATATTTTCTTCTCTTTCAATTTAAAAAAAAAATACATTATTCTAGTTGTTTCTAGTAATTAGCATCTGCTATTTTGAAATAGGACAGAAAGTTCATTCAGAGGGACTTCAGGGGTATGGGATCGATCCCTGGGCAGGAACTAAGGTCCCTGAAGCCATGTGGCACTGCAAAAAAAATTCAGCGAGAGATTATGGACATAGCTATAGTATCATAGCTGTAGCATCCTTTTTTGAAAGTGAGCTTTGTGGGGTGTGGAGTCTGATTTGGCTAGGTTTGCATTTGTAGAACTCTCATAGGAAAAACCCAAAAGAATTTTTATTGGCTGATTTTGATGGATAACCATTAAATTTGGTAAAAGTGGAAGCAACATGGAGCCCAGGTGACCAAGAGACATGGTTCCTAGTAACCCAGAGGTACAGAGGTAGTGGAGCATCTCTGTGGCCAAAATATGAAACAGTCCCAGCGCCTGCAGTTAGTGCCTCTGAAGAAGAACTGAGAGAGAAGAGAAAAGAAATGTGGAGGGGTCGTGGAGTAGACGCCTACAGAAAACTTGCTTACTTTTTGCTAAGCAATGCAGACCACCCAACTGTGTTTCAACCATGTATCTTAGATCTGAAGAAACATTTTAGAATTTTGCCACAAATTTTCTGTCAGTGTTACTCACTCTTAATTTTGAAATGGTGTCACTTTTGCTTTGCTCCTATGTGACTCCGGTGAGCTTGCTGCACATGCATCCAGGCCTCCTATATAAAGATTCCAGAAGCGTTTCTGGAACTAATGGCATGAGAAAATAAAAACAAACATGGAGGGAAAAGTCAGTGAATACGTGTACAAGTAACTTACAATTCACTCTGAAATTATTTAGCAACTAATTATTAACATGTAATAATTCATAAGTATACCAATGAATTTATTTTCAGTTTCACAAAAAAGAGATAAATATTATTTATTATCACTGTTAAGAGATAACCTTCAGGACTTTCCTGGTGGTGCAGTGGATAAGAATCTACATGGCAATGGAGGGGACATGGGTTCACTCCCTGGTTTGGGAAGATCCTACATGCCACAGAGCAACTAAGCCCATATGCCACAACTATTAAAGCCCGCACACTCTAGAGCCCGTGCTCCTCAACAAGAGAAGCCATAGCAATGAGAAGCCTGTGCACCATAACAAAGAGTAGCCCCAGTTGCCACAAGCAGAGAAAACCCACACAAAAGCAACGAAAACCCAGCACAGCCATAAATAAATAAAGATAACTTCCAAAAGGGGGTAAAATTACGACTCTCATACAGATATAAATATTTTTATTTGACTTAGAAGCAGAGAACCAGACAGAGACTCAAAGGAGAGCTCAAAACAGCACACATTTATATGGAGTGAAGGATATGGAAAAAGGTTGGGAAGATCCCCTGGAGAAGGAAAGGGAAACCCATTCCAGGATTCTTGCCTGGAGAATCCCATGGACAGAGGAGCCTGGCAGGCTACAGTCTATGGGGTTGCAGAGTCAGACACTACTAACCAGCTGAGCACATAAGTACATGCAAAGTTTGGGGACAAAACTAACTTCTTCCACCATGAGGGCAGGAGGCCAATTGAAACTACCAGGTAGGGCAGCATTTGCATGCTCTTAAACAAGAGTTGCCATTGCCACCAAAGAGCTATAATTTACCGTGTTGTGAAATAACCTAGATAGAATCAGAATCAGACAATCCAGAGGGAGTGCTCTAGAGTCCACACAATGCATAGTTCTCCGCTGACACACAATTTGATCCTATATCACTTGGAATGATGTAAACTCATTTTATTATTAATGCTTATTGAAGCATAGCTGCTTTACAATGTTGTGTTAGTTTCTGCTGTATGGCAAAGTGAATCAGCTACATATATTATATATCCCCTCTCTTTTGGATTTCCTTCCCGTTTAGGTTGCCATACAGCGCCAAGTAGAGTTCCCTGAACTGCACAGCAGGTTCTCATTAGTTGTCCATTTCATAGATAGCATCAATAGTGTATATCTGTCAGTCCCAGTCTCCCAATTCATCCCACTGCCCCTTTCCTTTTGACGTTTGAATCCATACGTTTGTTCTCCGATGTAAATTTATCTTAAAAATTTTAAAGTACTATTTATGGTGGAAAATTTTAAACGTACATAGACTACTAATGAACACTAATGGACAGCTTGTTTTAGCAACCAGAGATATCTTGCCAATCTTGTTTTATCTGCCTCTTCCACTTTTTAAATGAGCAGTAACATTTTAAAGGTTTCTTATATTTTAAAGAATCATTTTTCCGGTAAGTACTTAAATGTGCGATTTTTTTCTTTTATGCATGAGCAAGATACCATTTTTTTCACACCTAAGGAAATTAGCCACAATTCCCCAATATCATCTAATACCTAGTCTGTATTCAAATTTCCCTAATTGTCTCAAAAATATCTTTTTGAAACTATTCAAATTAGGACCGGCATAAATGTATGCACTGCATTTGGTTGGTCAGCCTAAGCGTCAGAAGTACCTCCCCTTCTGTTCTTCTGATTATTTGTTTTTTTATTTTTTAAATTATTTTTTAATTAAAGGATAATTGCTTTATAGAATTTTGTTGTTTTCTGTCAAATCTCAACATGAATCAGCCATCCCAGTGAAGTTGCTCAGTCGTGTCTGACTCTTTGGGACTTCATGGACTATAGCCTACCAGGCTCCTCCATCCATGGAATTTTCCAGGCAAGAGTACTGGAGGAGGTTTCCATTTCCTACTCCAGGGGCTCTTCCTGACCCAGGGATCGAACCCAGGTCTCACGAATTGCAGGTAGACGCTTTACCGTCTGAGCCACCAGGGAAGCTGAATCAGCCATAGGTATACATATATCCCCTCCCTTTTGAACTTCCCTCCCATCTCCCTCCCCATCCCACCTCTCTAGGTTGATACAGAGACCCTGTTTGAGTTTCCTCAGTCATACAGCAGACTCCCGTTGGCTGTCTGTTTTACACGTGGTAATGTCAGTTTCCATTTACTCTTTCCATACATCTGACCCTCTCCTCCTCTCTCCCCATGTCCATAAGTCTATTTTCTATGTCTGTTTCTCCATTGCTGCCTGTGAATAGATTCTTCAGTGCCATTTTTCTCGATTTTGTATATATGCATTAGAATATGATATTTATCTTTCTCTTTCTGACTTACTTCACTCTGTATAATAGGCTCTAGGTTCATCCACCTCACTAGAATTGACTCAAATGCATTCTTTGTTACAGCTGAGTAATATTCCGTTGTGTATATGTACTTTCTGGTTTTTTTTGTTTTTTAATTAAACACCATTAGTTTGTTGGAGTAACCAGTTCAGTGTTCCTTAAGATTTACCATGTTCTAGGTTTGGCTGATTGCCTCCTTGTGGTATCATTAAATTGTTTCTCTTTCCCCTACATTTCCTGTAAGCATAAGTAGATCTAGATGTTTGATTAGATCTGGGTACAATCTTCCTCTGGCAAGATCATTTCATGAGGTGACTCATCTTTGGATCATTGCATCTTTGTGTAATATCTGTGCTGTCCTTTTGGTATACTGATATCAATCAGTTTGCTTACATGCTGTCACCCTGATCCATCTATTGTACAGTTTTCCACTTACCCAATGATTTTAGCATTTGCTGATGACAATCCTTGCTTAGGTCCATAACTTTATTATGGATGATAAAATGGTCATTTTTCTAATTTTCTTAACTAGAAGTCACCTTTATATGAATAGGAACTTACCCTTCTCAACCATTTTGTTAACCTGAAGTTCAGTTTTTATGGGAAAGTTACAATAAATGCTTGATTTATCTCATTAACTGGTTGTCAGTATTTACTAAAGCTAAAAATATTCATGCCTTATGACCAGCCATTTCACTCCTACATATATGTACGTATGTATAACACAGGTACAGCAAAATATGTGTCTATATATGTATAATACATATGTTCAACAAAGATGTACCATGTGTTCTATATGAGCTATAGTCCATGGCATTGCAAAGTGGCAGACACGACTTAGCTACCAAACAACAACTCCTGTCGCAGGGCACAGGCTCTAGGAGAATGGACTTCAGTAGTTGCAGTAGTTGCAGCGTATGGGCTTAGTTGCTTTGCAGCATGTGGGATCTTCCTGGATAAGGGATTGAATCCTTGCCTCCTGCATTGGCAGGTAGACTTTTATCCCACCAGGGAAGCCCCAAAATGCATTTTTTAAAAAGCAGAAGCTACATCATGAATTCATACTGATTTTTCCCAATGGAACTTAAGATTGGCCTGTTGTTACTGATCTTTGATCTCTGTTTTCTTACACTGGAAATCTTACCACTTATTGATACTAGCATTATGACTTAGATGTTTTAGTCACATAATTTACATGTAAAAATTTAAAATTGGCAGTATCAATAATACTGCTGAAAATAAGATGACTGAATGCTGTTGAAGATTCTTTGTGGTACTTTTTGTCCTTAGTGGGGATATGTTTGTGGGGAAATTAAACTTTCTGAGATTGCTTAGTATTTCTGCAAAAAGCCCTAGACTCACAGAAACATGTTCATGTACCATGAGAATTAGATATGTAACTGTGTTCTAGTTAATTACTCTAACCTGAAAGCTAATCTCCTGGAGAAAGCTAGAAGACCACAGTTCTGAATACTCATTAGAAGGACTGATGCTGAAGCTGAAGCTCCAATACTTTGGCCACCTGATGCAAACTCTTTGGGAAAGGCCCTGATGCTGGGAAAGACTGAAGGCAGGAGGAGAAGGGGGCAACAGAGCATGAGACAGTTGTATGGCATCCTTGACTCAATGGACATGAGTTTGAGCAAACTCTGGGGGATAGTGGAGGCAGGGAAGCCTGGTGCACCATAGTCCATGAGGTCGCAAAATGACAGGAAGACTGGAATGGCTTACCTGGTAACCAGGAGATAGCTCTGAATAGTAGAAGCTCAGAATCAGAGGGGGACTACTGAATCTCTTTGGCTCCTGGGGAGACTTTATTTACAAACCAAAGGTATGGAGGTCTAAGGAGAAGCCCCTTTCAGGAGGGAGAAGAACAGCTGCCTCCTTCCTCCTCTAGAGTGCGTGCGTGGCAACTAAGTCACTTCAGTTGTATGGACTCTTCACGACTATATGGACCATAGCCCACCAGGCTGCTCTGTCCATGGGATTCTCCAGGCAAAAATACTGGAGAACACTTGCTGTGGCAAAGGGTCTTGTGTAACACAGTAAAGCTACAAGCCATGCCATGCAGGGTCCCCCAAGACAGATGGGTCATAGTGGGGAGTTCTGACAAGACATGGTTCACTGGAGGAGGGAATGACAAACCACTCCAATATTCATGCCTCAAGAACCCCATGAACAGTATGAAGAGAAGGACCTAGCTTCTCTTCACAATTTAGGATCGCCACATCTGTGGACTGAGGTGTGTAAACTGGGAGTTTTGGTCTGGTTTGAACCACACAAACCATTCTATGGCTGCACATTAAGGATCATGTGGCCTACTAAAAGCAAATATTATCTCTTATACTGGTGTCAATCATTCATTTGAAAATTACCTGTGTTAAAACCTATATGAAAGCTCATTTCTTTAAACAAGAATTTATATATCTTTCAGTTCAGTTCAGTTCAGTCGCTCAGTCGTGTCCGACTCTTTGCGACCCCATGAATCTCAGCATGCCAGGCCTCCCTGTCCATCACCAACTCCCGGAGTTCACTCAGACTCACGTCCATTGAGTCCGTGATGCCATCCAGCCATCTCATCCTTGGTCGTCTCCTTCTTCTCCTGCCCACAATCCCTCCCAGCATCAGAGTCTTTTCCAATGAGTCAACTCTTCACATCAGGTGGCCAAAGTACTGGAGTTTCAGCTTTAGCATCATTCCTTCCAAAGAAATCCCAGGGCTGATCTCCTTCAGAATGGACTGGTTGGATCTCCTTGCAGTCCAAGGGACTCTCAAGAGTCTTCTCCAACACCACAGTTCAAAAGCATCAATTCTTTGGTGCTCAGCCTTCTTCACAGTCCAACTCTCACATGCATACATGACTACTGGAAAAACCATAGCCTTGACTAGATGGACCTTAGTCGGCAAAGTAATGTCTCTGCTTTTGAATATGCTATCTAGGTTGGTCATAACTTTCCTTCCAAGGAGTAAGCGTCTTTTAATTTCATGGCTGCAGTCACCATCTGCAGTGATTTTGAAGCCCCAAAAATAAAGTCTGGCACTGTTTCCACTGTTTCCCCATCTATTTCCCATGAAGTAATGGGACCGGATGCCATGATCTTTGTTTTCTGAATGTTGAGCTTTGAGCCAACTTTTTCACTCTCCTCTTTCACTTTCATCAAGAGGCTTTTTAGTTCCTCTTCACTTTCTGCCATAAGGGTGGTGTCATCTGCATATCTGAGGTTATTGATATTGGCAAACAATATTCTAAGCTCTTTACAAGTATTAACTCATTTAATTTTCACCACAATCATACAAGATAGACTCTATCACTTCCATGTTATAAATGAGGAGAACAAGGAACAGACGCGTTAAGTAACCTGCCTAAAATCACACAGCTAGTAGTCACAGTTTCAGCGGTTGTGGTGCACAGGCTTACTTGGTCGGCAGCATGTGCGAACTTCTTAGATCAGGGACTGAGCCCGTGTCTCCTGCATCATCAGGTGGCTTCTTTACCACTGAACCACCAGGAAAGCTCTATTTCTCATATGGATTTAAATTGTGGAAACCAGATTATCTTCATTTATAATTGAATGATTGGGTCAATGAGCTGTTATCATGAGTACAAATAAAGTCTTTGAGTAAATATTAAATACTACTAATACATATCACTTTCCCAGATACTCTGCTCCATATTTTAATGTACCTTAACTTTAATTTCACAACAGTGCTGCACTGTGGATACTATTAACCCTATTTAGAAATGAGGAAATTGAGTCTCGAGAAATTCAGTTCAGTTTCTCAGTTATGTCCAACTGTTTGCGAACCCATGGTCTGTAGCACGCCAGGCTTCTCTGTCCATCACCAACTCCCAGAGCTTCCTCAAACTCACATCCATTGAGTTGGTGATGCCATCCAACCATCTCATCCTCTGTCAACCTCTTCTCCTTCTTCCTTCAATCTTTCTCAGCATCAGGGTCTTTTCTAAGGAGTCAGTTCTTCGCATCAGGTGGCCAAAGTATTGGAGCTTCAGCTTCAGCACCAGTCATTCCAGTGAATATTCAAGAATGATTTCCTTTAGAATTGACTGGTTTGATATCCTTCCTGCCCAAGGGACTCTCAAGAGTCTTCTCCAACACCACAGTTCAAAAGCATCAATTCTTTAGTGCTCAGCTGTCTTTATGACCCAACTCTCACATCCATACACGATTACTGGAAAAACCATAGCTTTGACTAGATGGACTTTGTTGGCAAAGTAATCTTTGAGATTACTGCTGTGATATCTAATGGCACTCGGGTCTTGAGTGCTGGACAAGATGGCCAAACCCTACTCTTGCCTGAAGGATCCGCCTACCTGAGCTGCTGGCATGTTAGGAACTTGTGATCACTTGACCACTCCCTCTGGGACACAGAAATTGACCTTGATTACATTGAAAGCCCAACAGCCAGAAACGAGTCCTAGAATACATCACCTTACTCAAGTGCACATCTTTGGCTCATCTGAACTCACAGAACCCAATGCTGCTTCTCATAATCAGTGATAACAGATGATACAATCATTCCTGTGATCAGGGAAAAGGCCCCAGACTTCAGAGTCAGAAAGCTAGAGTTGGTCTCTGATTCTGTTTGTCACCAGATGTGACTCTAACCACCTGCCTGGCTTCCCTCTGGATCTGTCAGTTACCTCACAGGGATGTTTCTAGAGTCAAGTCAAAATGAGATAATATATGTGAAAGAGTGTTGTAGTAAATAAAAGTGCAGGGTATCAGATAAGCATCAGTATGTTGATTCAAGATGTGTTCATTGTCAGATTCAGTATGTACATTGCATGTGTTTAATATATATTCATATATAAGTAGGACTTCCCAGGTGGCACAGGTGGTAATGAACCCTCCTGCAAATGCAGTCAGATGTAAGGGGCACAGGTATGATCCCTGGGTCAGGAAGATCCCCTGGAGGAGGGCATGACAGCCCACCCCAGTATTCTTGCCTGGAGAATTCCATGGACAAGAAGCCTGGAGGGCTACAGTCCCTGAGGTCACAAGAGTCAGACACAACTGAAGTGACTTAACACACACGTATATAAAGTACTATATTTCTTTAAAGATGTGTAGTGGTTGGGAGTGGCTATAGAAGTTCTGTATTTTGCTGCTGAGTTGCAGTCATGAACTGATTTTTTTTAAAACTATTTTTTCAGTTTTGGGTCTTGTGTGCTGCACAGGCTTTTCTCTAGTTGCCATGAGTGGCAGCTACTCTTTGTTGCAGGGCTTCTTACTGTGGTGGCTTCTCTTATCTCGGAGCATGGGCTGTTGGGTATTTGGGCTTTGGTAGTTGCGATCCCTGGGCTCCAGAGCACAGGCTCAATAGTTGTGGCACACAGGCTTAGTTGTTTCGTGGTATGTGGGATCTTCCCAGATCAGGGATCGAATCCATGTTTCCTGCATTTGCAGGCAGATTCTTTACCACTGAGCCACCAGGGAAGCCCCATGAACTGATTTTTGCAAACTCTGAAGATCACTGACCCAGATAGGAGTTTTTGTCCAGCTTTTCTACTCAACGAACAATAAGACAGTTATTTCCCAAACTTGGCCAAACATTAGATTATTTACCTAGTGAGATGTCCAATCTTGTAGGAGATGTGAATCAGAATCTCCTGGTAAGAAGTCTGTAAATCTGGGTTTGTAGCTGACACTCCAGAGGATTCTTAGCATAACGCAATTTTGAGAAACACTGACTGAAACCAGTCTATTTTATCTCCCTCACCTACAGATTTTATAACTCTGAAACTGGTATGATTTTTGCCTTCCATCCTGATGAGCTGTCATGTTGATCAAGGAGATCTCTGAGCTGTCTGACCCTCTGAACCAACCAAAACAGATTTATTAAATAATCTTGTCTCTTGAAAAAAAAAAATCTGTCCTGAATATACACTGGAAGGACCGATGCTGAAGCTGAAGCTTCAATACTTTGGCCACCTGTTGTGAAGACCTGACTCATTGGAAAAGACACTGATGGTGAGAAAAAATGAAGGCGGGAGTAGAAGGGGACGACAGAGGATGAGATGGTTGGATGGCACCACCGACTCGATGGACATGAGTTTTCGTAAGCTCTGGGAGTTGGTGATGGACAGGGAAGTCTGATGTGCTACAGTCCATGGGGTCGCAAAGAGTCAGACATGACTGAGCAACTGAACTGATACTGTTAAGTTCTGCTTAGCCTAAATTTAGGAATTCACATCCTTAGTAGGTAGTTTTTTTTTCTGTGCTATTAAAATACACTCTAGTTAAGGAAGAAGTGATTGTAACAATAGTCCATGTCCACATCAGATAACATAATATCTGGCAGCCTGTATTTTGTTCACATAGGCATGTAGACCTGTTTTATGAGGCTCTGGATGTATAACTGGAGTTTGTAGGCTATTGAGATTACCCTAAACCTCATTTCATCAAAGTGACTTACAAAAAAGTCTTGCAAATGGCAATGGGTTGAAGGAGCCATCAAATCTCTGAGGAACACCAGCTCAAAACCTGGGACCACATGTCTCTGCTACTTAGTAAAGTAATTGCAATTTCAGTTGCAAATTATAAGTATTATAAATAATATAGAATATAAAAGGCTAACACTGAGAGCCTAACTTCAACCCACATGCTCCTCAAGAAATCATTTGCCTCAGTTCAGTACTGTTGGCTTCCCCATTGGCTTGGCAGTAAAGAATCCTCTTGCAATGCAGGAGATGTGGGTTCGATTCCTGGGTCGGGAAGATACCCTGGAGGAGGGCCTGGCAATCCACTCCGGTAGTCTTGCTGGAAAGATTCCATGGACAAGGTAGCCTGGTAGGCTACAGTTCACGGTCTCGCAAAGAGTTGGACATGACTGAAGTGACTGAGCAAGAAAAACAAATTATACTGTTGGAATGCAAAACTGATAATCACCATGTAGCTTAGATGGGATTTTATATTACAAAGACATACACACACATTAACCATGTCACAGAGATCATACTAAGCTCTTCATATGTTATGTCTGCTCCAGTCTTTTGAGAGAGATCATTTAAACATCTTCCAGCAGCAGTAATTCATTTTACAAATAACTGTAAAGTGCCATTTGTGTGTTAGGCACTGGGCAAGGTCCCATAAAAATTTATTTTGGAATCATGGAGCTAAAACAGCTTATTTCAAAACATAAATTATAGAGAATCTTTCCATCTATTTTTCTTATCTAAAAATGAAATATTTATCTTATCTAAAAATTCCCTGGTGGCTCAGTGGTAAAGAATCCACCCTCCAAAGCAGGAGACTATACAGGCAACTATATGGC
The DNA here is from genome assembly GCF_032405125.1 of Capricornis sumatraensis. Lineage (NCBI taxonomy): Eukaryota > Metazoa > Chordata > Mammalia > Artiodactyla > Bovidae > Capricornis > Capricornis sumatraensis. Next base: position 47,258,109 of record NC_091079.1, read on the forward strand.
TAACAGTATATTCATTAGGAAATGCAAAGCAGGTTCAACTCCTGGGTTGGAAAGATCTCCGGAGGAGGAAATGATAACCCACTGCAGTATTCTTGCCTGGGAAATCCCATGAACAGAGGAGCCTGGCAAGTCTATAGGGTGGCAAAAGAATGGGACAAGACTGAGTGACTGAACAAGAACATCTTAAGTATAAGCTTCATCCCCTTAAAATTTGCTTTCTCTCTTGTAATATTTTCTGTGACAGCAACATACGGCTAACTATATCCATGAGGAAATGCAAAAATCTTTGTCATGAAAGTGCTTGTATAAGGTAGAAAAGTAAAATGAACATATGTTGCTACGTCTACATAGCCTGGGGCACAGACCATGATGAAAAGTGGCTTCCCTAAGTGACCCTAACAAGAAGAATGACAACTGCAGAGTGATGATTGAGAAAGGATTTTTATATGAAGGAGGCCATTTCCTGACCTACAATTATTTAACATCAGATTAAAAAGTAATGGCTACCCATGCCAGTATTCTTGCCTGGAGAATCCCATGGATAGAGGAGCCTGGTGAGCTGCAGTCCATGGGGTCTCAAAGAGTCAGACACGACTGAGTGACTAACTTTTTTTTAAGACTAGGAAAATATGCCAATTTGTCTTTTTTCATTGAGAAATGTTAATACATAACATTCCTGTTATATGAAAACTATTTATTTAGGTTGTCTCATTCTGGGACTAGGAACAAATATCTGCATGTGAAGTTTTTAGAAGGAAGGAGGTGATCAGGCGCCCAGAGTCTGTTTACGTAATGCTGACCTTTAGTACACTGCCCAGCACTGTAAATAATCAAAACCAACTCTGGAAACTGTTTACTTGGCCTTGTCCTATGAGTTAGTGCTGAAAATCAGTGATGTAAATCAACCACGTTCAAATAATACTCCAAATATTATTTGCTTAAGTTTCTACTACATGAAACTAGAATTTTCATAAAGTTTTCCAAAATGCATTTTTTTAAAACCTGACATTCATGCATCTCCAAGAAGCTTACATAAATCCTAGTAAAAAAGATAAAACAACAAAGTGCTGTTTTAGTATATCAGATTGCAATTGATAAGAAAGGAAGATGTAAACGGTTGCTGATAAAGGCATTAGGAAATCAGCACCAGTCTCCAGGTAGAATGATGACCTGGCACAACCTTTGCAGATTCTCTGGTAATCCACAGTCAAAGGCCCTGGGCGGGGTGGGGGGTGGGGGAGGGGAGGAGTTGAGCGGGGGAGGGGAAGACCTGCAGTTCAACCCAGAGATTTATTCTGAGAACATAATCAGTGAAGAGTACAAAGATCTACATGGAAGAATAGAAGAATGTTCCTTTTGGGGATGGTGAACTCCAAGATTTCTCACTAAATATTTAAAAGTTAAAGCCCAAAGTCTCTGCTGTGTGGGTCTCCTTAACTGGACATAACAAGTAGGAGAGAAGGGATCTTCCTGTCTCTGATATGGGAAGCTGGCTGCACTTTGCTGTACATGGGAGGCTGGGACCGTGGAAACGAGAGTGGGCCCAGAGCCCAGAGTGCTCCACCTGAGAGTGGGAGGAGTACAGATGCTCAGGCAGGCAGATCACTTGAAGCTGCAGCGATTGTCTGGATGAACCAATAGAGACACAGTGAGGGCACCGTCATGCCCTTCTACACCCCACCCCTGATCTGTGAGCCTGTGTAACACCTGCCTGGGCCTCTCTGAAATACCTGGGGTCGGGGGAGGACTTTTTGAGAGACGGGAAGATTCTGCTATAATATAATATGATGTGATCTGGGACATCCCTGATAGTCCAGTGGTATGAACTCCCCACTTCTACTGCAAAATACCTGGGGGCCCAGGTTCAATCCCTGGTTGGGGAATTCGAATCTTGTAAGCAACGTGGTGTGGCCAAAAAGAAAAAATACATATAACATGACCTAATTTTTATCTAAGAACAGGGCAGATTTGGAGATTTTGGAGTTTTAAGTATATAACTGGCAATCACAGATTTAACATTTTTGGATTCAACTGTCTTTCATTCAACAAATATTTGAGTACCTGTGTGTGTGTGTGTTAGTTGCTCAGTCATGTCCGACTCTTTACGACCCCATGGACTATATAGCCTGCCAGGCTCTTCTGTCCATGGAATTCTCCAGGCAAGAATACTGGAGTGGGTTGCCATATCCTTCTCCAAGGGACCTTCTCAACCCAGGCATTCTCAACCCAGATCGAACCAGGTCTCCTGAATTACAGGCTGATTCTTCACCATCTGAATCATTAGGGAAGCTCAACTTTGAGCACCTGCTATGTGCCAGAAATCCTTCTAGACTCTAGGACCACAAGTGTTACAGATGTGTCATTCTACTTTTAGAAACTAACTCTTAATTAATGACACATTAAATTGCCTTTTGTACAGATGTGGAATTTGAAAAAAACTTTTAAGCTAATAGAAATAGTAACAATTTAAAAATTTCAAACCCAGCTATTGATAAACATTATTCTTGAAAAAGTTTATGTAAATAAAATACCATGTACTCATTTTGAATATTTTATTATTCCTATAGACACATGTAGTACATGCCTTGAACGTTAGAAAGCAATATAAGAATGCAAATTTATTGCCCCCAAATTGATATTTTTACCATGAAAATACTTATGATCAGAGCTGAGCAGAAGAGAGGTATTAACATATTATTACAGTTTCAGATTATGATCTTTTTGTATTCTAATATTCACTATAGGATGATCAGTGTGATAAATGACGCTTATGTTTCATCTCAGGGCAAACCTTATCTAGGCTGTTGAACATACTTTGAAAACTGTGGTCCAGTGTATTGCTTCATAGGTCCTAATTTTTTTTCAATACATTTTTTCTAATTCGATTGTGCCACGCCACTTGTGGGATCTCAGTTCCCTGACCAGGGGTTGAACCCAGGCCACAGCAGTAAAAGCCTGGCATCCTAACAATGAGCTCACCAGGAAACTCCCTTTATAGGCCTCAGTTTTCAGGAAATTAGAGCTACAGTCAATATCCGGTTCAAAAACAAGCTCATTTCAGATATTTGGTTATGAATAGCAAAATTTTCTTTAGACAATTGTACCTCTTTTGGTTTTTGAAGATATCCCAATTGTCTGGTTTTTCCTGGTAGTTAACTTCATGCCTCCCTGAAGGCACGCTATAAGGACTGCTGGATGCAGTACCACCCTGATCTATGTTCTCTCTGGACATGGGAGCAGTTAGGTCACAGCTCCCAGGATACCTCTTGAGTTGGGTGCTTCATGACTGACTTCCGGCCAGTGGAATTTAAGCATTTGCAATGAGTGATGTCAGGGACCAGTTAGGAAAATTGACACTGGGCATTCCAAAATATAGACAATTTAATGCAGATTTTTCTTTGCAAGAGTGTTGAAAGAACTGAGTAAAAAAAAAAAAAGATAAAAGAAAAGAACGAAGTGGCATAATGTACAGTATGATGACTATGGTTGACACTGCTGTGTGATTATTTTGAAAGCTGCTAAGAGAGTAGATTCTAAGAGTTTTCATTACAACAGAAAAAGCATTCTTTTCTTCTTTCACTTGTATGAATATGAGATGACAGAGGTTTAAACCTATTGTGGTGCTTGTTTCACAATATATGTCAGTCAAGTCATCATGCTGCACACCTTAAACATATACAGTGCTGCATGTCAATCATATCTCAACAAAACTAGAAAAAAATAGAAAACTAGTAACTGCAGGAAGCACCTACCAACCCCCAAGACTGGAATAATAAAGGGACTAGGTGGTATCACTACCTAACAGATCTATGGGGATGAGATACCTGGCTGGTTCTCAGAGGAGTCCTTTCCTGGTGCTGAAACTACAGAGGGACTGAGGGCTCCATGCGACTGGTAAAATCTTATGGTCCTTTCAGTACTAGGTGGTAGTTAGGGCTGTGGAGTGGTATCTGAGCCCGGATGCTGAGACTGAAGAAGGGGCTGTGCCCAGTGTGTAACAGTGCCACTATGAAACTAAAAGACACTTGCTCCTTGGAAGAAAAGCTATGACAAACCTAGACAACATATTAAAAAGCAGAGATAGCACTTTGCCAACAAAGGTCTGTATAGTCAAAGCTGTGTTTTTTTCAGTTGTCATGTATGGATGTAAGTGTTGGACCATGAAGAAGGCTGAGCCCTGAAGAATCGATGCTTTTCAGTGTGGTGCTGGAGAAGACTCTTTAGGGTCCCTTGGACTGCAAAGAGATCAAACCAGTCAACTCTAAAGGAAATCAGTCCTGAATATTCATTGGAAGGACTCATGCTGAAGCTAAAGCTCCAATACTTGGCCACCTGATGGGAAGAACTGACTCATTGGAAAAGACCCTGATGCTGGGATAGATTGAAGGCAGGAGGAGAAGGGGATGATAGAGGATGAGATGGTTGGATGGCATCACCGATGGACATGAGTTTGAGCAAGCTCTGGGAGTTGGTGAAGGACAGGGAAGCCTGCTGTGTTGAAGTCCATGGGGTCGAAAAGAATCAGACATGATTGATCGATTGAACAACAAACAACAAGGACATTCTTTCACTGACTGCTGCTGTTGAAGGGATTTTTTTTTTTTTTTTGGCTGCACCAGGTGGCATTCGGGATCTTTTGGTGGCAGCATGTGGAATCTGAAGTTGCAGCTTGCCAACTCTTAGTTGTGGCATGTGGGATCTAGTTCCCTGACCAGGAATTGAACCTGGGCCTCCCTTCATTGGGAGCTCAGAATCTTAGCCACTGGACCACTGGGGAAGTCTCAGGATATTGACATGATGAAGAATAAGGGAGTCTCTTTTCCTCTGCTCCTATCTGCTGGTCTTCCATTAGTATCTCATTGGTAGAAGGCACTAGGAGCCAGTTAGCTTCCAAGGAAGTTTAGTAAATAAAGTTTTCAAGGTCCCTACTGCAGAAGTACATATCAGTGCACAGAGGGAACAGAAATGACTCATGAGGACACAAGAGGCTGGTGACAGGCCTGGAATATCACACGAAGGAATTTGAACTTCATTTTTGAGACAAGGAGATGCTCTCTGAAAAAGAAATCGATTAAAATTTCTGGAAGCCTGTGCTGGAGTTTTAAAATATTTAAATTAAAAGAGGAAGAAAATGTGAATATGCCTAAACTTTGCACATTTTATTTTCATATAACATTTTTTTTCCCATTAAGAATGAACACAGGCTTATAGTAGAAAATTTGTAGAGAAAAAAAATTATGAAAAAGAAAATGGGACTTCCCTGGTGACTCAGTGGTAAAGAATCTGCCTACCAATGCAGGAGACACAAGAGACGTGGGTTCAATCCCTGGTCTGGGAAGATCCCACATGCCATCAGACAACTAAGCCTGTGGCCACAAACTACTGAGCCCAAGCTCTAGAGTTTGTGCTCTGCAACAAGAGAAGCCACCCCAGAGATAAGCCTGAGCACCACCACTGGATAGTAGGCCCCTCTCTCAGCAACTAGAGGAAATCCCACACAGCCATGAAGATCCAGTGCAGCCAAAAATAAGTAAGTATATTTTTAAAAAAGAAAGTAAAATTCTGCCATCTGTCTTCAGTTTTGTTCAGTTCAGTCGCTCAGTCATATCTGACTCTTTGGAACCCCATGGACTGCAGCACACCAGGCTTCCCTGTCCATCACCAATTCCCAGAGCTTGCTCAAACTCATGTCCATCAAGTTGGTGATGCCATCCAACCATCTCATCCTCTGTCGTCCCCCTCTCCTCCTGCCTTCAATTTTTCCCAGCATCAGGGTCTTTTCCAATGAGTCAGTTGTTTGCACCAGGTGGCCCAAGTATTGGAGATTCAGCTTCAGCTTCAGCATCAGTCATCTATAGACTGCCATCTATAGACTGTCACAAATAACATTTAGGTACAATTCCTACTAGCCTTTTGTCTAGAAATATACATAGTTTTACTATAGCTCTTTCTTCAATCACTATTCTGTTGTGAGCATATTTTCAAACAGCAGTTTTTTTAACGGTTACATATAGTATTCAGTGAAATACACTATAAATTATGTCACCATTCGTGACATTGTTAAACATGGAACAGAATGATTAAAGCAGAAGTTTACTAGATTCCCAAGGTTCTTAGATAGCAGATACGAAAATGAATTGGGAGACAGACTGTTCTGTAGTAACATCAACGTCATTATGTGAAAACTGGCTCCTGACTTGGAATGCTTTATTTTCATCTAGGCTGTAACAGGGTCAAAAGTGGAGATGACTTCATCCTTAAGCAAGTCGGTCTTCAGTGGGGTCCCCTGAGAACTGGTGTGACTGACATCCCTGTGGTTAGCAGAACCTAGTAGACTGGTATCTGACTCTTGACTGGAGAACACTGGGCAGAGACCGGCAGGTTAGCTGCTCTTGGGCTAGGAAGAAGGGAGAGTGGCTATTCCCATTGTGAATTTGCGAGGGTAACAGACAAGTGCTTCCCAAGGGCAAGATCTTGACTGCACCTATGAGAAAGAGCTGGCCTGGAACTGTGTTAGATTCTCCCCTTGAGGGGCCACCTGGGGACACTGGTCCCCCAAAAATCTGTGTGGAATAGACCATGTCATGTGCTGAGCTGTGTCTAAACAGATCATTGAAAACAAAACCAGGGACTGAGGGGACAAAGTTCATCTGGAAGAGAATGCATCATCCGTATCAGTAGTTTCTCAATCTGGAATGTGTTTGTACCCCTGGGGACATTTGGCAATGTCTGAGGATTTTTCATTGTCGCAACTGGGGTTCAGTGGTGTGTTACTGGCTTGTGGTTAAAGGCTAGGTGTGCTGCTGAGCATCCTATGATGCATGGGACAACTGCTGATTATTTGGCCCAAGTGTTAAATGCTAAGTTTGGAAGACCTTGGTGTGTATCATGTAGAGAGAAGGTAAGAGTCAGTAGGAAACATCTGTCAAACCTACTCTGTGAATAGGCTGAACATACTGAACACTTTCAATGGGTGAATGATCTTATATGTAAATTGTCATTGTTGTTTAGTTGCTCAGTCGTGTCTGACTCTTTTGCTACCCCATGGACTGTAGTTTGCCAGGCTCCTCTGTCCATGGGATTTCCCAGGCAAGAATACAGAAGTAGGTTACTATTTCCTTCTCCAGGGGACCTTCCTGACCCAGGGATCAAACCCGAATCTCCTGCTTGCAGGAAGATTCTTTACCATTAAGCCACCAGGGAAGCCCTCATTATCTCTCTATAAAACTGCTATAAAACAATGGGTGGGAATTCCCTGGTGGCACGATGGTTAGAATCCTGGGCTTTCACTGCCATGGCCTGGGTTCAACCCCTGGTTGGGAACTGAGATCCTGCAAGCCAACATTTCAGAAACAAATTTATCATAGAAAAAACTTAATATATGTAAAGAATGCCTTGAATAGAAGGGTTCCAGAAGTTAATCGAACGGAGCCTTTATTTCTGTGTCCCACTATGACTTTATAACATGTCCATTAGAAATTCTTCCTCTGCTCCTGGAAGATTTTTTTTTCTCATTTCCAGTTAATAACATTTCTGTGATCACTTAATGTCACCAAAATATTCTCAATTTAGAAACTAGAATGTTTAGTCTACACAATCAAAGCTTTGAGTGGTATCTTACATTAATGGATTTTTTAATGGCTGAGTAGCAAAGAAGCCACCTGCAAATTCAGGGGATGCTGGTTTGATCCCTGGATTTGGAAGATCCCCTGGAGGAGGAAATGCAACGCATTCCAGTATTCTTGCCTGGGAAATCCCAGGGACAGAGGAGCCTGGTGGGCTACAGTCCATGGGGTTGTAAACAGGCAACGACTGGGCAACTAACATTTTCACATTCACCTCCTTAGTATTACATTACAGTAGCACCAGAGAAGCAGTAAGGTGACCTGTTTTTGTTAATTGGTAATGACACAATTAAGAAATTGATTGGAGAAAACAAATAGCGCTTGCAATTCCAAAATAAGACTAAAGTTTGAGAACTACTGATTAAAGGAGAGAAAAAGTCATGATTAATTTCACTGTAGCACCACCTAGTGGAACTTTAGAAGGAATCAATAGGTGTTTTCTGTCAGTCTTGTTCTGGAGAAGGCGATGGCACCCCACTCCAGTACTCTTGCCTGGAAAATCCCATGGATGGAGGAGCCCGGTGGGCTGCAGTCCATGGGGTCGCCAAGAGTTGGACACGACTGAGAGACTTCACTTTCACTTTTCACTTTCATGCATTGGAGAAGGAAATGGCAACCCGCTCCAGTGTTCTTGCCTGGAGAATCCCAGGGACGGGGGAGCCTGGTGGGGAGCCTGGTGGGCTGCCGTCTCTGGATTCACCCAGAGTCAGACATGACTGAAGCGACTTAGCAGCAGTAGTCAGTCTTGTTCAGTAGCTAAATTGGGTTGGACTCTTTGTGACCGCATGGATTGCAGCAAGTCAGGCTCCCTTATCCTTCACTGTCTCTCAGAGTTTGCTCAAATTCATATCCATTGAGTTGGTTGAGTTGGTGACGTTATCCAAACATCTAGTCCTCTGCCATCAGTCATGGGGACAAGGAAAAACATAAAGTGAACTAGGTTTTATTGAAAGTATGCACGTGTGCTCAGTCGTGGCCGACTCTCTGCGACCCCATGGACTGTAGCCTGCCAGGCTACTCTGTCCATGAAGTTTTCCAGGCAAGAATACTGGAGTGGGTTGCCATTTCCTTCTCCAGGGGAACTTCCTGACCCAGAAATTGGACCCGCATGTCCTGCATTGACAGGCAGATTCTTTACTACTGAGCCACCAGGGAAGCCCTTAGATTCTCTTTAGAATTAAAAAAAAAAAAATTCTTTCTATATGTTAAAAGCATATCTAATTGAGAGTAATAGACCCTGTAATTTCACTCCATGTAGTAACATGGTAACATGGCTTCAGAAATTTCAGTCTGCAAAATGAGGAAACACTCTGAGGATTCTAAGCTTTATTCAGTCACTAAAATAATCTGCAGTATAAGACGGAGACTAGAAAATTAACTGCAACTATTGCAAAGCTAAGATTTGTCATAAAATACAGAGTCAAAAAGTGGATGAAATGAAGTTTCTTCATTATTGTTTCCTAATTTTTCCACTAAATTCCAAATAGAGTTGGGGAAATTCTACTTCTTCTGACACTTTTTCTTTAACAGGGTCTATCACTTTCTTCTGTATCCCTAGGGTATCCTCTAGGGTTGTCAAGCCAAACTCCATTTGCTAGATATGAGAGTACCTTTTGCTTCTGCACTCATCATGTACCTAAAACCATGCATCTTCGGTGCTTTTCTGTATTTATCTGTTGCTCCCTTGGATTTTCCTTGGCTGGATTATTGTACTAATGGATTCCTAGCTAATTGATTTGTGTGTGCGTCTGCTAAGTCGCTTCAGTCATGTCCAACTCTTTGCAACCCCGTGGGCTATAGGCCGCCAGGTTCCTCAGTTCATGGGATTCTCCAGGAAAGAATACTGGAGTGGGTTGCCATTTTCTTCTCCAGGGGATCTTCCTGACCCAGGGACTGAACCTGCGTCTTGCGTTTCCTGCTTGGCAGACAGATTCTTTACTACTGCACCATCTGGGGAGCCCTCCTCTACTCACGAGGAATTATCACTTCATTCATGTTGTGTTCATGTTAATAAAACTGTGGCTTATTGGAATCTAGTGTGCTATAGGAATTTTTTGCACGGTGCTAAGTCATTCCAGTTGTGTCTCTTTTCGAACCTTTGCACTGTAGCCCACCAGGCTCCTCTTTCCATGGGATCCTTCAGACAAGATATTGTAGTGGGTCACCATGCCCTCCTCCAGGGGATCTTCCCAACCCAGGGATTAAACCCTCATCTCTTATGTCTCCTGCATTGGCAGGCGGGTTCTTTTCCACTAGCGCCACCTGGGAAGCCCAGCTGGTTTTAGTTCAGTTCAGTCGCTCAGTTGTGTCCGACTCTTTGTGACCCCATGAATCTCAGCATGCCAGGCCTCCCTGTCCATCACCAACTCCCGGAGTTCACTCAGACTCACGTCCATCGAGTCAGTGATGCCATCCAGTCATTTCATCCTCTGTCGTCCCCTTCTCCTCCTGCCCACAATCCCTCCCAGCATCAGAGTCTTTTTCAATGAGTCAACTCTTCGCATGAGGTGGTCAAAGTACTGGAGTTTCAGCTTCAGGATCATTCCCTCCAAAGAAATCCCAGGGCTGCACACACCCCCTGCACTCAACATCACCAAGGGGGTGGGCAGACCACCTAGGCCACCCCTACCCTCACCCCACTTAAGAAACAAGCTTGCCCCACCATCAGGGAGCAGGCAAACAAGGGAAATGGGTGTTTGTTCTCACTACCCCCCTGCTGCAGCTGGGGTCCTAGTAAGCCTTGCCTGAATTTCTTGTCTGGCCTCTAGCTAATTTCTATTCATTGGGGAAGGCCAAGAACCCTGTCAGTAACAAGAGCATGATACTTAATGCAGGGATTCTGAGTTTATATTCATAAATGCTGCTGCTGCTTGAGCTAAAGTGTTACTTTCTCATAATGTCCTTGCTATTTTTGAATCAAGGTGATGTTTACCTTATGAGTTAGTATGTATTTTTTTCAATAGTTTGGATAAGATTGGAATTAATTTTCTTTAGTTGTTATGTAATAAGTGTTTTTAGTTGTGAATCTCTATATTACTAGCCTAATAGTAAGAAAGGATAGTCTGATGATGCCAGTTGTTTGAAATTTACTGATATATCATATGGCCTAGTACAAATACCATTCCCCAATACAAATATCAATGTCATTCTTACAAATGCTTAATGTTTGCTTCATATGTTTTATTTTATTATTGGGTCCAGAATTATATATGTGCTATTAGGTCAAAAAAAAAAAAAAAATCCCAGGGCTGATCTCCTTCAGAATGGACTGGTTGGATCTCCTTGCAGTCCAAGGGACTCTCAAGAGTCTTCTCCAACACCACAGTTCAAAAGCATCAATTCTTCGGTGCTCAGCTTTCTTCACAGCCCAACTCTCACATCCATACATGACCACAGGAAAAACCATAGCCTTGACTAGATGGACCTTTGTTGGCAAAGTAATGTCTCTGCTTTTGAATATGCTATCTAGGTTGGTAATAACTTTCCTTTCAAGGAGTATGCGTCTTTTAATGTCATGGCTGCAATCACCATCTGCAGTGATTTTAGAGCCCCCCAAAATAAAGTCTGATACTGTTTCCACTGTTTCCCCATCTATTTCCCATGAAGTGATGGGACCGGATGCCATGATCTTCGTTTTCTGAATGTTGAGCTTTAAGCCAACTTTTTCACTCTCCACTTTCACTTTCATCAAGAAGTGTTTAGTTCCTCTTCACTTTCTGCCATAAGGGTGGTGTCTTCTGCATATCTGAGGTCATTGATATTTCTCCTGGCAATCTTGATTCCAGCTTGTGCTTCTTCCAGCTCAGTGTTTCTCATGATGTACTCTGCATATGTTAAATAAGCAGCTGGTTTAGAAGGATTATATTTCACTTTTTTTTCATTTTCAGAAATGAGATCTATTGTTTCAATTTTAAAAGACTATCTTTTTCACTTGATATTGTCATTGTTAACTCCTCCAACTGTCAGCTCTTCTTATCACATTTTTGGATCAGCTCTTAAGTCACATCAACCTACTGTGCTCCAGCCAGGCTTCCTGTCTCTTTGGCCCTATCAGGTTCTCACTTCCGTGAGCCAGAGCACAGAGTCACAGCTTCAAAGTACATTCTAAGCACATTCAGGTCTAATTTTGTATGGGAAAAGAACCATTTCTCCAAAGAAGTAACATAATTATGGCTAAAGTCTATCCTGATAATCTATATTAAATTATTAATTACATTTCACAATTCTTAAATGGTTTGTGTGGTTGAGAGTTTTTCACATTGATTGGTCATTTAGGTGTCTTCTTTGGTGAATCACTGGCATTGAGTTGATCATTTTTCTATTGGAAATGTATTTTTCTTTTTATTTATTTGTACATTCTCATTATCTATTAGGGATATTCATCTATTTCCCCCCAATCTATGACTATTTTTAATAAAAGAGGAGAAAAAACCATAACTGGATGTACAAATATTATTTCAAATTTAACCTTTGCAACTATGCTCAACATTTTCCTGTTACAAACCAGCATCATTTTACTATGTTCCTAAGTCTATCCATAATACCATCTTTTTCCTAATCTCCAAAGCTAGAATCCCCTAAAGCACCTTTAACTCTTCTTTCTATTAAGTTCCTTATACCCCAACCTATCACCAGGTTCTGTCACTTCATTGCATGGCAACCTACTCCAGTATGCTCGCCTGGAGAATCCCATGGACAGAGGAGCCTGCAGGCTATAGTCCATAGGGTCACACAAAGTCTGACGACACCACTGAAGTGACTGAGCACGTGTGCACCTGTGCTTTTAAACCTAAAAGGCCAGGACGAAAATCCTTTAATCATCCCCCTGCACACCAGACACCACATTGTAGCTACATCCCATCCCTGTGCACAAACAGAAGAACCAAAGTGCTGCTTAATACAGAGGAAGGATGAAGAAGATAAGTGGAAAGGTTGGGAAAGAGGAGAAAGGGTTGGATGAATGCTGATAAATATTGTGGAATCAGTGTTCTGGTTACGTTCACAAGTAAAACCTTAACTCCTGAATGGAATATTTATGATGGGTCACTAAAGGGGAATTCAGGATGATTTGCATATTCTTTTTTTTTTTTGTACTGAAAAAAATTATTTTTGACATGTACATTCTACTTTATTTATGGCTGTACTGGGTCTTCGTTGCTGTGCGCAGGCTTTCTCTAGTTTCAGGGATTGGGGGCCACTCTCTAGCTGTGGTGCACGGGCTTCTCACTGCGGTGGCTTCTCTTGTTGCAGAGCATGGGCTTTGGGGTGCATGGGCTTCAGTTAGTTTTGGCACAGGGGCTCTCAGTAGTTTCGGCTCCCGGGCTCTAGAGCATAGACTCAATAGTTGTGGTGCACAGGCTTAGTTGCTCCAAGGCATGTGGGATCTTCCAGATCAGGGACTGAACCCACATCCCCTGCATTGGCAGGTGGATTCTTATCTGCTGCACCACCAAGGAAGTCCTATTTGCATATTCTTTATCTGAGACTGAGGTAAAGTGCAATTAGCAGGCTGTTGGATACAACAACCCCCTGCATCTCAGAGAGAATTACCTTTTGCCAGAGTCCCTTCTTCCCTGGTAACTCGGTGGTAAAGAATCCACCTGCAATGCAAGAGTCGCGGGTTCAATCTCTGGGTCGAGAAGATCCCCTGAAGAAAGAAATGGTTACCCACTCCAGTATTCTTGCCTGGGAAATCCCACGGACAGAAGTGGTCTGTGGAGTTGCAATGAGTCAGAAATGATTTATCAACGAAACAACAAGAGTCCCTGCTTGGCCCCAGTGCTGGAAAAATGTTTCTCAACAACTCTGTGACATGGGTGTGATGATTCCACTTTTAAAATGAGGAAACTGAGCATGTTTTAACCTTAGTTCACACAGCTATTAGGTGGGTTGGCAAGAATTTGAAGCCAGATACATATGACTGAAAAATCCACGTGTTCTTTTTTTTGTTGCCTCTCATACAATTTTGGACTCATGAATAGCACTGGTCTAAGAGAGTATTTCATTCTTTTCGAGAGATTGAACCTCGTCCATGGCAATGGAATTCTAACCACTAGACCACTAGGAACTACCCAAAAATTTTAAAACAATTAAGTTAAATCTAATTTCCTCACAGGCTAGGAAGTTATGTTCAACTTTCTATAACCCCCCCCCACCACTTATAACCAACTACAAATGACACTTGTACTACAAATGAATTTACACATTGATGGTGGTGGTTTAGTTGTTACATCATGTCAGATTCTTGTGACCCCATGGACTGTAGCCCACCAGACTCCTCTATTCATGGGGTTTTCCAGGCAAGAATACTGGAGTGGGGTGCCATTTCCTGACCCAGGGATCAAACCCACATCTCCTGAGTTGCAGGCAGAATTTTTACCACTGAGTTGCCAGAGAAGTCCCACCTGCACATTACTTTCTAATATATTTCACTAACATAACTCACTTATATGAGAACCACAGGACTCATATAAAATTTTGAGTAATTCAGCATCTCAGTCTGTACCTATGAAAAGAGAAAGGAACACTTACTTATAACTTACATTGTGTCAATCACTATGCTTATCACTTTGTTATTCATGAATTCTGTATTTGCAAATATACTTCTTAAAATTTATTTATAACCCTCAAATCAATATTCGAACACTTTAGTGATGGTAGAGATATACAAGGGGAGACTACGGGAAAATCCAAGTTGCTGAAGGAGGTACAAGTCTTGACTGAGGTCTGATATGGCTACACACTGCCTTGTTTCAGCTCTAATATTGTATGTGTGTGTTAGTTGCCCAGGCATGTCTAACTTTGTGAGACCCCATGGTTTGTAGCCTGCCAGGCTCCTCTGTCCATGGAATTCTCCAGGCCAGAATACTGGAGTGGGTTACCATTTCCTTCTCCAACTCATACTGTCTACCTACATCATTTTCATAGTCTATATCAAATGCCAATTATCACATTTTTATGCGTTCTGTTGCTGATTTCTGTTTAAAATGCCCCCCATATGTAGTGCTGAAATGCTATCTGGTGTCCACAAGTGCAAGAAGGCTGTGACATGTCCTATAGAGAAAACACCTGTTTTAGGTAAGCTCTGTTTGGGCATGAGTTCCAGTGCTCTTGGCCCAGAGCTCAATGTTAATGAATCAATAATATATATGAAATAAAGTATCCTTAAAGCAAAAACATAAACAAAACAAGGTTATGTTCTGATTGAGAAACATGCTGGGATGAGAGGCTTGCCAGGAACTTAACCCTGTAACTCCCCCAGAGAAATGGCTCAGTATTTGCTAATTCGGTTTCCCAGACATTTTATAGAACCCAGCTATCCAGAATGATGGGGCTTCCTTAGATGGCTCAGTGGTAAAGAATCTGCCTGCCAGTACAGGAGCCTCAGAAGATGCAGGTTCGATCCCTGGGTCGGGAAGATCCCCTCGAGTAGGACATGGCAACCCACTCCAGTATTCTTGCCTGGGAAATCTCATGGACAGAGGAGCCTGGTGGCCTACAGTCCATGGGGTCACAAAGAGTTGGACATGACTAAGCAACAGGTCTCACATTGAGAATGATGAGAACTGACTGCAACAACAGCAAAAATAAGGTAATTTCTCTTTTAAATTTTCATCATGGAAAATTTCAACTGTGTAAGAGAGACCATAATAAAGAGACCTATGACCTAGCCTCAATAACAGCTGATCCAGTCAGTTTCCTCCTTCTTTCTCTTTAGCTGGATTAAATACAAATCTCAAGACATATAACATTTCATCCTTAACTATTTTTTTTAAATGGTAAGGAAAACTTTGTTTAAGACTATTGTGGTAAGTGTCAAAACTATTGAAATAGGAGAGATGAGTTCAGCTCTCATTAAGGACAACTGGGGCTTTACATACAACAAACAGGTTATGTGTGTGAAAGGTGGGTGGGGGTTGTGCATGGAAAATTACTAAGAGAAGACATCAAGCATAGGGAGAAGTTTTTCCAGAGTTATTTCAAGAGCTTTCTTACTGAATGGCAGGCTAGGGTGATCAGATATCAACGATGGGAGATGAGAAATTTGATTAGACATTGAAAGTGATCACACATTAAGAGTGGGAAAAATCCTAAGCTGACTCAGCTCATCCTTAACTATTTTATAGGTTTTAAAATTATAAGAGTAGAAAATCTAGAAAGCAGAAAGTTACAAAGAAGGAAATAACCATGTAAATTGATACTGAGTTCACATTTTGATTGATTCCTTCTGTTTTCTTACACAGAATATTGAAAGATGGGAACCATACTGAACAGATTCTCCCTTTTCATGGAATAGTAAGCCAGTTTGCCATATCTTTAGTCTTCAAAAATAAACGCTACTTTCTATACATCATCTCATTTAATAAGAGGTATGCCATTTTTTCCATGTTTGCTTTATCTTTTTGAAAGGTATGATTCCTTATTTAAAATCACGTCTTAAGTGTACCCTCACACACACTGTCAGAAATAATCCAGAAGACATAGTACGCTCTCTACTCAGGCTCCCCCACTGGGAACATCTTGCAGAACTATAGAGCAATGTCACAGCTAGGAGAATGACATCTCTCTAGTCAAGACAGACCTTTCCATCACCAGGAGGATCCCTTCTGTTGATTTTTTACAACCGTACCCACTTTCCTTTTGCCGTCAAATCTTCCTTAACCCTCTGCTGCTGCTGCTAAGTCGCTTCAGTCGTGTCTGACTCTGTGCAACCCCATAGACGGCAGCCCACCAGGCTCTGCCATCCCTGGGATTCTCCAGGCAAGAACACTGGAGTGGGTTGCCATTTCCTTCTCCAATGCATCAAAGTGAAAAGTGAAAGTGAAGTTGCTCAGTCATGTCCGAGTCTTAGCGACCCCATGGACTGCAGCCTACCAGGCTCCCCCATCCATGAGATTTTCCAGGCAAGAGTACTAGAGTGCGGTGCCATTGCCTTCTCTGCCTTAACCCTCAGGGAATCACTAATCTGTCTTTCTTCTATAATTTTGTCATTTCAAGACTATTAAATATATATAGCATCATTGGCTCAATGGACATGAGTTTGAGCAAACTCCAGGAGATAGTGAAGGACAGGGAGGCTTGCTGTGCTGCAGTCCATGGGGTGACAAAGAGTTGGACATGACTGAGTGACTGAACAACATATATATACGGAATCACACAGTATATAAGCTTTCAGGACCGGCTTTTTTCACTCATCCCAAGATTCAAGTTGTTTTCTATGTCAGCTCTTTTTTTCTTTCCCTTTTATTACTGACTAGTATTCCAGGTATGGATGTAGCACAGAATGTTTTCCCATTCATCCACTGAAAGATACCTAGGTTTTTTGTAGTTTTTAGCTATTATAAATGAAGCTGCTATAAAAATATGTGTATAGATGTTTGCATGAACACAGAAATGCATTATTTCCTATTGTGGCTGTAACAAATTGTGTTCAGTTGTGTCCAGCTCTTCACGATCCACGGACTGTAGCCCACCAGGCTCCTCCATCTGTGGGATTTCGCAGGCAAGAATACTGGAGTGGGTTGCCATTTCTTTCTCCATGGGATCACCTAGACCCTGGGATTGAAACCGTGTCTCCTGCATTGGCAGGTAGATTCTTTGCCACTGAGCCACCTGGGAAGCCCAAATCTCTTCAAGCTTAATCTAAAAAACCCTTAAATATATTATTTTGCAGTTATGGAGATCAGAATTCTGAGTTCCTTCTGGAAGTTCCAGGGGTGAATCTGATCTTGGCCTTCTCTTTCCGGAGCTGGCCAGCATACCTATGCTCATAGCTACATTCCAAGTGCTGCTTCCAACAACACAAGATCTTCTAACTCTGGCACTCCTTGTTGTGTCGTCACTAACTCATGTCCAACTCTTTTGTGACCCCATGGACTGTCGCCTCTCTCTTATAAAGGCCCTTCTGATTTTATTGGACCCACTTGAATCATCCCCAATAATCTTTCCATCTCAACATCACTAACTTAATCACAACTACAAAGACCCTTTTGCCAAGTAAGGTATCATATTCACAAATTCTGGGGACTCGAGTTAGTCAAAATATAGCAAAGCCATTATTTAGTCAACCACAAGTTTTCATTTCTTTGGGGTAGGTGCTCAAGAATGTAACTATCATTGATGATCACACACTTAGCTTTATAAGAAACTGTTAAACTGTTTTCCATACGGATTGTACTAGTTACAGTCTCACCAGTGATGTAAGGGTGATGCAGTTCTCCACTACAACTTTGCAAGCCATTTGGTCACCTTTTTTAGCCATTCTGATAGATGTGCAGTGAAATCTCACTGTGATTTTAATTTGCACTTTTTTAATGGTAAAAGACACTGAACATCTTTTCAAATGCTTAATTGCCATCTGTATACCCCTTTTGGTGAAACAGCTGTCCATGTCTTGTCTGCTTTATTTTTAAAGCAAATAACTAGAAGTGCTTCAGAAACTCTCACTAAGGCTGATAACAGAATGCATGGGTTCTTTGAGTAGGTTTTTGACCTGGATCTTTGAGGAAACTTAGATGCAGTGGTTCTAAAACTTAGTGTGCTTCACAATCACCTGAGCTCCATAAAATACAACTTGCTGGGACCCATCTCCAGTGTCTGATTTCCTAACTACGGGGTGGAACCCTGGAGAACTGGCATTTTGTAACAAACTCCCAGGTACCACTGATGCTTTTATCCCAGGATCATACTTTGATGAGCTTTAGGGAGACTTTAGGGCTACTTGATGTTTTCTTTTGCCATTTCCTTGTCACAGTAAGTTTCCTTATAGTAAACATTACAATGAATGAAATATTTCTGCTCCAAAGTGAAGTGCTTGGGGAGAAAAAAAAAAAGGACAGAGGTAAAGCAAAAGCACACAGAAATCAATCTGATCTCCCAGGGGCCGAAGACTGGAACAAGTTGAGCAACTAAATTAATTATGAAAGCACTGGATTATCCATGAGTCCCTAGTGACAGAAATATGAGAGAAAGGTCAGATCTTCCCTGCACAGGAATTCCAAATACTCCAGGAGGGGAGCTTTAATTCCCTTCTCCTTGAGTATGGGCTGGATTTAACGACTCACCTCACAGGAGTAGAGTATGGAAAGTGGAAAATACTAATTTTGCCATGGAAAACCTGGCAGACACAGCTTTAGCCCAAATAACCAGGGTTAACATGATCAGTGACAAGTTATACTGATGTCACAAGCCCTGATATAATGACATAAGGCACTGCACTTGTGGTATCGTTTCCCTAAATCCATAACCCCAATCTTGTTGTTAGGTCACTAAGTTGTGTCCAACTCTTTTGTGACCCCATGGACTGCAGCCAGCCAGGCTCCTCTGTCCATGAGTTTTTCCAGGCAAGAATACTGGAGTGGGTTGCCATTTCCTTCTCCGGGGCATCTTCCAGACCAGGGATCAAACCCACGTCTCCCACTTCAGCAGGTGGATTCTATACCGCTGAACCACCAACCCCCACCTAATTGTGAGAAACCATCAGAACAACTAAATTTGAGGTTCATTCTAAAAACATCTGCCCTATACACTTCAAAAAAATGTCAAGGCCATGAGACTAGACCAAGAAACTCACAAACTGGGGGGAGATAAATAAGAAAAAGAATATCAGTGAAAAAAAAAACGGGAAATCCAGGTGGTCTGTAGCTAATAGTACTATAACAATGTCAATTTCCTGGTTTAGATAAATGTAGTAACTAGTTAAGTAATATGTGTCTATTAGGGGAAGCTGGGTGAAGGATACATAGAAATTCTTTGCAACACTTCTGTTAATCTACTGGTATTTCAAAATAAAGACGTTCCCCATCCTAGAGTTTCTGACTTAGTATATATGGTGGGTACCAAGAATTTTCATTTAAGTTCCCCAGAGATGCTATTAGCCTAGGGAAACACTCTGGAATACACCGCTTTAGGGAAACCTTAGGACCACTTGTTTTCTGCTTTTTCTTGCCACTATAAATTTCTTTGCCTGGAAAATTCCACGGACAGAGGAGCCTAGTGGGCTACTGTCCGTGGGTTCCTAGATAGTCGGACACGACTTAGTGACTGAGCAGGCACACACACGAGAATGAAACAAAGTTGTTGACCTTTCTGTTTCAAAGCAGGTTTTAATTGTTGGGGGTGGGGGGTGGCGGGGAGGGGGTTCAGTGTTCTCCTCAGAGATTACTTTCACCTTAGGCTTCCCTGGTGGCTCACAGGTTAAAGTGTCTGCCTGCAACGCGGGAAACCCGGGTTTGATCCCTGGGTTGGGAAGATCCTCTGGAGAAGGAAATGGCAGCCCACTCCAGTATTCTTGCCTGGAGAATCCCACGGATGGAAGAGCCTGGTAGGCTATAGTTCACGGAGTCGCGAAGAGTCGGACACGACCGAGCGACTTCACTTCACTTAAGCATATTTAAGGATATCTTCCCTCCAAAAATGTATTCATCAATCCTCAAATTGAATTTTCCGTGCTTGGTTCCTTTATACTATGTTACTTAAAAATAACAAAAAGCCTTAGAAGTTGTCTTAAATACTGGGGAAAATTCAAATAGTTTAAATGCTGCTGGGTACGAAGTGAATCTGGGCAATTACTACGCATACAAGGTTCATTACAATTTGTCTCTCACTATCCATCCTCTTTCTGATCTTTAAATTGAGCACATGGTCAATCAGAATGTGTCAAAAACTTAACTTCCCAGAGGGGAAGCTGAGCTGACCTAAAAACGCCTCTCGGCGATTTATATGAAACACTGGACTCCCAAGATAGGATTCATCTCTATTATTCAGTGCTTCTAAAATATTGTTGCATTGTTAAACACAAAGTTAATCTCTTATCCGACGGTTCTGAGGTAAAGATTTGGCCATTTAAGTTATTCCTTTATATACAGTCAACATTCACACGTGTTAGGCAAGTAGCCTTTGCCTTTAATGAAAAGACATAATTTTAACCAAACATTCAAAATGTTGCAAATCAGTTCCTTTGGTTTTGCAGAAGAGTAACTTCCTCGGTTTCTCTTGAACCTTGAAACGTCTGTCCTTTTAGGATTGAAAAAGCGTTCTGCAACCATGCTTACCTTTCCCAAAGTAACTTTATTCATTCATCAAAATCATCGGCAGGGGAGGGCACGCTCTGAACTCAGAGCGAACGGCAGAATATGAGTTATTCCTGCCATGCTCCTGGGGTTTGGCGAGAACGAACACCCTCCCGTGCACCCGCTCGGCGCCCAGAGCTCTAACACAGCCACTAGCGCTGCATATACTGGCTCCCAGCCGGGCCAGCAACTCTGTCCTGGGGACGGCTGACTGGCCCCCGCCGGCCTCGGCTTTGGAGGCGGCCTCGGCTCGGCTGCGGCGTTCCTACCTGCCAACCCTCACTTCGCGCCGGCCCCGCTCTAGAATCCCGGGCAACTCGGCCAGCCTCCCAGGTTAACTTCCTGTTCAGAATGCGCCGGAGTCCGACTCCTGACCCATTCCCGGATGCCGCCCCCTGACGCGCACCCAAGCGGCCTCAGAGCCAGACAGGAGGAAGGCACAGACGCGCCGCTGGAAGTTGGCGCTCGCAGCCTCCCTGGCCCGCTCCCACCGCGGCGCCTGCGCCAAGGGGCCGACCGCGCGGGCCCGTCTCCGATGACGTGGCAAGGCGGGGGCGGAGCCAAGGTCGGCGGCGGGAGGGTGGGGGAGGAAGAGCGAGGTGAGCGCGGACGTCAGAGTGGAGAGCGGAAGGTCAGGGAGGCTCAGAGCGGAAGTGAGACCAGGGAGTCTGTCCGCCATTGTGGACCCGAGAAGCGAAGCGCGAGAGGGGAAGAGGAGCGTGCAAGCGGAAGAGACGAGCCCCTTCCACCAACTCCCGAGAGCGAGGCCGTCTTTCTGGCTTCTCAGCGAGCGGCGGCGGCAGGAAGAGCCTCTCGGCCGAGGGCGGCGGCCAACTGCTGTGAGTGCACAAGGGAGAGGCCCAGGCGGCGGCGGCGGCGGCGGTAGCAGCAGCAGCAGCAGCAGCTCTCGGGTTGCGGTGAAGAATGTCAGCCACTAGCGTGGATCAGGTGAGGGAGCAGAGGCCGCAGGCTTGGCGAAGGCCCGAGCCGCGGAGCTCCACCCTCGCTTGGGGCTTCGGCTCCTCCCTGTCGCCGCCGCTGCCCGGCCCGTAACGGTGCCCGGGACGCAAGTTGCCGCGGTCTCGCAGCCTGGGCTGGGGCGTGCGCCGTGGCCCCGGAGCCTGCGGCCCGGGCGGGCGGCCGCGGGGCCGCGGAGGGTGCGGGCAGGACTGCGCTCCGGGGCCTTCGGACGCGTCTTGAGGGCGGCAGACGCGGGGCTGAGAGCGAGCGAGCCCGGGGAGACGGCTTCCGAGTGGCGGGTGGGAGGTTTCAGGACCGGGATTGTGGGGAGATCGGTGGCGATGGAGGATGTGGTGGGGTTCACTCCTACGCGGATTGTTTAAAATAACTTGTCTCCGGTAACGTCTCGGGTTAACACACTTTTTCTCTCTTCCCTTTTTTTCCCTTCTTATTACTACACCTTTCATCTTGCTACACAGAGACCTAAAGGGCAAGGAAATAAAGGTGAGTTCGGATATTTTTTTATCTTCTCATTGTTAGTTTGATGATACTTTTAAACTACGTGAAGACCTTTTTGTTTTTTGTTTTTTTTTTTTGGAAATGCAGAATTGGAAAAACAATTCATCACAGCTAAGGCAGCCAAATGCTGTCTGAAAGTTTGGTAGTTCCTTGCTTTGAAGCCACTTTTATAGGAATCAAAAGGATACAAGTAATAGTTTTATTAGTTGTACTTCACTTAAGGAGGTATTGGTTATGAATTGTAGTGACATTTATTTAATTTTATAGTTTGTTTTGTGTAAGTTCTGCAGATTCAACAAATGCATGTAGATAGGTGGGCATTTTCCTCGACATGTCTGGTTTACATCGAAACATGGAACCCACATAATTATTCTGTTACATTAGTGAAAATTGTATTATTAATCACTGGTTCTGTTGAAGTCAGTTACACTGAGGCAATAGCCTGTTAGAGATCAAAACTGAGCAGGCATGTCATCTTGCTATGTAGCCCTGAAAGATTTGACTCAATATGGTATTTTAAAAATGACTGAGAAGGAAATAATTTGTGAGGTTCCTGCCAGGATTATGTAGTTTACTCTTTAGTTAGAAGGGAAAAAAGTAACATGGAAAGTCGAGCATTTAAAAAAATGAGTGTATCTTTTATTTATTAATATGGAACAATACAGTCAGCTGACTGAAACATGACATTAATCATGTGACATTTATAAGTGTAGAACAATAACTGCTTTCTTGGGACAGTGCCAATTAAGTAACATTGCAGTGAACTATGTATTTTTACATTTTATAATAGGGCTTGAAATTAGACTAAACAATTAAGCGTCCTGTTTTTTATTTCTGTTGTAAAGTATTACCTATAAAGTAAGATCTGCAGAGCCTTTTAGATGTAAATTCAATGTTTTTTAGTGCCCTTTATATTCTTAGGGTTTTTATTAGCTACTTCAATAAATTTGAAAGGATTGGATTCTTTATACACAGTTTAGTTAGAGTTGTACAATTTCTTGACAATTTTTACATGCTAGATAATGACACTGTATTAGGTAATAAATCCATTGCTTCATTTTGATTAAAGATATATATAAACAGCAATTTTAATTTTTAGGCTCATTTTAATTTTAGAATTATTTTCTGTTGTAAGCATAAAGCTCACAATTTGATATTGATTTATGTGAGTTTAAAAAAATTGGTTTCTAAATTTAAAGAGAGTGATCCATTAATTTCTTTCATGCTGGTCTGCCCATTGGAAAGTATATAGACTTGGACATATGTGAAATCTGGTCATTATTGCCTAGCATGAATTATTTTATCCTAGATCTGTGGGGAGGTGGCACTTTGCAAGGCTATTTGAAATGCTAAGTGTTTTGTGTTACCTGCTTTAAGGTAAGTGTGCAAGTTCTATGAAGTACTTAACTTGTCTGACAAAATAGAGTATCTCCAGCATTGTAAACCATTACTATAAGTATGATTTGTGAGATAGTCATTTAACTTAGGTGTGTCCTTATGACATCTTTGATATTAGAGATAGAAATTTTCTATAAACAAAATTATGTATTGACTACAGATATTTTAGGTTATTAAAATTATTTTCACCCATCAGTATCACCTCAGATATATTTAGACACACATACAAAGTATTTATTTGTATAAATGTTTATTCGAAGAAATTTTCTTTCTTTCTTACTATTCAGTTTACAGTTTTACCCATGGATACAGTAGACTAGGATCCCTAGGAGACCTGTGTCCTAATACTGCCTATGGCCACTGGCTTGCCAAGTAATCTTGAGCACATTACACCTCTTGGTCAGAATTTCCCCTCTCCCTGTAAAATGTAATAATTTTGGCCTTGAATCCTGTTGTATGTTTTGAGGGTTGTTGTAGTTAAAATAACCCACCACTTCATTATATTTGCTGCCTCACCTCATCTGTTGTTAAGGTGCAGGAAAGCTGTTGCCTGAGACATGGCAGGGGGGAAAATATCGACTGGCCTAAAAGTATTCATAATGACTTAAGATGCTTCTGGGGCTTCCCTGGTGGTTCAGACAGTAAAGAATCTGCTTGCAATGCAGAGACAGAGGTTCGTTCCCTGGTCAGGAATATCCCCCAGAGAAGGGAATGGCTACCAACTCCAGTATTCTTGCCTGGACAATTCCATGG
This sequence comes from Capricornis sumatraensis, assembly GCF_032405125.1. Classification (NCBI taxonomy): domain Eukaryota; kingdom Metazoa; phylum Chordata; class Mammalia; order Artiodactyla; family Bovidae; genus Capricornis; species Capricornis sumatraensis. The sequence continues at coordinate 47,282,434 of NC_091079.1, forward strand.
ACAGAGGAGCCTGGTGGGCTACAGTCCATAAGGTCGCAAAAGAGTCAGACAACAACTGAGCCACTAACACATAAGATGCTGTAAATTGGTGGATACTCCCAAGTACACAGATACACATATACATTAGTTGTGTTTTTATCCCTCTGTGGGGAGAATTACAAGAAGGCAGCACCTCCAGCAAACTGATAACTATGAGTAACTGTGTGTTTGAAAAAAACTGCTCTGCCTTAGTTGACTTGGTTTTCAAGCTAGTAAAATCACTTTATATTTATTTCTGTTTATTTTTATGAAGCAGAAAGACTTTCCTTGAACTAACTCCCAGTATTCTAAAGATGAGTATGAAAGTTAAACTCAAAACTTAACAAACTTATGAAAAATGCATATCTCAAAGGAACTATCTAAGTTTTGAAAAGCATACCCCTTTTTAGTTGATTTAGTATGATTTTAGGGACTGTGAATTTCCTTTCTTAATAGTCTTCAGTTGACAGCATCAGCCTAATTCCTGGCTATAATGTCTTGATTTTCTACCAAGTATTTTTCTGTATGTCCTTAAATGTACTGAAGGAGCAAAAATTTGCAAAGAATTCTGTATCAATCTCTTTGTAAGGCAAAGATGCTTTTGTAGCATAAATAACACTGTTAAGTTTACTTGTTTATAAGTTGGAATTCTTTTTAATTGATAGGTTGTCACTATGTTAAGTATTAGAACTCTGTTATTCTTGGCCAGGGAAGTACTGCAGGATAGTAGAAATTTAAGGATAATTGTGTACCTATTGGCCCATAATTTAAGGCTGACTTAATATCATTTTATTTATTAACAAGCTGAATTTTTGTTTGCTGGAATAAAAGTGTATATATATTTTTAAAAAGTGTATTAAAATGTTTCCTTTCCTTGCAGGCACCACAGATAAAAAGTGTCAGATCCCAGGCTCCTTGTAGCCCCAGGCCTTGCTGCCTGCTTCCTTCTTTCCCTTAAGTTTAAAAATAGGCACATATTTGGAAAGGAATTTATCTTTTCCCTCCTTTCCTCCCGTACCCCTCTGAGCAGAGGGAAATGTTCATTGGTACCACAATTTTAAAAAATTAGGCTAAATTTGACTGTTTTTTAGTGTTTCAGAAAAGCAATGAAAAATGCCTTGTATTTTGGCAATATCTTTTGTATCCTCTCCCCACCCTACCCCCTCTGGAAATGATTGCAAAGCACTTTACTGTTGTTATAGGCTTCATTTTATTAATCCTCAAAAGATCCCTATAAGGAGATAGAGGGTATATGGTATTGTCCCTGTTTTTATAGGTGGGGAAACATGATGCACAGATCTGTTGACTTTCCTAACTTGATGTAGTCAGGACCAGAGCAAAGAATCACCTGACTTCTAAGGCCCATGTTCTATCTTGATTTGACTCTGCTTCATAGAGCAGAGGAAACAGGCGAAGAATCATGTAAGTCATCTGTTCTTTTTTCCCTGAAGAACTTGTACAGACTATAGAATTGGCTGGGATTTCATTACTTTTTTAATGGCTTTTGGTCTCCAAGACATTAAACTGTCATTAAGGGATGTTCAAAACCTAGAGTCTTTAAGACGATTGAATTTCCTTAAGAAAGGTATGCTTCTGAGACTCAAGGACTAGCTTCTTACTCAGATTCTAATTTGATGCAAATTGCTTATCAGTATGAGTGAAATACTTGAAACAAAACATTTTTATCCTTAGATTGACATAGTCCTTTAATAATCTTTTAGGACTTCTTAAGACATTTATAAAAGACTGGACTGTGTTTAGTGCTGTATTTTGTGTATGAGAATATTTTCTTAGTCTCAGCCTTGCAGAAGAGAAAGAACAGGAAATGAGTAAGAATAATAGCAGTATAATATATATTTAGATTAATTTTAAGCAGGTACTTATAAAAAAACTTTTAGCAGTGTAGAATAAATTTCTGAGACTCTATAATGAGTATAAGCAATAAATAGTTTTAACTTCATGCTAGGTAGCTGTTTCAGATACTGTCAAATACATACCAGTGACACATAAGTACCAGTCAAGGAGTGTGGTGAAGAAATGTTTTTCAGGAGAGTAATGGATCAGGCATAACTAGCTTTTTGATAAAACAGTGGTAAAGAACAGATATATTAGAATCTCTTGGGCTGAAATGATTAGTCCACCAAAAATAACTTAAGGTACCCTCTGCTTTAATTTTGTTTCTAGTAGTTGTTACATATGTAACTCCTGGGGAGCACATTCAGCTCAGCTCTAACATTGATACAGTCCTTATCAAATACAGTTAAACCATCTCAATAAGGCCAGGATTGTGGTGACCTTCAGGTTTCTCTTAGAGGCTTTGAGGGGCAGTGGAGAATTCACGAGAGGTCTACTTTGAAGGCTTCAGAGAGTAGTAGTTTTTGAGTAATCATTGGTACCCAGGATGGCAAAACACAAGGTATTTTATCTAGCTTTGCTCCCATGTCTCTGTCAACTTGTATAGTTCGTTTAGGTCCTTAAACTTGTTGGAATAATAAAGGAAAATAGAGATGCTATTATACAAGAACGCGCAACTTAAATCCATTGCTCCTAACCTTAATCTATAATATTTCATATTTAATGGTTATACTTCAAAATACACTATTTTCAGCAATAAATCTTCAGGTATTGAAGGGCTTTTTTTGGTACCTAAGCAATTAGTCGTAAACTTGTTAATGTGGTCCTGAAGTAATCTTTTAGTCCTATTTGGATCTTGTAATATTTTATGTAATAATAATATCCAAGATTATTAAATACTGTCATTGAATACTCAGATGAGATGAAGTAGGTGCTATTAATAACCTCCTTGAACAGGGAAGTAGAGTTAGAGAGGCGAAGTTATGAACTTGAGATCTCCCAGCCTCTTAGGGTTGGATTTTGGACTCACACCCAGGGCCTTTTTACCACCTTGAATCTGTGCTTAAAAGTACCGACATAGTGTGCAGAACGGCAGCTTTATACAGAGCACTGATGGAAGTGATCTCTGAACAAACATGTCATTATAAATCAGCCTCTAACTGGTGTTTTCATATGTTGCAAGAATATTATGGTTATCTTCAGTGTCTTTGGAGAAGGAAATGGCAACCCACTCCAACATTCTTGCCTGGAGAATCCCATGGACGGAGGAGCTTGGTGGGCTACAGTCCACAGGTTGCAGAGTCGGACATGACTGAGCGACTTCACTTCAGTGTCTTAGTTTTATTTGTACTTTCTTGTAAAAGTCTTCATTATTTATTGTTTAGGATTAAGGCCCTTTTTATTTAGGTTTTTTATGATAATATTGTGATACTACAAGTGAATTCTTAGTCACTTTAACTGGAGATACTTAAGATACTTATTTTAACTTTGGTTACCAAACAAGGTTATTTGTTTGTCTTTATTGGACTGAATAGTTACAGTGATTTAGCAAAGGTAGAGCACATTCAGAAGTCTATCTTGTCAGCAACACTGCCTGAAGTGGTTATTTTAGATTCAAATATAGCATTAGCAAACCCTTCCAACATTTAAATTTAACTGTTTGCTTATGACAGTGTTGAAATTGAGATGTTTATTTTGTGTTTTTAGTAGTGGGAAGTGTATATATATAGCTTGTGTTTATGTGATGTTAGGCTTATATAGACAAGATTTGTAAGTTTTCAGTGCCATATAAATATTTATATCCAAAATTAAGTTCATCCTTAAGGGGGTTTTTTAATGAAAAGAACAAAGAACTCAGGATAATTTTTTCCAAGCTGACTTGAAAAATACTGAAAATGTTAGGTTATTCTATGAGTTTCATAAAGATAATTACAGTATATCTAATACAAATGTATTTTTTTAGTTTCAGTACAAAACGGTTCGATTCATCAAAAAGATGCTGTAAATGATGATGATTTTGAGCCATACTTAAGTAGCCAGACAAATCAGGTAAGTCTGACAGTCCCATGTTTAGGAAATGAAACAATTGATTTTTAAAAATAGATGTTTTAATTGAATGAGACGAACCATATCATGTATTAATCTAGTGTGCCTACACACTAGTGAATAACAGTTGCGGGTTTATGACACAGGGCAGTTCTTTGCACATTGTAGATGGCTAAAACTCAATTATGAAATGTAAAGATTTAAAGATGAGCTTTTGTATATATTGTGGTTAGACTGACTGCTGAATTTAATCTTTCAATGCTAATGCCATGTCTTCATAGCCAAAGCAAATGGCAAGGTTTAATTGAGTAGAAATTTTGGGGAGAGGACAGTTTGTACCTGAAATTTTTGGTTATTATATTTAACATTTTTATTTAACCTGATAATAAGGAATAGAATTAAAGATGATAAACACACTTGCCTTATATATTGTAAGCATAGAGAATTTCATCAAATCAAGTAACTAGTGGCTTTTGAGATTCTTTGTTTGAATTTTTCACAAATAATCTTGTGAATTTATATACAGGAATAATTTAGACTTAAACATTGACCAAACCAAATGATATTCCTTAGTCTCTGTATTCCATTTCTGCATCTCTGTTAATAAAAATACCACTACTGGAAATAAATTTAACAAATAAGCTTTCATTATTAACCAGTTTTTTTAGAGACAATATTTTGGAATGAAACTACTTTTAATTTTCCTTATAAAAAGATGCATGAAAAAATGTACCTTGAAATATTAACCTAGATTGTTTTTAAACTTAATAAAAGAACAAGGAACCAAATATTGTTATAGAATTTGCAGTTGCAGAGAAAATTTCAACAAAAAGTAGTTCCCAATTTGTGGAATATATGATTATTTTTAGGACTTCGGAGAACTATGGTTATGTTCAACCTAATCTATGTTTATTTCTCTCACACTCCCTTCTATCAGTTGATCTACATCCCTCGAGTATGTTGGGAGGGAATAAATAAATGAGAAGAAATAAAAATAAGTGATAAAACTTACATTTTTTCAAGAAGTTTGGCTACTTCTAAAAAAAGAAAAAAAATTATTTCATGCTTATGTAATCTAACTTTGTGGTCTTAGTAACAAATCTACTTTCCACCTATGGGTGTGAAAGAATGTATCACTGAAAAGTAGGGGAAGATTATTTGTTGGGGTATAGTGAAGGTTTTAAACAAAATAAATAGTACTCTGTTCTGTTTGGGCCCAGACAGTAATCTCAATTAACATCCCTTATGGCAGTGTTTCTAGTTTTTTGAGAAATTCTGATATAATGAGTTATAGTAGATACTCTGCTAACAAGGTCTCCATTGTTAGATAAGTTTGGGAAATTTATTTGGTTTAAATAATTGAATTGTTTTTTGCTATTTGATTTATACTTTGTGTGTTATAATGTAAAATAGAATGTCTAAGGCAAGGGTACAGTATGAGTATTTTCTGAAATATTTGTTCAAACTTTATTTTCAAGATATTTTAATGAATTATAAATGTTTGAGAATTGCTGCCTGTTTAAGAATCTTCTTGTTTTATTTGGTAACAGATATTTCATAATTTATTTGTCACAGGGACTTAGAAGATTGGTTTTTTGGCATTCCACAGAGATGCTTCAGGTCTGCCTAGGGGAGACCTGGGGAGGGTAACCTGGATCCCACCTGTGTAGCAACCAGAGCTGTGCTTTGCATTTTATGTGTTTTATATGTTGGAATTCTGCATACAATTTCACATAAAGCATTGGAAAGTCATTGTTTTTGTTTTTGTTTTTTTTAAGAGTGTAAGGGCATTTACATTAGTGAATCCAGTTTTTAAATTGTTATCATAAAAGTTTCCTTATGTTGAGGCAAAAACATCTATACAAGGTTTGTTTTAATGTGATGTTTAAATGAAAGGTCTTATGCTTTCTATTAATTAAATCACTTAAATCAATGATGAATCAATGTAATGTGCTGTTTAAAGAGATGTCTTAAAAGTTTGATACCAGTGAGACTATATCTTACCACCTCTTCCTTGCCAGTACTAATGAATAGGTTTTTACCAGTTACCTTTCTGTAATAACTGAAAATAATGATCTAATCAGGGGAAATGGTACTAACACTTCCGTGGTGGCTCAGCAGGTAAAAGAATCCACCCACCAATGCAGGAGACACGGGTTTGATCCCTGGGTTGTGAATGTCCCCTGGAAAGGGAAATGACAAGTCACCCCAGTATTCTTGCCTGTGAAATCCCATAGTCAGAGGAGCCTGGGAAGCTACAGTCCCTGGGGTCGTAAAGAGTCGGACACGACTTAGCAACTGAGCATGAGCATGAACACTATAGAATGTTGAAAACTGACTTTATTGGAGAGCAAAATTGAAAATTATCTGAAATCTTAAAGATAAGCCTTACAAATTTTAAATTTCTTGTGATTACTTAGCTGAAATAAAAAATACAAATTGACCTTTTAAAGTAGATTAGTGAAAACTTCTATTGGTGAAATATTTGAAGTAATTATTTGGAGATTTAAAGTTATGCAAGTATTTATAGCTTCTTGCACTGACCTAGCCGAAATTGTTTAATTAAATTTTCAACGAAAAACACGGTAGGTCTTTGAAATCCCTTCATCTGATTTTGCTGTTATAAATAATAAAAATTATATTCTTTAGTCTGGAAAGGTTTTTACTGTTTGTTTTATATACTTAGAGCTAAATCAGTTCAAACTCAGAGATGCTTTAAAAACAGATTGTTGGTCTTTTACTTTTGTGGCAGTATATTTCTTCTATTTTCCTAGTGCTCAATATCTTAGGAAATAATTTTCATAGTAATTTAAAAAGTAAATGTCCTTCAGGAGACTTAAAATTAGTTCTCTATAGTTCCTCAAAATAGTCTAACAAGGCAGTTGATTGAAAATTCAGGTTTAATTACTGTTAAAAGATGCCATGTGATTTATGCATATAAATTTGAAGAATAAATTGAAAAACACCACAGTTTGAATTTGTCTGCTTGTGTGTGTGTGTGTGTATATATATATGTGTATATATATATATATATACGGGTAATAAATTCCTAGCTGTGTTGATCCGAGAAGAGGTATAGAGAACTAAGAACATAAAATATCTTTTTCTGTCCCTGTTGTTACTGCCCTTAGGTAAGGTTTTCATTATCTGTGCCTGTGGAATGATTTCCTGACTGGGGATTCCATATTGGCACTCAGTGGTAGTCTTAAAGTCGTAGTCTGTTGCCATAGTCCTGTTTAAAGACTTACCAAAGTTTCACCACAGAAGGTATATTCGTAGTGTTGAGTGCCGTTGAGGTGACTCCATTGTCTCCCTGACTCATCTTTGGCCAACTTATCCATCTACATTATTTAGGGAATAGGACTTACTTTCTGAAAACATAAATATTTTCTGAATATTTTCTTTCATGATCTTAAACTTTTTATCTATATGTATGGTTTACACACACAGAGTCTCATATGTATATCACTTAGTGAAGTCTTCTGATTTTCCCAGTTACTTGCTCCCTCTTGTTTATGCTTGAGTGTTTTGTTTTGCTTTGTTCTTATTTCTGTAACTATCCTTCCTAGATTGTCTTCATCCTAAACGTGCGAAATGCTCTAGGCTAAAGACCATCTTCTTTTTCTTTCTGTCTCCAGTGACTGGCGCTGTATCTGGCATGTAGCAGGCATTCATTAAGTATTTATTGAATAAGTAGATTGGGTTAACTGCTGGAATTAAGGAATGAAGAAGTATGGTTGGTGAAATAATTCAGATTAATTGAGTATAATGTATGATGCTACATTTTCTTACAACACCTATGTGATTACATATGCATATATTACACTTTTTAAGAAGTATAATAATTTTAAAAAATAAAATTCACATATACATTAAAAGTATATTAAACTCAACTTTTTGTTGTTAATTCAGTAAGTTAGTTCTGGAGTTTGAAGTACCTCAAGTTTTTAATGGATGTTTCCGTTTTTCTCTGCAGACATGCTGTTAACGGTGAATAATACTTTAACCTTTTTTATATTGACCTTCGAAGACATTGTACAGTATTCTCTCTTGAAGTTTGGATATTTATGAAGTAAAAATTGGTATTAGTATAGCTGAAAGACTCAGTTATAATTGAGTTGTACTGAAGTGCCCTCAGGTCAGAACAGTAATCATGAATTTTTTCTTACTGTTGTTCAAACTTCATTTGAGATAATAGAAAAAAGGCTAAGAAATGATAATTATAAATGATTGAAATTCTAAGGGAGAATTTTTAATCTTTTCTATATTCATTTTTAAATTAAAATAAGATTAACTCCTATACTTTAGCACTTTGCAATTAACAGGTAGATTTTTAAATTTTGTAATTGATTAGAGCAGCAGGTACTATCCCATTTACCAGTGAAGGAACAAGGTTAGAGAAATTAAATGATCTGATAGTCACTGACATAGAAGCTGGAAGAGTAGAGAACAGAACCTATGTCCTTGTACAACTACTGTGTCATACCGTGACTTTATACTCTTAAGATCCAGGCTGGTCAGTGTGAGTGAAATTATATGCATTTGGTGATTAATTTACATTTTAAACTTATATTTTCAAAAGGCAAGTTAAATTGTATTAATGAATACAACTATTGTTGATTGAATAGTTAGTGTGTCCTAGGTACCTTATTTTTATTTCTTTCAATATTTGAGGAAACTCAAGTGTTTAAATAGCTTGATACTGGTTTTACACAACTGATGGGTTGGGATTAGAATTTAGATTAGATACCTTCTGGCATCACATCTACCTCATATAATTAAATGGTCTCTCTCCAGATTGTATTTTTGAGTTTATGCTCTAGGTAAAGGGTTTGTGGATCTGTTACTTTACAAGTATGTTTCATTCTATCCATTGAATTTTCTATCAATTTCTGTGTGTACATATTGTTATCTTCCTATTACTAATTAGTTCTTGAGTAAGAGAAATACCAAACATTTCACATCACTTTGCTTAGAGGTCATATATCTTTAAACAACAAAGTGAAACTTCACTATGAATAAACTATTTTAAAGTGATTATTTGGACATAAACTGTTAAATTGATTATACCTCATTGTACCAGATTTGAAGTAAAAGGTGAAAGATAGTTTTGAGTTATTGTTTTCTATCATCAGTAGGTAGAAATTTTGTTCCCCTTCTTTACCCAAGGTACTTTCCTAATTGATGTCCCACTTAACAATTAAGAATTTACCTTATATTTGGCAAAACATTTAAAAATATTTCCAATTACAACAAAGCTCTGCTAATACAAATTGTGTTTACGGTATCTTACTTTTAAACTTTGAATAGTTTCCCAAAACTTTGTTTTCACTAGAACCCAAACTGAAACCCTAGCCCCATGGGAGACTGTTCAGGTTTTTCTTTCACAGAGATAAGAAAAAAGCTTCTCTTTCAGCTATAACTACTGAAAGAATTAGGAATTAGTTAGCATTGTTTGGTCAACTGGAGAGAGCGGGCCATTTATCCATTGTGCTCACTGTGGATAGCTCTGGAGTTAGGTATGGACAGCCGTGCATCTCTGCTGACTAGCCTGAGCTGTCTAACAAGATACTTGTGATTAAAGGAGCACATTTTAAAGCAATTTAAACTTAGTATTTTGATACAATTACTAATTTAGGGGTGAAGTAAAACTCATGATTCAAAAATAATTATATTTAACAAAAATCTCCACACGAAAAGGGTTTGGACCTGGTCCAGCCCCAGAAGTGAGAGAAATGGCAAAAATTTGTTACCCACTGAATCTAATGATACAGGGTTTTGTTTTTTTTAATAGGAATCACTATAAATAGATAATTATTAAAACCGGGTTAACAAACTGATCCAGGGACCAAAACCTGTTTTCTTTGAGGAAACCCTTGAGCTTGAAGCTTTTTAAAGGGTTATAAAAAGATGAATATGTGACTGAAACCAGAGGCTGTATTTGGCTTGTGAAGCTTAAAATATTTGCTCACTGGCTCTTTAGTTTGCTGATACCTGAATCATGTGACATGTATAGACAAATTAGAAACTTGATATGTAACTGTTGTGCAGAATTCAGCGTTTGTGAGGGTAAAGAAGGAATATTCAACATAATTTATGAGTATGGTTTTGCAAACACTTTAATCATGAAGAATGAGCTTTAAAGCTTTTCACTTTGTTTTTCCACTCCCACATCCAGGTGAAGATGCACTGAGTCCAGATTTCAGGCTAATACTCTAAATTAAAACTTCGAAAGTGATTACCTGCATATTCATTGAGCTGTCTTATTCCCTTGTGTGGAATATATTCCACTTCCTGTGCTGTGTGTCTTCTTAACTGTAGGTTTTCCGTTAGAATGAATATCTTATGTCAGTATTTTTTACAGTGTAGACATTTAGTAAGTGTTTGGTTAGAATAAATAAAGTAATAAAAGGAATTATTTTAATAACTTGAAAAAATTTAAAAATTAAGAAAATCTTGATTGTTTATATTGTCTAAACTTAGGCTTTCTCAAGTGACTTCAGTATGAATACTTTAACAACTTTAGTAATTTACTGATTGAATTGTAAACACAGATGTGAGTGTATCCATGTCTAATGAAGTTTGCTCATTATCTTCAAGAATTTTATTTTTTTATCAAATCACTCGGTGATTTTCAGCATTCCTCAGGGTTCATTTCCTTCATGCTAATATTGTGAGAATTTTTTAAATATATTTTTGGATATGGTTAATAATTATCTAAAAACTAAATAAATAGTTGACACATATATTTCCAGTTTTGAATACAGTGGAATTTACTTAATGTCAAGTGTATTTAAAGTCTTTTTTTTTTTTTAATATTGCTAAATGACAGTTGTTTTTTGTTTTTAAGTTCATGTTTAACTGGAAATACTCGGTAAATCTGTGTCTTATTTAAATGCAACCTTTATTTGATTCGTTATTTTCATTTAATTATATAAGAATTATTTCAAAAGACTATTAGATTAACTTTCTTATAGTGTACAGTTTTAACAGTTGTAAGGTATATATCACGGATACCTTAATAGTAAAGCACTTTAACTTTTAGTAATAGGCCTTTTAAAAAATAAAATGAATTCCAGGTAGTATCTATGATGTGATTGTCACACATGTTGATGTTCTTTCTTGGGTGAGAAAGCAGTGACAGGAATAATCCCAAGAGAGTAACAGCCCTTCCCACTCGTACCACCCCCTGTCAATGCACTTTGCTCCAGGATACTTAGAATGTAAAGTGAATAATTAAACTTCAAAATGGTATTGACCCTTAGGAAAGGAATACAAATTGTCTCAACTGGATATTAGCTTAATTTTTTCATCTTGATTAATTTTACAAAATTTAAAGCTCTGTTCAAGGCTTGAAAAGTCACACCATGAATATAGAGTGAAAATCTATTACAGATTGTCCCTTGGGGGAATTTGTTTCAGAACCCTACTGATACCAAAATTCGCAGATGCTTAAGTCCCTAATGGCATCTGTACCATAGAACCTATGTACAACCTCCTGTATACTTCACATCACCTCCACATTACTGATAATACCAAATAAAATGTAAATACCATGTGAACATGTTGCCCATGTGCCAAATTCAGGTTTTGCTTTTTGAAACTTAGTGAGCTTTTTTTTTTCCCCTGAGTGTTTTTGTGCCATGGTTGGTTAAATCCATGGATGCAAAACCTGTGGACTGGAGGGCTGACTGTATTAGACATATTTGGGGCACAAGAAACCTACCTTCAAAAGAAATCCATAGACTTTTATTTTTTACGTTGGCTAGTTAACAAGTTTGAGTTTTTTCTTTAATAAGCTTTGAATTTTGACATCACTAAATGAATGATGAGTTCATTTTATTCAAAATAAAGGCCAATTTAATTACAGTAATTCTGGGAAAAATGGTAGGAACTTAACAATTTCTAAGTTAAATTTCTGATCGGGAAGTTGGTAAATTTATTGTGTAAAATTTTTTTTTAAGTATTTATAATTTTTTTTTGGCTGTATTGCATGGCATGTGGGATCTTAGTTCCCCGGTCAGGGATTGAACCTGTGCCCCCTGCATTGGGAGTATGGAGTCTTAGCCACTGGACCACCACCATATTGTGTAAAATTTAGAACATAGAGAACAGGTTGGCACCTGTTACCAACCATTAAGAAACCGTTAGAATTTCATTTTGTTTTTCAAAATGAGCAAGGCAAAACTAAATATGGATTTATATAATATTAAGTCTTTTTTTCTTCTCAGTGTGAACATTTCTCTGTTTTTTATAAAAATGCAAAATTACTGGACTGGATTCCATCATAGATATACTGCAATTTGTCTATTATTTGGCATCATCTGTGTTCATTTAATCCTTACTCATAAATTTTTGATACATCAGTGGCTTAAAATAAAGCTAACAATCAGTGTTTCTGCAAAGTTTATAAATCAAGTTTTTGTAGAAATTAGAGTGTTTTTAAGTTGTGCCCGGAGGATCTGGGTCTTACACAAAAATAATCCCCATCCTAACCCTCCATCGCCCCAAAAAAACCCTATAATTTTATTATAAATATATTAAAATAGTCATCAGTAAATTTTTCTCTTGGTAAAATTAGATTTAAAATATTTTTTTTTAATCTGAAACAGGTACATCTGTTTCCCATTTATTTAAAACAATTTAATTTTAGGGGTGTTCCCCTCCCCCCACATTGTGCGTCATTCCTGACTGTGATCTTTTGTTTTCCAGAATAACAGCTATCCACCAATGTCAGATCCATACATGCCTAGTTACTATGCTCCATCCATTGGATTTCCATATTCGCTTGGGGAAGCAGCATGGTCCACAGCTGGAGACCAGCCTATGCCATATCTGACAACCTATGGACAGATGAGTAATGGAGAGCATCATTATATACCAGACGGTGTGTTTAGTCAGCCTGGGGCATTAGGAAATACCCCTCCATTTCTTGGTCAACATGGATTTAACTTTTTTCCTGGTAATGCTGATTTCTCTACATGGGGGACAAGTGGATCTCAGGGACAATCAACACAAAGTTCTGCTTATAGTAGCAGTTACGGCTATCCACCTAGTTCTCTTGGGAGAGCTATTACTGATGGACAGGCTGGATTTGGCAATGATACTTTGAGCAAGGTGCCTGGCATTAGCAGTATCGAGCAAGGCATGACCGGACTGAAAATTGGTGGTGACCTAACTGCTGCAGTGACAAAAACCGTAGGAACAGCATTGAGCAGCAGTGGTATGACCAGCATCGCAACCAATAGTGTGCCCCCAGTTAGCAGTGCGGCACCGAAACCCACCTCCTGGGCTGCCATTGCCAGAAAGCCCGCCAAACCTCAACCGAAACTTAAACCCAAGGGCAATGTGGGAATCGGGGGTTCCGCTGTGCCGCCACCTCCTATAAAACACAACATGAATATTGGAACTTGGGATGATAAAGGGTCAGTGGTAAAGGCTCCACCAACCCAACCAGTTCTGCCTCCTCAGACTATAATCCAGCAGCCTCAGCCATTAATTCAGCCACCACCCCTGGTGCAGAGCCAACTGCCTCAACCGCAGCCTCAGCCGCCGCAAGCGCAGCAGCCACAAGGACCTCAGCCACAAGCCCAGCCTCACCAAGTGCAGCCCCCGCAGCCGCAGCTGCAGAACCGCTGGGTGGCGCCCCGGAACAGGGGGGCCGGCTTCAACCAGAACAATGGAGCGGGCAGTGAAAACTTTGGTCTAGGTGTCGTTCCTGTCAGCGCTTCCCCATCGAGTGTGGAAGTGCATCCCGTGCTGGAAAAGCTAAAGGCCATAAACAACTACAATCCCAAAGACTTTGACTGGAACCTGAAGAACGGACGTGTGTTCATAATTAAGAGCTATTCTGAGGATGACATACACCGTTCCATTAAGTACTCTATCTGGTGTAGTACTGAGCATGGGAATAAGCGTTTGGATGCGGCTTACCGTTCCCTGAATGGGAAAGGCCCACTCTATTTGCTCTTCAGTGTGAATGGCAGTGGACACTTCTGTGGAGTGGCTGAGATGAAGTCTGTTGTGGACTATAATGCGTATGCTGGAGTCTGGTCTCAGGATAAGTGGAAGGGCAAATTTGAAGTTAAATGGATCTTTGTCAAAGATGTCCCCAATAACCAATTACGGCATATTCGCTTAGAAAATAATGACAACAAACCAGTTACCAATTCAAGGGACACTCAAGAGGTACCCCTAGAAAAAGCTAAGCAAGTGCTTAAAATAATTGCTACTTTCAAGCATACCACCTCAATCTTTGATGACTTTGCACATTATGAAAAGCGTCAAGAAGAGGAGGAAGCCATGCGTAGGGTAAGAGTACAGTAATTTTTGTGTGTAGGGTCTTTTCATTGGGGTGGTATGTATGGACAGATAGTCTTTTAATGCCTTGTGGTGTTACATTCTGAGTTTAAGCATTACCCTGAAGGAAACTGACCACTTAGCTTATGGAACAGAACTCTGCAAACATCCTTGAAGGCCTGGGATGCCTTCCCAAGGGCAACCTTTACTCTGAATTTGCCTTCTGCCTATTCTTCATACTTCTCAGATGATAAAAGTCTTTGAGTCCTGTTCATCAGAGCTCCGAGACCTGCATTCGTTATTAAGAACTGGCTAAGGATTCTAGTCACTGATCTTTTAACTTTAATTTTATGGGAATATGTATTTGGAGTTTGAGACAAACAGCTTTTAAATGTTTGAATGTTACTGATTTTGTGTTTATGATAAATAGATATTTTCCCTTAATATTCCTGAGGCGTATTTATAGTTTGTGCACTTACAGCATTTGTACAGAATATATTGAATAGTGAGAATCTGACTTTAGCAAGACAGCTTAGAACTGAGAGGAAGTGGACTTAGATGTAAACTGCAGAATTCGATTTCTGATTCTGTTATTTGCCCTCTGTGAGACTTTAAGGGAGACTGACCCTGAAGTTAAACACTGTTTACACTTGCCTCAGGTTGGCCAGGGTTTGATCACAGAGCGGGACGGGCTGAGGAATGTTTTCTGTTCCAGACTACAAAAGTAAATTGCAGAGTTCTGTTTTTAGGAGGAGAAGAGAATGGATGGAGTAGGCAACTGGCAGATTTTTCCATTCATAATACATTTAAATTTCTAGTAAAGCAGAGCTCATTCGAAGCTTCTCCAGTAAATTAAGTTGGTTACGATGGAAAGCTTCTATGTCGAAATGAAGATGAAGCAGGAACTTCAACTTGTTCTGTCTGTAAAACGTCAGTGGTTTGTTTCTGTGCAAACCTAAGTATCTTGTGGCTTCTTAGTCTGTACAGAAGAGGGAACTGTTTCAAGTACAGCCCTCACTGCTCAATAATGTTGGAAATAATGATCCTAAGGCAGTAGTTTCCAAAACTTACGCCATACAAATATCAGTTAAGGTGCTTCCTGATACCGCAGCTTCTTGAATCCCACTCTAGGAAAATCTGGTACATTTGATCAGGGGCCTGGTGTGCAAGCATCTCGGGTGATTCTGGTGCTAGTGATCACTGTGCTGAATTTTGAATACAATTCAGCACAATACAACTGACTGTGAAAAGCACTGCTCAGCCTTACCAATGAATTGCTGAATATCCTTGAGTTTTCTCCAGGTTAAATGTGGGAAGTGAGGGAAAAAGAGGATCAAAAGTAGCTTTTTGGAGCTCAGCAGTTGAGTCAGTGGCCCCACTGTAAGCACCTTTACAAAGAGTGAATCAGAAGAAGTGATTGTGCTTTTCTTCCTCCCACCAGTAAGGATAGGTCACCCTTGTACATATTCTCACATTTCTTCTCTACCCAATTTGAAAATTTATCCTAGTTTTATTTATAATTGTGTCAGGAATTATTTATGTTTCAAAATCATATATACAATAAAGATTTAAACTTAAAATTTTTGCATTTAAATTGTTTCATGGCTTACTGCCAGTCTTTTTATAACATGTCTAAACCCACCTTTGACATTTTAATTTTGAATCTAACTTATTACCATCATCAATTTTTTTTTTTTTAAGGAAGAGTAATTTGGTAATTATTAAGCGCTTCTAGATCCAAAAAATGCCTTTCTTTGGCCATGATATGTGAGCAACTGTTTTATCTGGATATAGAAATCTTGGGTCACAGTCTTTTCATTCAGGCTTTGTTTTATAGTCTTCTATTTATAGTATATTATTTATAGTTTTATATTATGGAGAAGTCTGAGACCAGCCTAAATTTTCTTTCTTTGGAAATAGCTGTTTCTCTATGTGTGCACAAAATTTATTCTTGCAGTGTGAACATGTGTGTGGAATGTGTGCAATGTGGGTCTCTCATAATTTTCCTTGTTCCTTCATTTATAGGCCAAGTTTTTTTTATTCTCCCTAGTAATGTCGAAAAATAATACTGAATCTTGGTCCTTCCATGCCATTGGTTCTTATCTTTATTATTGTTCTTTGCATTTGGAGAATTTCTCAGAATTGAACTTGCGTGTCATGGATTTGACTGTTTGTTGACTCTGTAATTTGTAAGCCTTTCTGTTCCTCACAGACAGCAGTAGTTTGCTCACATTATCACATCCATGTCTCCTTTTATACCTGCCGGGGTCCGGCCCTGGTGGATCCAGGGAATTCGAAGGGTGGACGGCGTTGACGTGAGAAAAACTTATTTATTTATTGATATTAGATTAAGAAACAACAGTGTAGTAGGAAAATTAAGTGGAGGAAGAGGGCTGAATAACTTGGATTACGCGGAAGACCAATAAAATTCCAGACAAGGAATTTGCACCATCTATGTTGGGCCACCGGCGCTCGCTTGAATATCTCAGGGTGCCTCGCTTCAGGCTCCCTTTCACGCGGGTCTTAACAGCCAGGGCAAGTAAGTAGACTTGGCGAGCCTCTGCGCCCCAGATGGGAATTCAGCCTGAAATTAAAGTAAAGAGCAGAGGGAGGGAAAGTGAGAAAAGGAGAAAGAGAGAGAGAGACATGGGGGAAACCAGTCCAGCGACTGGCTCTGGCCTCTGTTGTTCAGAAGGCCTTTTATACTTTTGATAAAACATGGAGATCAATGGGTAACACAAAGTTATGCAGTGTTAGCAGTCCAGATTCTTATCAAAACCAGGCTTTTCTCCCTGCATACCTAATTATATACACAAGTCTTAGGTAATTTACATCATCTTCCAGCCAAAAGGACCAATTAACATTTTACAGCCTTTTTTCTGATAAGGGTTTGTCAACCAGACTTATTTGTGTTGATCTTCCCAGAGTCTGGTGCCATTCTCAAAAAGCACTAAATAAAGTTACATTCTTACATAGCAAGAACACAAGAGGAGTGCAGTGATATATAACAAAGAGAAAAGTAATTAGCTCAAAAGTCTAGTGTTGGTAGCATCAAAACTATTATATATCTTTTTCCATATCCCGTTTACATTGATTAACATCCTCCCAGGTGCCTAAAAGATAAAGAATATGGAGGTCTGGCAGCAGTCATTGAGTCAACAGTGAAAACCCCTCACCAATACGACTTTTAACTCTTTAGAAAAGGCTCTGTATCTTTAAGATGCTTTTAAGTTTTGTGCCTCTCTCAGTTGGGGGGCTGTAAGCAATTCACAAGCTGTAAGAGGTCCGGGGAACCTGTTAGGCAAGCTAGAGAGCAATCAGAGGGGGTTTAACTGAAACATCCCTTTCAAATGCAGAAGACTAAAGCCCTGATTTGACTTTTTTCCAGAGAATATCAGAAAAGTGGAAAAGCAGAGAACACAGGCCGGCAGATTCTTATTTTTGGGGGGGTGGATGCTCAGGAAATTCCAGGGGGAAAACCTGAGGTCTGATTAGCCTTGCCATGACCTTGTCATGGGTGGAATTCCTTACGCTGGCTCCTGGCATATACCTGTTGTTTTCTTACCTGAATCCCTTGTTTCAGAGTCCATCTTGATTTTATTGAGCACAAAGATGACTATTGAAAGCTTATTTCTGCTTCCTGTAATTGTCATTTTTAGAAACTCCTTCCTCTTCCATAGCTTCTTTACCTTTCTCATTTTAAAAATTAAAGTACAGTAAAGTTGAAAAATACTTTTTGCTGCCTCTTGCTAGTCAAGTGCTCCCTTCCCCCTTCTAGTAAGTAATTCTCTGATCTTTTCTTTGTCTCCATAAGGCGTTTTCTGTAATTTCACATAAATGAAATTACATGTGAACTTTAGCACTGGAGTCTTTTACTCAGCACTGTATCTTCAGAATTTATGTTTTGCCAGTCAGTTCTTACTACTATTCCATTGTATGGATTTACCACAGTTCATTAACCAATCATTCTTTGAAGGACATCTGGTTGCTTTCAGATTTGGAAAGTGTAAAGCTTCTGTAAATGTTTGTGTTGTATATATCCTTAACAAAATTTTAAAAAGTCTTACAGTGAAGGTCGCTCTTTTGGGGTGTACAGTTCTGTGAATTGTAACACATTTGTAGATTTGTGTAACTACCGCAGCCAGGTTATAGTATCCCCCCAGATTATCTTTTTCTGCCCTCTTTGTCTTTTATCTTTCCCCAGTGTCTATCTGAACTCATTGTAGTTTTGTTAGTGTCTTTGTGAGTGTGTGTGTGTGGAAAAAATATTTTCAGACTCTGGCTTTTTTTTGCTTTCCTGTCATTAAACCAGACAGAGATCATCTGGATCAGGTATTTGCACTGAAATAGGTTTGTTTTTGTGTGGTGCTTTAGTGCTTATGTTAGTTGCATATTGTCTTTCCATTGCATATGTGGAGATGAGAGAGCCATGATGTATTGAGTTGGCCAAAACATTTGTTTGGGTTTTTCCAGAAGATGCGATGGAAAAGCCTGAAAAAACTTTTTGGCCAACCCAATATGTTGATGTTACAAGTTAAGTGATTCATCAGTGAGGGGTAGGAAGGGAGAGCCAGTGCAGTGGCCATGCTAGTAGGTAAAACTTGACTCTCCTTAGGCTTTGAAAGGACCGCATCAGGAAGTCATTTCCCCCACTGATTAACTGTTTGGCATTTGGGATATCGTGTGTCCTTGCCACTTTTTCCCTGGTACTGTTCCTCATTTGTGTATTTCCTCTTAGATATGCTTGTGTTTGCACTCTAGCTTTCCAGCAAAAATTGCTTTCAAATACTCTGGGCATCCTAGTGATGAAGGATGTGTTCCTTGTCTGTTCTAGTCCTTTTTGGCTCCATAAGAAAGGACAAATCAGTGGTGTTTGCTAGGATTTCCTTCACTGGTTATGCCTTTTTTCTTTTTTGAATAAAAGGAGCAGCAAGTCATTATCCTAGTATTCACTTTTATATGACACCTTCTGTCTTGTATTCAGCTGTAATTCCTCAAAGCTTCTGATACCCTGGAAGTCACATTTCCTCAGGTGACCTTGGATAGAGTAGGGTTTCTTAAATGACATGAAATGGAACTACTTGTAAGAGAAAAGACTTACTATTTGTAAGAGAAAATTTTGCCTGGATTAAAATCTGTTCATCAAAAGAAAGTTAAGTAAGTACTTAAAGTAAGTAATACTTTAAAGGAAGTAAAAAGACATGCTAGAAACTGGTAGGAATTTAACATAACTGACCAAAGACAGTTATACATAAAGAACTCCTGTGAATTAGTTTAAGAAAAAAATAGTCCCATACAGAAATGGGCAAAAGATAGGATAGTCCTTTTATGAGAGAGGAAACAAGTAAGACCAATAAGTATAAAAATATATTCAGTCTTAATTCAGGAAATGAATTAAGAGTTAATTCAAGACTATAATGAGAAAATATTTTATATGTATTCATTTGGCAAAATTAAGAAGCTTGATAATAGCAAGTATTGGAGGGAATGTATACCAACAAAATGTGTTATGTGTTCGCAGATAGGAGTATTAAATTGATACAGCAGGTAGTTGGGGCAGGTAGTTTTGCATTTTCTTAACAAAGCTGAACACTTCAGTAACTTACAGTTCAGCAGTTCTCCAGGATATGTACCTAAGAAAAACTTCCCACATACCCCAGATACATACAAGAATGTTCTTAGAAGTGTAGTTGACAGTAGTAAATAGCAGGAAACAACCTAAATGTCATCAGCAGGAAAAATGCTTGCCTGATACGGGCTTTTTGAGAGTATATTTCATACATCATGGCTCTTTACCCTAAAAATGTATCGTGTATATTTTCTAAGAATAAAGTTATTCTCTTAGTAACCATGATATTCTTTCAGTTGGTCCACAGTGTCATTTTAAGTGTTTTGGGGTTTTTTAGCGCTCTCTCTTTTTTTTTTTTTTGTAGTATAGGATCTAGGTTAAGATTGGAACAACCCAAGCAGTTTTGAATAATAAGAACTATTTTAGAACATTTATGCTAACATGACTTCAAGTCTTTGCCTTCTCCAAGTTTGAGAAACTTTTTTCCTGTACTTTCTTTCTTTTCTTTTTTTTTTAGGCAGAGAAAGACTTGTTATAAGAAGAAAGAAAGTGACTGGCTTTAGAGAGAAACCAGTGATCACCCTTTACAGCCAACCCTCCTTAGTTTATCTTAAGCCCACAGCTGGGATCTTGTGATCTTGGGTCTCAGGGGCAGGTTTTCCTGTACTTTCTAATAGGACTTTTGTAATTTAAAATTTTACATTGAGTTTTGTGGTTACTGTAATTTCCTTTCTTTTCTTACTGTGTTTATGTTTTTCTTTAAGTTGTTGAGCCGACTTGCGGTAACAGACAAGAAGTGTAAAGAACTAATTTCATCTTGTCATTGCTAGAGGTTTTTTTTTATTGACATTTTTTTCTTCCCCTTCTGGTTATTTTGGCAGTGGAGGAATTCCCCACCTTTCTTTGCCAGCACAGCACCCTATGGAGGAGCCAATCACACATAGCCTGTTGGGTTATATAAAACTTGGAAAGTTCTGGTTATATAAAACTTGGAAAGCCAGGTTTTCTCTTTTATAGTGAAAGGGTAGTTGTGAAGCTTAAAGCTAAAGGAAAAATTTATGCCAGTGTCATTGTAGTATTTGTATAGCTCTTCATTCTTAGATGTGAACACACACTTTTGATATATTTGATTAAAATCAAGCTTGACAAGAAAAAAAAAGGCAAGACGGATCCTCTAAAAGAAACAGGTAATTCAGAGAGCAGAAAGTAATTTATAAAACAAAAGTTGAGTTGTTAATATTCATACGTAAAAAGAAGAAAACCAGAAAATGTTCTTGGAAATGAAAAACACTATCAAAAAAATTTTTAAAAGTCTTCTTAAGCAAGTGGATTAATACAGTGTTAATGTTTTAGTTCTGAAATTTTAAATCAAAGAAATTTCCAAATGTGGAGCAACAGTGATGAAAAATACAAGGAGTGGAAGACATGGTGGAAAGGAGATCTACTGCCTCTAAAGGAAAAAAGCAATCAGAGGGCAGAATGATTAAAGAGAACTTTCCAGAATGAATGGGCTCACTGAGGAACTAGCAGGATTATTTAAAATTTTAAAAGAAAAAGAGGTAAAGAGACAAGCTTTCTGAACAAAAGACAGATTATATGCCTTCTACCTATAAGCTACAAAGGAAGGAGAGTCAGACTGCTATCAAAATTCGCTCATCTACAACTCTGGACACATACACGAATTCTGATTTTGTTGTGTAGAGGAATGGGGCATAAAATCATGCTCTTGAAGATGAGTGTTAAATTATATCAGTGAGGGACGAGTGCAAAATAAAATTTTTAGGTGTACAAGACCTTAGCTACATATCCTTGAAAAACTTGAAGAGGTATTTCAGCAGAATGAAAAAGGAATTCAAGAAGGATGACAGCCGCTAGCTGGTTACATTAGAACAAATATCCCTCTGTAGAGACTATGCGTTTTGAGTCAGACAGTCCTCATTGTACAGAGTGAATCTCAGGGCTGTAAGCATCTGCCTGCTCTGTCTGTTAAATGGCATCGTGGTCTTTGAAGCCTGACAGAGACATGAGCCCTTGGTTGGGATGCCGTGAGCACTCTTGGTTGGCGTTGCTCTATGATTCTAGGATTCTTTGCGGAATCCTTAGCACCTAATGCTTGGCCTATAGTAGGCAAAGTCAAGGATGGTCACTGGAACTAAAATAGAGTGAGCTCTGTTGTAGAGAAGAAGAGAATATAGCATTCACTGTAATAAATTGCTCATCATATACAATGGGAGGGCTTCCTTCATAGCCCAGTCAGTAAAGAATCTGCCTGCCGTGCAGGAGACCTGGCTTCAGTTCCTGGGTCAGGAAGATCCCCTGGAGAAGGAAATGGCAACCCACTCCACTATTCTTGCCTAGGGAATCCCATGGACAGAGGAGCCTGGCAAGCTACAGTCTATGGGGCCACAAGAGTCAGATATGACTTAGCAAGTAAACCACCAATAGTGTCTGAACTGGCAAATCAAGAATGTATGTATTAGTATGCCAGGTACAGTTATGTCAGAGGAAGTTAAAATAGAAAGGACTTGAGGAGGGTGGGGGAGCATTACTTTCTTTAACTTGCAATCATGTGTGTTACTTCTAACGATAAAGCCAGTGTGATTACAAAATAAAGAAAAAAACAAACTGCTGATGTCTGGAGTATATTTGCCCAGTATAAATTTGAGTCTTCATAGCCATCTTAACTATTTAGGTAATGTTTTACTGAAGTTTTACTTTGTTATAATGACTACATCATTTAACTTCTATATTCTTTCATTCTTATAAGTCCTTATTGATCAGTAAACAGACTGAGGTGAGATTTTTAGTTTAATAGCCTTTTAAATTCCATATAAGAATAATTAGTGTATTTGAGTACCTGTAACTTTGGGGTGCACTTCTAAAATACAATACTCTTTCCTTGGAAAGAGATGAAGGCCTGCAGCTTAAACTGAAACAAGCAAGACATAATTGTAATAAAATCCCTATTAAATAGTTTCGATTTCCAGAACAGTCTTGTATATTTTAGTCATTTATGCTATTTTATATTGTTGAGTATTTCCAAAGAGTAAGTTTTAGTCCCTGATAGTTTTTTCACAGTTGGAGCCATTTTGATTCTGAGATGAGATGATGTTAGGTCTGTCTCAGAGTAATCAAGTTTGTGTTGATACAGAAGAAATTACTTGAGCAGTAGGTATATCTTTGTCAACAGTAAACATTTTCCTGACAGTTCTTATACTTCTTTTTCTCAAGTGGAACATTTAATTTAATGCTTTCTCATTGTCAGATTATAGTTGTTAACTGTTGTATGGTTGAAGTCTGTTTAGTGAGTTCATTATGGTGAACAGAAGCAAACTCAGTGTATAAAATCCTGCTTTTCATTTGATCCTCACTGTAAAAGATTTCTCTGGAAGATAGGTTTTGGCCCAGGATATATCACACTTGATAGAATAAACTTAATTGCATATTTAAGTGAGTAATTCTATGTTAAGACATTGAGTGGTTTTCTGAATAGTCAAGATGATTCCATTTTTATTGTAGTAATACTCTATTCTGAGCTTGGTAAATAACTCATATCTGTTATGGTGTGAACAATCATCCTTAAAGTGAATGGTATTTCAACTGTTTCTTTTTCTTCAGCAGCAAATGCATGATTACAGTCAACCCTCCATGTCCACAGATAAGAACCTGTCAATATGGAACCCCTGGATACAGAGGGCCAGCTACTGTGAGGGCCTTGAGCGACCTTGGATTTTGATACCCACGGGGGTATTGGAACCACCTCCCTGCAGCACATAAAGTAAAAGACCTAGGATGTAAAAAAGCTACACGTGAACAGTTTCCCTTATGAATGACAGTCTAGAGGATAATAAGTTTATTATTTTCATTTTATCATAGTCTAAAACCTCACTCCAAAATAGGGTTGCATATTGATTCCTCTGTGTGTTTTTAAGAACTTGATACTGGGTCCCAGATAAGTTCCCCCTGCACTCCTCCCCGCACCAGAACACTAGCGTGTATCTTGCGCTAGTCATCCTTTATCACCATATATTTAGACCCTATGTGTTCTTTTCTTAACTGTTACCTTATTCATTCAACAGATAAATATTAAAGGTTTACCAGTAAGCCACTTAAGGTAAATCACCCTTGCTTTGTAGAACTTAAGAGTTTTGGGGAGAGACAAATAGAATAGTAAAATTTTGTAGTTTTCACTGTTGAAAACTTCATGATTCTTACAGAATTGTTTTGCTAAGTATTTTATATTTTTTTTCTGCCGTTATAATTTGTATTTTCAGTCTTCCCAGTTTTTTGCTACAAGCTTATAGAGGTGTCTTATATTGTGTGATCTTGCTAAATTCACATATTAATTCTAGTAGTTTTTCCTGCCTAATAGTCATACCATCTGCCAGTAGAGACCATTTTATTTCTTTTTGATTTTATGCTTTTTTCTTAAAGTTTATTACTTATGTAGTATTATTTAAACCTAAAGATAATGAAAAGGAATTAAGTCATTTACCTGTAATGTTTAGGTGATGACCCCTCTGAGGACACTGAAGAAAATTTTTGTTTTCAGCTCTCTCCTGCCCTTAAGGGTAGGGGAGTTCTTAGCTCATCTGTTAAGCTGTGTCAAAAAGACATGGGCTTGGGGAGTAAACTTCCTCCCAGAGTTCATCTTCACAGGCTGAATTCTAGGTGTTGGTCTTGCGATCTCCGGTACCTTTGCTAAAATCTGGGTGGGGAAGAAGTCGTCAGATATCTGCATCTGCTTGGTTGAGACCTAGCCCTCTATTCGTGGTGAAGAGAGGGAGGAGGGATTTTTCTGCAGGCTGTTGTTTTATTTTTGAATTGTCAGTCGTAACTAAAAGTAAAAATTGAGTTCTGTGAACCACTTTGGAAAGTTTGTATCCTAAAGATGTCTGAAGTGCTGTCTGCTGAAACAGCACTAGAGGTTTCATCCTTTCCCAGGGCTTCTCAGCCTTGGCTCCTTTGTGTAATTCAGGTTTCCTATCCCCCGTGTTACTTCGTACAACTCACTGGGGCATGTGATTATGACCTCAGCTGTGTCATATGTACCTGGTTTTAAAACAACACTAAAAGTTATATCACTGATAGATAGCTCATTAATTCTTAGTCTCATGTTTTTAGTGGTCTGTTACTAATAGCATGTCCAGAGATTTCTCATATTCAAATGTTTAATACAGTATCAAGCACTGTTCTAAATCTTATGATATAAATGTGGGGTACTTGAGGGTTTTTGCCTAAAGCAGAGGTGTTGATGACCTTTTGACTTCAGGAGGAATTGAATTTTGTTGAAGGATGTTTTACCATGCTGAGGACTTGGAAATTTGTGTACTCACACTGCACCTTTCCTTCTTTCTCTAGAATCATGTATCTAATTGCCTATGTAACATCTT
The DNA here is from genome assembly GCF_032405125.1 of Capricornis sumatraensis. Taxonomy (NCBI): domain Eukaryota; kingdom Metazoa; phylum Chordata; class Mammalia; order Artiodactyla; family Bovidae; genus Capricornis; species Capricornis sumatraensis. The sequence continues at coordinate 47,307,613 of NC_091079.1, forward strand.
CACTTAGTTGTTTCATAAGCATCTTAAATCCAATATGGCTTCTGTTTCTTTGCCTGCCCCAGACCTGCTCCCCCTTTGTAGAGGGCCATTGTCCTTCCAGAATAATTTGATATTTCTTTTTCACACTCCATATCTAACCAGTCTGTTGGACAGTCTTGTTGGCTCTGTTTTCAGAATATATCCTGAATCCAAGCACTTCTCACTAGTCCTGCACCCTTCGTTATTATCGTTGCCATGCTGGAGGATTATTGTGCTGTCCTTACTGCCTTCCTGCACCTACCTGTGCTCCTCTCCACACTCTGTTATCATCAGAACAGCCCATAAGAGATCCTTTTGGGACAAGTGAGACTGGATTCAGTTTTCTCATACTTTTCTGAAGTTAGTATCAAAGTATTACTAACCTCAAAATACATCAAGAAATATTCTCTCTTTTCCTTATCTCTAATTCTGGGATAATTAATCAAATGCATTTATGGAACTGTGAATCTGGTAGTTTTTAGTTTGGGATAGATTTTTAATTGTCGGTTAAAGTTCCTTAGTTTTTATAAGTCTCTTCAAGTTTTCTTTTTACTGTTGAGTTTGTTTTATTATGTTGTATTTAATAAATTATGTTTTTAGCAAGTTGTTGGTATTGTCTCAGACATTTTTGGCACATTGGCATTTGTGACCCTATGGACTGTAGCCTTCCAGGGTCCTCTGTCCATGAGCTTCTCCAGGCAAGAATACTAGAGTGGGTAGCCATGCCCTTCTCCAGGGGATCTTTCCCACCCAGGAACTGAGCCGGAGTCTCCCATATCACATGCAGATACTTTACTGTCTGAGCCACCAGGGAAGCCTCATATTGGTGTTAATAGTGTTTTAAATTTTTTTTAGCTATATCAGTCTTCATATTATTTATGCTTTCTCTTTTTTAAATGAGTCTTTTTAGAGATTTTTCAATTGTTAGCTTCTTTTACCCCTTCGCCCCAACATCAGTTTTTATTTTTGTTTTCTTGTGCTGTCTTTGCTTTTTGTTTTCTGTTAAATTGTTCTCCTGGGTCTTATATTCTATTTTGGGGGACTTAGCTGCTGCTCATTTCCTAACATACTGAGTGGATGATGAGCTCATTTTTCAACTGAAAAATATATATATTTTCAAATCAACACTTGTAAATTTCTAAGTGCTATTCAAGGGCTTAGATTTAGTATATTGCACTGGTGTTAAAACTTTGGAATTTTTGTTATGGTCTCTGGGAGACTTTTAGAAGAGAATTTCCAGTGTGGAAAGATTTCGTCATTGTTGTTACCTGTTTGCCATGTTAAAATTGATGTTTTTACCTGTTAAAATGTTACCTGTTAAAATTGATGTCAGAAAATGTGATCTGTATGATACTGATTCCTTGGTATTTATTTTCATTTTCTGGTCTAACATATAGTTCCTTTTGTAATTGTTCATTGTGTACCCTGCCATAATTTTTTTTTTTTTTTTTTGCCATAATTATTTAGCTCAGTTTTCTGTTTTCTGTATATTCAGTCTTTATTTTCACCAATTTGTCTTCTTTATCAATTACTGAGAGAAATGTGTTTAATTCTACTGTAATTAAGAACCTGTCAGATTTTCTTTGTAATTCTGACAACTTTTAATATATGTAAAGTTGTATTTTTTTTTAATACTGCTGTAATTATAAAATGTTTTTCACTCAATATGTGATTGTTTAACAATGGTTTTTGCCTTTAGAATCCACTATATATACACATATATACCCACTATATAACTGTATATATCAATCAAGTATATACAGTTGATTGACTCAGTCTTTATCTGGCTTGTTTTTCACTATTTTTAACTTTTCTGTCTCCTTATGTTTAAGGTTAATTTCCTATAAATCATTTTTTAATACAAATTTGAGCTCTTCTGTGTTTCTGTTGAACCTACATGTTTTGATGGCTTGATTTAAATGTGTATTTCTGCCACTTTATATTTGTGCTTTCTCATTAATCATTTCATGGGGAAGAATGAACAGTGAGCCATTCGTTACCTCCTGTGTTTTATAATCCAGCTGATTATAGCAGGCTTCACCATTTTGCATGCAAATCTGTTTTCCTTCAGCTGAGAAATAAATTTCCTTTATGTTTAGGCTGATTTGTTATTTTTTAAAGCTTTAGGTATCTTGTAAAATTAGACTATAACTTCCTGGTTCCAAATTATTATTACTTTTTTCTAATTTTGGGGGGTCTCTTTTTCCTTTATGCTTTTGGATTTTTGTTTTTGTTTATCCTTTTGGAAATTAGCTTGTTTTGTGTCTGTTTTCATTTTTGTTTTATTCTTTAATTTCATAATATCCCACTGATACTTATGGGTGCATAAAATAGTTTATTTGTGGTTATTTGTATAGTAGGACATTTATTTGTTAAACTTCTGTGTTAAATACTGTCATTCAAGTTGTAGAAATATATACAAATGAAGAAGGAAGGGCTTTAGTAACAAAGAACTTTAGGTTGTCTTTAAAATTTTAAATAATTTCCTGATGTCACAGAGGATGGGACATTAATTTTACCATTTTCAAAGTATGCACATATTTATTATGGAATGTGTATTACTCATGAAAAAGGAGTAGTGAAACCAAAAATAGAGTCTTAGAATGTATTAGACACAAGTGGCTTTCAAGCTGTGGTCCTTGGACTGGAAGCATTAGGATCACTGTGAACTTGTTAGAATTGCAGGCTCAAAGATAAGTATTGCAGGTGGATATTTGATTAATAACCATCATGAAAACATCACTCAGTTTAACTTTTGTTCAAGGGATTTCTGCTTTCTTAAAAGGAATTATTAGTAATAAGTATTAGTGTTTATTCAAATGAATTATGCTGAATGTGAGAGTATGATACTGAGAAATTAACACAGAAAGCTTAATTGAATGCAACTTTAACACACCTCTTCCTTTCCTCCTGACCCTGCCTCAGCCAGTAGTTCTGATTGCTTCACAGGACTTACAGTCTGTTTGATACTTAACCATCAAGAACTCATGGAAGGGGCTAGAAATACATTTATTGTAGTAGTCCCACGTAAACAAAATTCTGTGGGAAGATAGGGCTGTGGAAGGGACCTATAATCTCTTGAACTGGGTCTTTGTGTTTGGAATTGTTTATTTTAAAATGGCTTGTGGTACTCCCACTGTGGTGTGTGTAGGTAATAGTGAATTGTTTTTACCTAACTATTTGAATTAGTATTTGAAGAACTTCTTTATGGACGTGGTTTACTTTCTATGTGCATCTAATTTAAATCCCTAAACGATGATGTTTCCTTAAAGGTCTTTGTGTTTTTCTTTCAGGAGAGAAATAGAAACAAACAATAACCCTATGAAGATACCCTGTTAGAATTACAACACTAATGATGTAGACTCTGGAAATGCCTAATAAGTCAAAGAAGACGTTATTAAAGCTTTTTTCTGCTTAAGGTGACATCTTTGAACTCTAACAACACAGAATTGACTCTTCTTGTAATGGTTTTCATCAGCGCGTCTGCCCTTATACTCTCACCAAACACACTTGAGAACTGTAACTCCGTCAAGCACTTTCTGTCCTGAAGCTTTTACCAGTATCTGCTGTCTTTTGTAATTATGCATCCTAGCTAAGGCACAGAAGACTGAATGAATGCAAGGATTCATTAACTCTTTGAATTTGTTAAATACTAACAGTTAACCATTAGAAGTGGTTCAATGATGTAAGAGTCACACTGCTTCAACTTTTTCTTTGTTGTAGTTTTTAAATTGTCAATTTTTAGCTATTTGACAGATTAAAAGCAAAAGAATCATGCCATACTTAGTCCTGGAGTTAAAGTCTAAATGTTTATGTGAAAATTATTGTAGTAAACTTTTAATATGGCAAAGCAACCTTAAGCTCTATTTTAGCCAAATGAAACATAATCTGAGATTATATTAGAACATTTCCCTTGTCTTCAAACTGTTTGGTGTAACAGAATATTGATATGCAGCTTGGTGGGTCTCACCAGTTAATGCACATTCTTCTCCCCTCCTTCCCCCAATAATATGTATACTGAAAAATGTGCATTTGTCTGAGGAATTATTTTGTTTGCTACCACTTAATGAATCTCAAAATTTTGAGTAATGTACCTCAGTCTAATCAGACTTTTTATGACCTTTATAACTACATTTAAAACCCTTAATTCCTATTTCTGGGTGTTTGCGAGCCTGATTGCTATCATGAAGTAAAAATTTATTACTCTAGGTATTCACTAGCTAAATAAACATAGTTCTTGTTTAGCAAGCATATATTGTTCCTCAACTCCTTTCTCCGGCTTTTGCGGTGTCCTGGCATCCTTAAAATATTTGAAAATATGGCCTTGATCCATGGATTAAATCAGTATCTAAGTGAATGTGTTGATGTTTTATTGATCAGATCTATATAAATGGGAATACAGCATATATCTGGGTATTCTTATAGTTATCTTTTTAACATCTTATTTTTTTCATTAATGACATATCAGCGTTAATTTTGTATCTTGAAACAAATTGATTTTGTATAATTAAACGTGTCAAGCATCTGTATTACCTGATTTGATGGCATATGGTTGTGAAATAATGTACTGCCCCTTATATTACGGTTCCAAAAGGAGAAAGCTATGTAGAAAGATACATTAAGGATGGTAATAGCAATATAGTAGGTTTGAATACCTTGATGTTTTGCATTACTCCACTTATGTTTACATCATGTTTAGAGATGTTTTCATCACTATGGTCTTTGGTCACTTCAACTCAAAAATTTAATGACAGATATTTCTTTGAGGCTTTCATTTATATGATTTTTTTTGTACAATATTTTCTTAAAATGTACAAATACTGTATTCAGGTGAAAAAAAATACAGTATTTGTAGATAAATTGTAGTGACTTCACAGTGCTTTGGTAGTCCCAGCATAGTTATCAGTGTTTACTGAAGGGAACATCAAAATATTAATAGTGTATTACAAAAATCAAGACTTTCTTAAAGGAAAATTGCACCTGTTTTACCTTTTTCAGAGTAAGCCATGAAATCTTGTAAGATATCTCTTAACTATTTATAATGAAAGTTGGCGTTTGGGTGTAGTCCCCGCAGCAGCCTTCCACGTCCCTTGGGTTATATAGGTGGGACGGGTCAGAGAAGACCATTGTCACTCTGAAGGTCCTGTGGGAGAAAACTGTGCATGAGTGACCTGTAGAAAGGCTCTGAGTCCTCTGAGCTGCTCTTTTTCTTGGTGCTTTATTAGCAACTCTGAATATTTTTTATAAAACTAGTTGTTACATTATTCACAGATTGAAACTTGTTTAATTTACAGTAGGTTTCTGTGTAAGAAACGTCACAGAACACTCAACAGGCAGGCTGATTGCAATAGCAGACTCAGAAGTGTCACCTGTAATTCTACTCATGGTGAGGAGTTCCTCCCAGTGCCTTTAACCTGGATTTCTAATATTAAGTGAAATGGGTGCAGCATTCCTTTGGGAAAAACAAAACTTTTCAATCGGTGGATTTTTTTTCCCCCTCATTCAAGTTTTCTTCAGAGTACCTACTTTCTCTCCCTTCTTGGTCTGTCAACGTGCAGCAGAATATTTTTCCTCTTAAGTGAAAGGATCGCAGGTTGTCTCATTAGCACAAGGAATGGGAGGTTTCTTAACTCCTGGGACCCAGAAGGGTGAGAAATTGGGCTCTTCAACAGGAGACTGACCCCGTGTTTTGAGCAATCACAGATTGAGACATTATTGGCCCAGTAAACTCCTTGCCTAATGTTTTTCCAAGATCTGGTTTGAATGTTTGTTAATTAAAGTTTATCTTATATGGGTGTTTTATTTTGAAAGGTATTATATAGTTTGTATATTTAACAGTAAGGGGGAAAATGTAACCAAAATTAGTATTCTTTCTCTATACTTATTGGTACTTGAAGATTCCTTTCAGAAGAAACCCCAGCCTTTTCCTGAGTTCAGTCCTCGTTTTAACTTAAGTGATCTTTTTAATTCTGAAGCTGTGTTCTTTTTGAATACCATGCATGGGGGTTAAAGCTGATGTTAAAACAGTTTGCAATAAAAAAAAAAAAAGAATCAGCTTAAGTCATTTAATCATTTCAAGTGCATTCTGCATCCTATAAACATAAGTTTGAGAAATTTAAGAGAATTGTGTTTCATGAAGTTTTGCATATCTTTTGTTATGCCATGTAAATTCCCTTCTTTTTCATATGATTAAAGAAAGGTTATGATAAAATGATTAGTTCATTTACATTCACTTGTAGCAATTACATGAGAATTTGAATTTTGTCGTGTTTGGGTTTGTTCATTCCTGTGAATGATGGTACAGTTAGGTGAGATTTTCTGTTATGGTACCCAAACTCACCATTTGGTCCTCTTAATCTTTGAGGGTTTCAATAAAAATTGTTCACTCACATCTGTGTTCTTTCCATTTTATCTTTATAAATATGCATTGCCTTTCAAGAAAAATTTTAACGTTTTTGCCAACTCTGTTATGAATTTCCTGATTGACATATTTCTCAAGTACAAGTAGATTATATCACTCGATTTAGTTGGCCATTTGAAATTAAGTAGGGGAATTAAACAGAGGAGGAAGGCTAACAGTTTATCCTAATCTTTATGCACTCCAGTGCGCTTATTGAATTACATACCATTATTACTAAACTTAGAGCAAAAGAGAAAGAGGCTTATTTAATGGGAGGAAGTCTTGGCACCAGCTGTCTAATGACCATAATCTCCCATTCTTGGGACCAGGGAATGCTTTTTAATAGTGATTACAGTTTATGGAGGTAGGGGGGTGGGGACTCTGAATGGTGTGTTGGTAATCATTGCTGGGCTCTGTAAAGCACTTGATCAGATGAGGGAAACCAAAGTTTAGTTTTGTGCTGCATACAACACAGCCTGCGATCAGGACATTGTTTAACAGACACCCCGGGTGTCCACACTGTGGCATCACTGGAAGCCACCTTCTTACTGTTCGTCTCCTAAAGAGAAGGTTTGCCTCACTTCAGCAGCTTATATTTGAGGCTTCTTGCTTCTGGCTGGGACTCTTACTGGCTTGGCTTTATCTTTGTGACATTAGATTCAGTTAATTCTAGCCTAGGAACTAAAATAATCTTGCAGTTATAAGTTAAGGGACCTAAGTTGTTTGCTTTCTTAGAACAGTTGACCCGTGAACAACACAGGTTTGAACTACATGGATCCACTTGTACATGGACTTTTTTTAGTAGTAAATAGGAGTGTACTACACAATTAAGCTGACTCAAGAGTGGACTCAAGAGTCACTAGTACTTGTCATTGTCTGGACTAGTACTTGTCATTGTCTGGACTAGTACTAGTCATGGACTAGTACTGGCACTAGTACTTGTCATTTCCTAATCTTGACATGTAATCTTTCCCCATCGCTCTTGGTGCAATAATAGGAGCAGAACTCCTCTGTAAATCACCCACAGATAGGACAGTTTAAATACAGTTTATTTATAAACATTGCACTAAATTCAGAATGTGTCTAGTCCATAACTTGAGTTACTGTTACAACATTGGAACTACTTGTCAATAAAAGTTGTTACAAAATGTCGTGTTCAAGTAACATGTGAGTTCAGACTTAATAGCACTGTGGGGTGGGGCTTCCACATCCCTTCCTGCTACCCTGGGCCCTTCCAAAGAATACCCCTTATGTAACACACTCAGAGGTTAGCTGCTGGAATGTCATTTTGAAACATCGTTGGCTACTTCTGACATGTTTGTAACCAGAGTAGAATATTGTAGGGAGGAGGATCTTAGAATTGGAAATATGAAAGTCAGACTTAAACAGTTACTCTTTTTTTTCCCCTCAGGAAATTTACCCATTTCGTGGATAGGTTGCAGTTGCTCTACATTTTACCCTATTAATGTAGAAAAAATACTGAAATAGAAGCTGCTTTGTAAAATGAAAGACAAGACATTGTATCCAAAGATAACCTGTTTTACACAGTGGTCCCTTTTCCCTTAGTATTAAATTTTAAATATCTATTTCTCTTCGTCATAATGATTATTTTACATACTCCTTAAGTTTATCTGCATTACCAACACAGTAATTCTCATACTGTTTGTAGAGGCTTGTAATAGGAAGTGCACACGATTCCTGCTAACTGGTAGACTGACCCTGACCCTGCACAGATCACTGTTGTCAGTGTAGTTGGTAGTTCAGGAGGTTGGCATAAAATGCATCTTGGCTTCTTTGCAGTTCTGAATTTTTACAACTTTATGATTTAAATCACTTTCTAAGCTTACTCCGGCAATGAGTGTTCATTTAAAAGTAAGTCTGGAAACCAGGAATATTTGTGATAGTTATCTTTTGTTTATTTCAAAATATAGGTGCTGAAAACCTCAAATTATATTTGATTAATTGCCTCTGATAAAATACAACCACTACTTCCCTTCAGTGAGTCCTAAAGTCTAGTGATTGAAACTGTCATCTTTTCCACAGTGTTTGTATAAAGCAAGAGAATATGTGTCCTAAAGAAATCCTGTCCATTTTTTTTATTCTACTGCCATTTTGCATTAATCCTTTTCTGTTTTCAAACAGACTGTTTTTTAGAACAGTGAGACCCGGGTTCAGTCCCTGGGTCAGGAAGATCTCCTGGAGAAGGAAATGGCAACCCACTCCAGTATTCTTGCCTGGAAAAATTCCATGGACGGAGGAGCCTGGTAGGCTACAGTCCATGGGGTCGCAAAGAGTCGCCATGACTGAGCAACTTCACTTTCACTTTCACTTTTCACAGAACAACTGAGAAAAACGATGCAGAGAGTTTCCATCTACTTTGCACCCAGCTTCCTTTCTTGTTAACATCTGCCATGAGTCTGGTACATATGTTGTAATCAATGGATTGGTATTGATCTGTTGTTATTTTTTTCTGATTTTTGTGTTTTTACCAAATGTCCTTATTCTGGTTCAGGGTGCCATCAAGGATAGATATCACATTACTTTCAGTTGTCATGTCTCCTTAGATTCCTCTTGACCAAGATGGTTTCTCACACTGGGTTTTGATGACCTTGATAGTACTGAGAGGAACTGGTCAAATATTTTGTAAAGTTCTTTGGAACTTATGTCTTTCTTATGATTAGACTGGGGTTACAAGTTTTGGGGAGGAAGACCATACGTGGGTAAAGCTGCCATTTCTCCCACATCATGTCAAGGACACACACCACCGACATACGCCTGTTGATTTGACTTTGACCACTTGGCTGTGGTAGTGTCAGATTGCTCAAGTCACTCTTTGTCCCTCCTTTCCACACTGGGCTTTGGAAGGAAGTCACAGTCCATACTTGAGTAGACAGTTGCACTCTTCTTTCATCCTTGTGTTTATAAAGAGGAATACAGGAATCTTACCACCACCTAGGCTCATCCTGGCAGGCTCGTGTGTCCTTTTTACTTTTTTTAATTGGAGGATAATTGCTTTACAATGTTATGTTGGTTTCTACCATACAAAAACATGAATCAGCCGTAAGTATACATATATCCCCTCCATCTTGACCCTCCCACCCCACTCTAGGTCATCGCAGAGCACCCAGCTGAGCTCCTTGTGCTATACGGCAGCTTCCCCGTGTATTTCACACATGACCGTGTATATATGTCAGCGCTACTCTCCTTTTATCTCTTTAGAGCTATCCGCCCCTCCCTCTTTTTCTTTCCTCATTTCTCAACGGTTAGTTGTATTTTGGAGGAATTCTAATAGAGATTCATACCTCCTCCCTGAATGGATTCTCATTGTGTGTATAAGGGTGCAGAGGTCTTAATAAAGGGATTGAAGGTGTATTAATAGGGAAAATTTAGATGGTGGCTGATTATCTTGGTCTTACGTATAAGAACAGATAGTCATTCAAATTTGCCTGGATTGAAAAGCCAGAGGTAGGAGTTAAAACAGAATATTATGGTTAGAATGATGCACTCCTTTTAAAGAAGGTGATTTAAATAGTTCAGCATCCTTTTTGATGGATGGTTTTGAAATATTTCTGAGTCTGCTGCATAATATTCTCGCCAAGAGCATACACTTTGGAGGCCGATAAACCTGTACTGGAATCTGGGTGCACTAGGCTCCGAGCCTAGATTTCCTCATCAGTTAAAAAAATAAAGAGCTGAGTATTAGTCACTCAATCGTGTCTGACTCTTTGCGACCCCATGAACTGTAGCCCGCCAGGCTCCTCTGTCCATGGAATTCTCTAGGTAAGAATACTGAAGTGGATAGGTAGCCATTTCCTTCTCCAGGGGATCTTCCTGACCCAGGGATAGAACCCAAGTCTCCTGCATTGCAGGCAGATTCTATACTGTCTGAGCTATCAGGGAAGCCCCAAAAGGAGTGAGAATGGAGCCTATTTCAGAAGGATTAAATAAAGCGGTGAGCACAACCCCTGGGTCTGTGGCAAGACTTTAAGTGTTAACTTGCTCTTTGGTTTTGTATGGAAAATTTAGGATTTATTGATTACCACTGGACATTTCTTAGGATAATGTTCACTGCTCAGATGCAGTAGAAAGTTTGATTATTTTCAGTTCATAGTGTTATATGATTGAGATCCTGAGAACAGGCACTGCCTGTCTAAAGCTTAGTTAAATTATTATTTATCTTTGTTTTTTGCAATTTTGGGTTTTCAGTGACTGTCAGCCATTGTTTCTCAAAGTAAGTAAACTGCAACAATACAGCTAGTTAATCCTGCCAGAGCAGAGCAGGCAGCAAAACCAAAGGGAAATTAGACTAAAAGGAGAGCAAATGGGGGAATGACAAGAATATCTATAAGCAATATAAGAAAATAAAGCCAAAGATGAAAATTAGATCAAGAAATTTTGCTGTAACTGAGACCTGGCACTGCTAAGTAAATGTGTGTGCTTCGTCACTCAGTCGAATCCAACTCTGCAATTCACTGGACTGCAGCCGCCAGACTCCTGTGTCCATGAAGTTTTTCAGGCAAGAATACTGGAGTGGATGCGTTTCCTTCTCCAGGATCTTAGTGACCCAGATATTGAACTCGCATCTCTTGTGTCTCTTGTGATGCAGGCAATAAATAAATACTAAAAGAAAAAAAGTATGCTTTGCCTGTTACAATGCTGCTTGATATCCATGCCACTTAAGTATGTTAGTGAATTATAAGAGCTTTACAATGAATATTTAGTAACAATTCAAAATGGAAACACTAATGTGGATGTGTTAGCTCAGTATGGCATTGGTAACATTGTACAGCTTTAGAAGGAAGAGGTCTTTGACACATGGTAGTTCTAGCTACTCTAGTACATATTCAAGATTATATCTTGAGGTAAAAAGTTTACAAATTAAAGCTTTATCATAATATTGTTGCATGCTAATATTAAAGCTATCATCTCCAGTATATTAAACTTATTCTGCTTGGGCTATCAGCAGTAACTGATTTTGTTAGATCACAGTTAATACTTGCATCTCAGAGCTGTTTTCTAGTTTGCCCTTGTACATATGCTTATCAATATCATTTGTGGTTTTTTCTAAGCTTGCTTATTCCAGTTGTACTTATTTCTTTTATTATGACATTTAAATATGTAAACTGATAAAATGTGACTGAAAGAGAGTTGTTGGTTTGAAAACTAAATTGACTGCTTTGGAAATAACTTGATAAAAGTTATTTCTCTAATGAGGTGTAGATCAATCAGTTCAGTTCGGTCACTCAGTCGTGTCTGACTCTTTCTGACCCCATGAATCGCAGCACGCCAGGCCTCCCTGTCCATCACCAACTCCCGGAGTTCACTCAGATTTACGTCCATTGAGTCAGTGATGCCATCCAGCCATCTCATCCTCTGTCGTCCCCTTCTCCTGCCCCTAATCCCTCCCAGCATCAAAGTCTTTTCTAATGAGTCAAGTCTTCGCATGAGGTGGCCAAAGTACTGGAGTTTCAGCTTTAGCATCATTCCTTCCAAAGAAATCCCAGGGCTGATCTTCAGAATGGACTGGCTGGATCTCCTTGCCGTCCAAGGGACTCTCAAGAGTCTTCTCCAACACCACAGTTCAAAAGCATCAATTCTTCAGCGCTCAGCCTTCTTCACAGTCTAACTCTCACATCCGTACATGACCACAGGAAAAACCATAGCCTTGACTAGACGGACCTTAGTCGGCAAAGTAATGTCTCTGCTTTTGAATATGCTATCTAGGTTGGTCATAACTTTTCTTCCAAGGAGTAGGCGTCTTTTAATTTCATGGCTGCAGTCACCATCTGCAGTGATTTTGGAGCCCCCCCAAAAATAAAGTCAGCCACTTTTCCCACTGTTTCCCCATCTATTTCCCGTGAAGTGATGGGACTGAATGCCATGATCTTCGTTTTCTGAATGTTGAGCCTTAAGCCAACTTTTTCACTCTCCACTTTCACTTTCATCAAGAGGCTCTTTGGTTCTTCACTTTCTGCCAAAAGGGTGGTATCATCTGCATATCTGAGGTTATTGATATTTCTCCTGGCAATCTTGATTCCAGCTTGTGCTTCTTCCAGCTCAGCGTTTCTCATGATGTACTCTGCATCGAAGTTAAATAAGCAGGGTGACAATATAGAGCCTTGATGACTCCTTTTCCTATTTGGAACCAGTCTGTTGTTCCATGTCCAGTTCTAACTGTTGTTTCCTGACCTGCATATAGGTTTCTCAAGAGGCAGGTCAGGTGGTCTGGTATTCCCATCTCTTTCAGAATTTTCCACAGTTGATTGTGATCCACACAGTCAAAGGCTTTGGCATAGTCAATAAAGCAGAAATAGATGTTTTTCTGGAACTCTCTTGCTTTTCCCATGATCCAGCGGATGTTGGCAATTTGGTTCCTCTGCCCTTTCTAAAACCAGCTTGAACATCAGGTGTAGATCAGAAAATGGTAAAAACTTGGCAGGAAACTCATTAAAAATGTAGAAGTTTGCTTGTAGTTTGCAAGTGTATTTTCAGTTTTCACTCCGTTGGGAAATTTTAGATGGTGCCTTAGAGGTGAGGTGTGGTTCATAGAAAAAAGACATGATTCCTATTTGAAGAACTCTTGGATCTAAATCAAATCCTTGTGGGATCCTACTTCTGAGATCAGGAATTGAACCCAGGCCCTTGGCAGTGAAAGTACAGAGTCCTTACCACTGGACCATCAGGGAATTCTCTGCATATTTGTTTTAAATTACAGTGTGCAAGGTTTGTTTGTATCACTTATGAATCCACTCCTTAAATGATGTATCTTTCATTATTTAACACTTTGAGAAGTTTTGACCTAAATTATTCTTTCTAAAGTCCCCAAACTTCTTTCCCTCTGTATTAAATATCTTAACATGACTGCCTGTGTCCATATGTAATGATGACTTGGTAGGACATCTTTGCAAGTAAATGTAATAAAGACAAGTATTCATACCCCTTGGAAAATATAACGTGCCAGCACTTACATATTTATTTCAAATATCTAAACTATGAGCAATGTTTTCTGTGTGTAACGCTGGAGAGAAGAAATGTACCCACTAACAATTTCTTGTATCTAAATTTAAAGCCAACTGAAACCATGTCAAGTCTTGAGTCAAACCATTCCTCTTTTGGAAAGACACATTTCCTTTCTCAGAGTTTATGTAAATTGATGGTTTTCCCCCCGTTGCTCCATTAGTAAGGTGGGGGGCAGGAAGGCCTGAGAAAGAAGTTAAATATTCAATACCTATCTTGGAGTTGTATGTAGCCTTGGCTTGATTCTCTGTTTTGGTTCTTCTTTTTTTTTTTTTCCCCAAATTTCTTCAGCTTTCCAGGCGATGGTTGAAAAGGCACGTGTGAAATGAAATGTGAAATGGAAAACTGAAGGTTTCAGATTTCTTTAGGTTTCCAGGCAGTAGGTGAAAGGTCAAATGAAAAACCAAAGGAATGACTATCAATAGCGTACATACGTATGTGAGTGTGTGTGAAGAAGTATTGGACAGCTTTCTGAGAAAGGTTCAAATGTAAAAAAAGACATGAATGCGAGTTTCATTCTCACAGACACAGCCTCTTCTTCCCCTTCAGCTCCTGTGTATCATTTGGTGCAGAAACATGCATTCCTTTTGAGGAAAGGCTCCGAATTTTGTCACTGTAGATCTGCTTTTTCATCACTTAGGAGTCTTGCACGGGACCAATGGCAGACAAATTACTGCCTTGGAAGTGGTTCATGGATGGCTGTGAGTCTTGGATCTACTGCCCTAGTATCTAGTCTTAATGCAACTCCCCATTTAATAATAAAATGATCACCAATCACTATCCTATTGTAACGTTTACATCATATTTATAGTACAATACTATATGATATTAATAACCTCAAATTTACTAACAGGTTGAGCCACAGTTCTCAAACTTTTCTGTTACCCTGAAATGATTGAGGAACCCCAAAAGCTTTTGTTCCTATGGGTTTTATCAATAGTCACCACACTGGAAACTAAAACGGAAAAATTCTGAAGGGCTTAATGTTTCATTTAGTAGCAGCTGGATTTTCATCGTTCTTGTGTTTAAGCTGTTGCAGTATCCCTTGTCATGTAATTCTCTGGGAAGCTGGACTGTACACTCAGGAGAAAATAAGAGTGAAGAGCCCTGGTATGATTATGAGTATAAACTTGGCACTGTGGATGCCCCTCCTGGGAACCACTGCTCTGGGGACACTTGATGGACTGTGTGGTGTTCGTGGTCCTTTGTGTGAATAGCTGTCCTTAGATCTGTCAGGTCCTGTTGGATAACTCCACCATTCACAGGTACACAACCGCCCACCTTTCTAGAGAAACACACCAGTTTTTGTCCTTCTTGATCTGCCAACATAGAGTCCAACAGGCTTCTCAGTTAACATCTTCATTACAAGGGACCTATTGTTCAGAGATTTTAATTACCCCTGAACTTTTTTCCTCTAACTTTGTTTTCCTCCACACCTTATCTGCTGCTTTATTGCCTATAGAAATAAGAATGTGAATGATTTGATGCTCAAATTAGGTTTTTTTAAATATTTATTTATTTGGCCTTGCCGGGTCTTAGTTGCTACACTCAGATCTTTAGTTGCGACCTGTGGTATCTAGTTCCCTGACCAGGGATTGAACCTGGTCCCCTTGCATTGGGAGCATGGAGTCTTAGCCACTGGACCACCAGGGAAGACCCTCAAATTAGTTTTGACTTGTGTTCGTATTTGTCAGGGATTTGTTTTGGGGGATATCTGCTGGGGGATGTTTGCTTTCATCCTTGGTCTTCTTGCCTCTCCTAACCCCACTCAGCACCCTCTCACTTCCTTTTTCCTCTGCTCTCCTTTCCACACCACCATTTAGCTTACAAAGCTCCAAGCAAAGGTGGTGGGAACAGAAGCACGGGCCGTGCCCAGTGAGCGGGGTTCCTCTTCTCCACTTGCCCCAACTCCACTTCTCTCCTGCCCAAGTCGGCTCTCCTGCTTCCATTGTTAACCAGCCCAGACTCCCCTCCAGCCTCAGCTCACACACCTTCTCTCGGCCCTGTCCCCATCCTCCAGCCACCCTGCCTTTCTTTCACTCCACATACTGTAGATTCACTCCCACTTTCAGGGTCTTCTGTCATCGGCTTAGATCAGATATTTGCTTTCTTCTCCAGTGTTCCTGCCTGGAGAATCCCAGGGACGGGGGAGCCTGGTGGGCTGCCATCTATGGGGTTGCACAGAGTCAGACACAACTGAAGCGATTTAGCAGCAGCAGCAGCAGCAGGGACTCTGCTAGGATAACTTCCTCAGAGAGGATGTTCTGAGGGGGATTCAGGAGGGAGGGGACATAGGTACAGCTAATGCAGACTCATGTTGAGGTATGGCAAGAAACCATCACAATATTATAAAGTAGTTATCCTCTAATTAAATACATATATATATATATATAAAGTGAAAGTGAAAGTTGCTCAGTCGTGTCCGACTCTTTGTGACCCCATGGACTGTATTGCAACCCCATGGACTATATACAGTCCATGGAATTCTCCAGGCCAGAAAACTGCAGTGGGTAGCCTTTCCCTTCTCAAGGGATCTTCCCAACCCAGGGATCAAAGCCAAGATATATATATAAGGGAGAGAGAGACCGGATGTCCCTAGTCGCCATAGCTGAAACAGTTACCCTACCACTCCATTCTCTTACCTCTATTTTCTTCATAGAACTTCTCCAGAAGTGTTTGTGTTTGTTCTTATCTTTGTAAACTGTGAGATTAGGAGGGAAGGGACTTCTCTGGTATGTAAACTGCTCTGAAGCTCCCAGTTGAATGAGTCATCGGCACCTCCCAGCCGCTCCAGGGTTGGGATGAATGGAGCCTTTGCTATTGATGTTTCGATGGTGGCCTTTGCTGATTGAGATCCAGACGTCAGTCTATAAACTGGTGGTGAGTGGAGCAGGGAAAAGTTGCTGCTGCTCATTATTGTTTGAAAAAAAGCCATGTGACTTTCATTTTTCTCACCAAGGGGCACGTTCACCACCTGCTAATATCTCTATTTCACTGCAAGTATTCTATTTGGCTGCTTTTTTGAAATCTGCCAGCTTCCCTCCCATTTTTCCTCCCTCCTTTCCTCCTGATCTCAATGAGGCATCAGTGAGCGGTGGCATGAAGCAAGATCATAATTCCCTGCCTAGAAATTGAACCTGGATAACCTGAGTGAAAACCAGGAATCCTAGCCACCAGACCAGCAGGGCTAGAGCCTAGAATCTCTTTTTCCCTGGATCTTTACCCCCAGTGAAAGATCCTGGGGGCAGAAACTATAAACGCAGGTTCAGAGTTTATTATTAGAGACGTAGCACAACAAGTGGGAGAGCACAGAGTGAAATGGTTTGTTTAGTTAAGGCAGAAGCAAGGAAGAGGCGAACACCCGCAGAGAAAGGGTGTGACTGTCCCGGCTCCCCACCCCACCCCACCCCCAAGAGGAGGAGCTCAATAAAGAGGCAATTAAGTCATTTATATAGGGCAGTTCTTCCAGGTCTTTGTTTACCTTCAAGCAATTTTCTGGTTTCTTTTTCCACATCTGACCTATCCTGGGACCCTTCCCTGGGTACCCACACACCCCTCAGCCAAGATGGATCTTGAAGTGAAGGCTTCTGGGAAAAGCAAGACTCATTATGGCTGGTATTACCCCCTGACTTTTGACTGCTAGGAGCCTTTCTGCGCATGTGTAGTGTCTCCTGTCCCCAAAGGCGGGGAAATGGAGATCCTTTAATCCTTTACTCAAACAGGGTTTTGCCCTTCTTTGTTCTTGCCATGACTGTTACCTTAAGGATTTTACAAGAGACAAACACTGGCAATTTACCCTGTTTCTGTTGTTACTTCCATTTCAGAGGGCAAACAGGAGGGTGCTTGTAAATGCCTTAACTGGAGCCCACCTATCTCTCGTCTCAAGAAATGCTAGCAGTATTAAGTATCTAATCTGAAGGCCACTTCGTGGCCCATGAAATACAAACAGGGGGCCAGTTTAAAATGTCTAACCTGGAGCCCATCTATCTCCTACCTCACTCCCACTCCTTCTCCCTCTTTCCACCTCCTTCCTTCCTTCCTCTCTTTTTACCTTTTTCCGCAAATTGCCTTTGATTGTCATTTAAACTGAACCATCTCTGGGTCAGATAAAGGGGGGGAATAGAGTGTGATGGGCCTGCAATGGTTTCGAGTGCTGGAAAAGACCTGTGAGGCCACTGAATCACATCTTTCAATTTTTAGTGGAAGAAACAGGCTGCGAGGCTGTGACTTTCCCAGGGTCCCCGTGAGTGACAGAATGAAGACTTCAAAGCCCAGATTTTCTAGCTCCCACTTCCAAGCCAAAGGCTTCTAAATCTGTGCCCAATCTTTCTCCTTAGTTGTTGACGGACCAAACAATTAAGTGTCTTCTTGTTCGTAAAGTGAGAAATATCCCCGCTCAGACTTGCTCGGAGCGTCGGGTGAGGATGCGCGCCGAGGGGCATCCTGCAGGGAGCCTCCGGGGCGTGTCAGCCTCGGCTCCGCCCCCGTCCTGTGCCCTGCGGTCCTGGCGCCTCAAGTGGAAGAACCTGTTCTGTTCCTAATTGGCCTGGTGTTTGTTCCTTTCTCTGCATTCCAACCTTACGTCTTCCACATCCTTTTCAAAGCCATGGGCTTTTCAACTCTCACAGGACCAGTGTGGCCTAGACAAGTGGATCGTTAAAAGTTGTCTTTTTAAAAATGTGCCTAATTTTTAGAGATCGAGGTTTATTGAAGCGTATGGAGCACTTTTCACTTCAGAAATGTAGCCATTTCTTTTGTTGTTGTTGCTTAGTAGCTAAGCCGTGTCTGACTCCATGGAGTATAGCCCACCAGGCTCTCCTCTCTATGGGGATTCTCCAGGCAAGAATACTGGAGTGGCTTGCCATTTCCTGCTCCAGAGGATCTTCCCGACCCACGGATCCAACCTGTGTCTCCTACTTTGACAGCTGGGTTCCTAACCGCTGAGCCACCAGGGAAGCCCAGTCACTTCTTTAAGATACCCTAATGCCTCTACTGTATAGAAAACTGTCCCATCATCAGATCATTCTTATTCATGATACAGGAGTGGGCTTCCCAGGTGGCGCTAGTGGAAAAGGAACCCACCTGCCAATACAGGAGACAGGATACAGGAGTGATGCTTCCAGTTTTAGATGAAGTAATTAAGGATTTTATCAACTGACTTCTATATTACCCAGCTTCGTGTGATTTGTAATTGAATAAAACAAACAAAAAAATTAAATTACATAAAACGACAGCAGAGGGAGCTATTGAGGTTTGATTACATTTTCCATTGCCCTGGCTGAGGTTTTTCTTTATCATATTTCGATTTAGACTTTCTCAGTTTTCTCAGTTGTCAACAGGCAGGGCACGTTTTATTATATTGGAAGAGAATATATGCACTGTGGAGGATTACAAAAAATGAGTTTTTGTTTTTGTTTTTTTAAAATCTGGTCCCCTTTCCATCCCTTTATCTTTCTCCAAATACCTGTTAAGGTAGTTGGTATAAGAAAAGTCATAATTTTACGGCAGTGATTTTAGAAATGAAGCTCCTCTGTTAGGCTAAATCTGGGTCAACAGGATTAGCTGTTCTACAAGCCATTGTCCCAACTTGTGTTTCTGTCTGGCTTTGTGGAGACTGATTTGGGGGTCTCGAAGTCTTATGGTGATTGCCTGTATTGATGTGAGCACTATCTCTCCACCCTGCTTCAATCATATATGGTGGAAGATAAGACCTGAAGGTGCTGAAATTCGCAGCATTTTGTGGAAAACCTTCATGATGAGGAGGGAAGGCTGCCCTGGATGATGCGTGCTGTGTGCGTGTGTGGGTGCTGTGTGCATGTGTGGGTGCTGTGTGTGTGTGTGGGTGCTGTGTGCGTGTGCAGGTGCTGTGTGTGTGTGCGGGTGCTGTCTGCCGTGTGTGGGTGGGTGACGGTTTGGGGAGGGAGGTAGAAAAAGTCTGTTTCAGGCCTTTCTTTCGGTCACACCCACGGGTGTGATCTATTTCTGGCCCTGTGTCCCTGCTGGCCCTGTGCCCCCTAACTGGACCCTCAGCTTCAGAGTTCTCCCTACTCCAAGCCTACTCTCTTCACTTCAGCTATTGTCTTCAGTTTTTCAACACCACTCTGAATTCCTCTCCTAGGAAGTTCTCTTTGTGTACATAAGTGCACAAAAAAAGGTGTGAGGGGGTGGGCATACTCCTTGCAGTATTGTTTGTAATAGCAAATTAAAGGATGGAAACAAACCTGTTGGTCTAAAAAGTAAATGGTGGAATTCCTTACAGTGAAACTTTAGGTAGCTGTAGATGCTGATGCAAGAAGATGGTGATATATTTTCTTAAATTAAAAAAAAAAACAAACACAAAACTTCATGGCATATATGATCTGTACCAGGAGTTTTAAAATTTAGCACACAACTGAAATAAGAGATCCACATATAATTTTAATACATAATTTAAGCATTTTTTAAAAAGGATTTTATAGCTAAAGATTTTGGAAGTATACATAAGGCATTCATAACAATGACTACTTCTGAAGTATGATGTTAACCTTGCTGGCTGAGGGGGAGGAAAGAGGAGAGGTTTTGCTTTTTGTCTTATATCTTTCTTTGTTTTTCTAAAATGCAATTTTTTTGTCTTTATTTTATTATTATTATTATTGGAGTAGAATTGCTTTAAACTGTGTTAGTTTTGTTAGGGACCAAACGACGGGCTCTAGGACCTGAGTCATGTTTACCAGAAAGAGACAGGATATGCGCTCATCCTGCAAGGCCAATCATGTAACGCCAGCTACTCCTGTAACTGAGACAAAGAACTGCCTGTACATAAGCCGCCATACTCCTTTGTTCGGGGCTCTTGTCGGATTCCCTTGTGTGGGATGAGACTTGGGCCCTAGCGCGCTAGAGATAAACTCCCTTCTTGCCCTTGCATTACTGTGGTGGACTTGCTCTCTCTCTCGGTTGGTTCGGAGATACGGGCTTGGAGCATAACAAGTTTCAAATGTACAGCAAAGTGAATCAGCTATGCTTATATCCACTCTTCTTAAGAGTCCTTTCCCAAGGTCATTACAGAGTACTGGGTAGAGTTCCCTGTGCTATACATGCATGTGGGCTCAGTAATGCAATTGTGTTTGACATTTTTCGAGCGCCGTGGACAATAGCCCGCGCTATTGATTATTGTTCTGTGGCCTGTGGGATCTTCCCAGGCCAGGGACTGAACCAGTGTCCCTTGCATTGCAAGGCTGATTCTTAACCCCTGGACCACTAGGGAAGCCCCAGTTGTTCACTTTTGATTGGCAGTTTCACAGACTTGAAAAAATTAACATAGGCGTTTATTACACTCTGAAATTTCCATTTAGGCTTTATGCCAGTGGTCAATTTATCGCCTGTCAACTCCCAATTCATCTTCCAATATCTACTATGTCATAATGGACAGGCTAACGTTAAACATTTTTCATTTATAGTGAGCATGATATTAAGCTTTCTTATAGAGGGTATTGGAAGAACACCACCGAAGGAAAGGGCATTTGTGCTGCTTCTGGTGTCTGCACTGTCTGTCAGGGGTGTGGATGTGAACACTTCAGTGGTACTCTGCCCCAGAAGTGAGTCGAGAATGCATGGTCCTTTGATGATTTGCAACCCTGGTCTGAGCTGATGATCAAGACACTGCCCTGTAGGCTCTCTGCCCTACTGGCACCCCATTCCCTCCCCATCCCTCTTGCCTGCTCCCTCCATCCCAGCTTCATCTCCTGCAGCTCTAGCAATATAAACATTAGGCCCTCCAGATATGCAAGTGTCCCCATCCCTCAGCACCTTGTGGGTCAGCTCATCAGCCACAGCTTACTTGTGTCACAGAGATCACTTCCTCTTTGCCCTGTTACTGTGCACTGGCAAATTCATCTGCCAAGTAGTGGTCTGAAACGATCGCTTCTCTACTGAGATCTGAACCCCAACCCTGGGAGGGGACCTCCTCTTATGCTTGGTTTTCCTTGAGGACTTACTCTTATAAAGTTTTCTTACATATTAAAATTACCCTTAAGTTGCAGTATAGTAATTCTTAATGTTAAACGTACCCTGTTTAAGTCACTGTGTAGATTCGGTCTCCTGATTGGACCCAGACCGACCTAGGTCTCCTGAGAAGTTCTGGCTGCTCTTGAGTGTCTTGTGGCCCCTGTTCCCAGGGATTTAGAGAAGCAGCGTGAATGGAGAGAGAAACACCAGGAGCAGGATCAGGGGACATCAGATTTCTGGTTCTATGACCAATTGACTCTAAAGTTCAGGCAAGGGACTTCCCTGGTGGCCCAGAAGTTGAGCTTCCCAGTGGAGGGTGAGGGTTCAATCCCTGGTTGAGTAAGGAAGATCCCACATGCCTCGTGGCAAAAAAAGAAAAAAAAGAAAGAAAGAAAGAAAAAAGCTCAGGCAGGCAACTCACCTTTTCAGCATCTGTATACAGAGTATCAATTTTGTCCTCCCTGTTGCACTAAATGGGAGGGCTTCTGCTATGAATAAGACACCACCTTCCATTTGCCTTCATGGAACTCTGTCTAGTGGTGATGAGGGAAGACAGATATGGGGCAAAGTATTATTAATATTGAATATTTTTATAATTGATACATGCACAAAGAGAACCAGAGGAGAAAAAGGAAGTCAGGAACTGTTCTGGAATAAAAAGAAAGGCTTTGCAGAGGAGGTGATATTTTTGAGTCCTAAAGAATGAATAAGCTGGGGAAGGGCATTTCAATCAGACAGGGTGGAGTGTACAAAAATGTAGAGGTGAGATAAGGAAATAATACTAATAATTTACAGAGAACTTACTATGGAGCAGTCACCAGGATAAGAATTTTACATGGGATGTAAGCCTCATTGATCAATTCTAATGAAGTAATCCTCGTATTAACCCTACAGAAAGAAAGTGAAGTCATTCGGTCATGTCCGACTCTTTGTGGCCCCATGGATTGTAGCCCACCAGGCTCTTCCATCCATGGAATCTTCCAGGCAAGAGTACTGGAGTGCGTTGCCATTTCCTTCTCCAGGGAATCTTCCGGACCCAGGGATCAAACCTAGGTCTCCTGCAATGCAGGCAAACGCTTTACTGTCTGAGCCACCAGGGAAGCCCTGTTAACCCTATGCAATTGGCTAAAAAACTTCTAGTACTGTTGAATATCAATAAGAATGTGTTTAAGTGGAAAGAGACTTACAGACTTAACTTTTGGTTGCCAGGGGGGAAGGGATAGTTAGGGAGTGTGATGGAGATGTACAAACTGCTATATTCAAAGTGATAGTCAACAAGGACCTACTGTATAGCACAGGGAACTACCCCACGTTATGTGACAGCCTGGATGGGAGGGGAGTTTGAGGGAGAATAGATATTATAGTATATGTGTGGCTGAGGCCCTTTGCTGTCCACCTGGAACTATTGCAACATTGTTAATTGGTTATAGGCCAACACAAAATAAAGACTTAAAAAAAAAAAGAATGTGTTTAAGGACCTGTTTTTAAAATGAGGAAACAGAGGTACTGAAACATGCGATCTGTCCATTGTACTTAGCTGCTCTGCTCTATGAGGAACATGGAGGATGGCCGAGGGGCACAGGATGGGGTCAAAAAGGCAAGCAGGGCTATATCACAAGAATCTGCGTAATGTTACATCTTCAGCCCAGCTTCCTCAGCTGCAGAGTGAAAGAGCTGCCCTAGAGACCTCTAGCTCATAGAATCTGAGCGCTCCAATCCACCATATTCTCTAGGATAAGATTCTGTAATCTTTATTGCCCGTTAGCGTTTAATATTCTTCCCAAGAGATTTTCTGAGCTTAGGAGGAGAAGATGTGTATCTTGTCCTAAGAAAAGATAATGGGGAGTTGGGTCATGACTAACTCCCTTAGGTCACTTGCCCACGAATCCTAGAAGTCTAAGCGGCTGGTGGGGACAGGGTGGCATGCCACACACCGCCTGGGGAGGTGGACCGAGTGTCCGCTCACTAGGTGAGCTTCTAAAGAAGATGAGCTGCTGGGGGTGAGCCACTGGGTCTTCTGATCCATCCCGCAGATGTTGAGTTAGCAACCACAATGACCTAGTATGCGTAATTACAGAGTCAGTGACTCCATGCCAGATGACTGTGGATCTGGTGAGTTCTCCACGTTTGGCTGTCTCCAGGACCGCATTGGCTTAAGCAGAGACACAGGCAGTGGAGCAGAAAAAGCACAATTTGAAACTGGCCGTGGCTGTGAATCCCTGCTGTGACACTCGTTAGCTCTTTGACCTTGATGATATTCATTGTATCTCTCCAAGCATCAGTCTCCTCACCTTAAAATAGTGAAATGAAGACCTGTTTCATAAACTTGTAATTATGCTTAAATGAGATATGATACAAAGTGTGATTCTATTAGAATGGAGGCTCAAAGAAAGAAGCTGGGGTGAGCATTAGTCGAGTCCTCTACTCTTGCCAAGCAGAGAAAAGATGAGGGAGGCCACTTTAATGAATGATTAGATGAGGGTTGAATATAAAAGTTTAATGGACATAGATTATCTAAATGATACTAACTTGAATTCAAGTTAATTTTAGTTTGCGAACTCAATGTCTGTGTTAAAACCTCTTTCCCTTGTATTTGTATTCCTCATCCATTGTTCCCTAAACCCTTAATACTGTCATCATTCTTAATTCCTTGGTGACACTTTGTGCTAACCCACAGCCTCAAAGTATGTCCATTGTAATTACTTTCCCAAGACATTTGGTGACAAGTTTGATCTCATTATAAATTGTTGAATGGTTGCTGGAACCAATTTTATTGACCTTGATCTTTTGAGAAATTGATATCCTTCTTTGTTTTCTGCTTGACTTGATGGTGTTCTAACAATTACTGAGATTTATTAAGGCATTTCAGAAATTGTTTCTTCTGTGTCGAAAACACAGTCTCTTGTCTTTTATAACTCAGAAGACGTGGACAAAGCCTTTGTTGTTGTTTTGCAAAAGCAAGCTTTTCTTGGAGCTGGGTGTTTTGCTTTTAGAAGAAGCTCCTCGTCAGTAGGTTATCTGAGATTTCACACAGACAACAAAAAGCATAGAAAACCACTCTGTAGGCATATCAGTTTAAAAGATTTCCGTGAAGTCAGGTAAGAATCTGAGCCATGTAGGTGATGTTCAGCATTGGCAATGGGTTGTTCTTGTTTTTAAAAAGGCATGAAGTGGGAAGAGAAGGATAAAAAAGAAAAATTACAAAAACTAAAAATTCCCTCACATTTTGGACTGAAATTGTTGAAATATCTGATATCATGGAAGGCTGTCAAGGTTGAGTCTTAAGTCACTAGTAAGTGAAGGAGATGATGTGATGCAAGTCTGAAAAGGCTGATCATCGATCCCTCTTTCCTCCCCCAACCCCTTCCATCTTCTCCTCATTTCTTCCTTCCCTTTCTCAGTTTTTAATTTTTTTAATTAATTTTTTCTTTATATGCATGCATACACATATATGTATCAGTTCAGTTCAGTTCAGTCGCTCAGTCGTGTCCGACTCTGCAACCCCATGGACTGCAGCATGCCAGGCCTCCCTGTCTATTACCAGCTCCCAGAGTTTACTCAAATTCATGTCCATTGAATCGGTGATGCCATCCAACCATCTTATCTTCTGTCATCCCTTCTCCTTCTGCCTTCAATCTTTCCCAGCATCAGGATCTTTTCAAATAAGTCAGCTCTTTGCATCAGGTGGCCAAAGTATTGGAATTTCAGCTTCAGCATCAGTCCTTCCAGTGAACATTCAGGACTGATCTCTTTTAGGATAGACTGGTTGGATCTCCTTGCAGTTCAATATATGTAATTTAATAAATGGCATCATACAATAATCTTGGAGGAGAAGCTATGATATCTTTTTTCTCCTTTTTTGCTCTTTCTTTCTTCTCTCCTTTGCTCTTCCTCAAATCAGGCAGACCCTCCCTAACCCCTCTGAATGTGTTTACTCCATGCTCTATAACTATAATTATAAACAAACTACATATAGATACACTCCTATACACACAGGTATAGAAATAGAAGGCCATTTTTAGTTCTTATTAAAAATGGCATTATTATTTTCATTATTTTTGACCTAGTGGCTTGTGGGATCTTAATTCCCTGACCAGAGATCAAACCTGGGCGCCCTGAAGTAGAAGCTCGGAGTCTTAACCAATCGACCAGGGAATTTCCTTAAAATGGCATTATATTATTCGTACTATTATGCATTTTCTTTTTGTCACTTAAAACTTCAAGGAACTCTCTTAAGTATATAGTATCATTCTAACTCATTGCTTTAAGTGATGCAAATTATTTCATGATGTAAAATTATCTTAATACATTCAACTATTCCCCAAATTGATAGTACTGCATATCAACAGTCCTGTGAAAAAAGCAGAGTTGTAGATATTTTTAGGTGCCTTTATTTTTATATGATAGATTATCAATAGAATCGCCCCATCAAAGGAGGTAATTCTATTACCTTTTATTAGATGTTGCGAGATGGTTTTTCAGAAAGACTGTAAAGCTGACATTTCACCCAGTAGTCTGAGTTTCTTTCCCCTGCGTTCTTGTCAGTAGTAGGCATTTATTGCACTTGAATTTTTGCCAGATGTGATACCTCGTTGCTACTTTTTAAATGTTTGTTTTTTTCTTTTTTGCATTGACTACTAATGAATCTGAAATCTTTTCATGTGTGTGCTGGTCACTCAGATTTGCTTTTCTGTGAGTTGCCTGTTTTCATATCCTTTCCCATGTTTTCGCACGTTGTTTTGGAGAAACTTTTTATACATTTCAAGTGATAACTCTTCGTCGATCTTTCAACTTGTGGCTTTTTTTCCCCCAAAGCGCTGTTTATCTGTATTATCTATTGATTTTGTTTAAGACACTTTCACCCTAATGAAAAAAAGCTGTTTTGTCAAATCTATCTTTTTCTCTTTTCCTCATTCCCGCCCTAGTGTTTTGTTTCTTTTAGTTTTCAGTTTTTCTCACTTGGTTAATAAATTTTCTTCCATACTTAGAGTATATATGCAGTCTCTTACATTTTCTTCTAACATTTTATTTACTTACACAGATAATTCTTGTATACCCCTGGGGATGGTTTTATACACAGTGTACATAAGGGCCCATCCACTCTCACTTTCTCCTTATGGAGCACTATATTATCAGGCTTTTAAAATGAATCAGTTCATTACTCATGAAATTAATGTATCCCTTTGTGACATATACACTGGGATCTATTTCTGAATTATCTATTTTATTCCATTGATTTATTATTTTTAATCTATTTTCATGTTAATACCATAATGATTTTATTACAGTGGCTTATTACAGTATATCTTCCATTGTCATTAGATTTTTAAACAGTTTTCTTGGCTATTCTGGATATTTGTTCTTCCATGGGAAATTCAAGATAATCCTAATGAAATAAAAATTCTTTTGAGATACTAATTAGAATTACATTGATATTTACATTATTAGTTTTGGAAGACTGACATTTTTATTACTGTCTTCCTATGCAATATATTATATCTTTGCATTTGTTCCAGTTTTGTTTTCTGTCTTTTAGTAATATTTGTACTGTTCATTTCTGCGCTGCTCTTGTACTATTACTACTTTACAGTTTTTGTCACTTCTGTGAATGGAATATTTTTCAATTTATAAGTGTTATTTTTATTTTGGCAATGCTGTGCAGCATGTGGGATCTTTATTCCCTGACCAGGGATTGAACCCATGCCTCCTGCAATGGCCACGCAGAGTCTTAACCACTGGACTGCCAGGGAAGTCCCTGAAAGTGCTATTGTTTCTGCAGAGAAAAGCTACTGATTAGAAGTATTTATTTTGAACCCAGGAGAGGCATTCTTTCAGTAAGTTTATTGATCATATTTACCATTCCTTGAACAACTCTATGTTGAACACTTTTCTAAGCTCTAGGATAAAGCAGTTGAATACAAGAACTCTGCCCTAAGGGGGCTCACGCTCTAATGTGTATTACAGTTACTAAAGCAGGAGATATGGTCTCAGTCATTGAAACGAAGGAGCACTATGATAGGCTGAAGGAACAGACTCAGAGTGTTTATTCTCAGGTGACTTGGTGGTGTCTTGCAGGATATGGCAAAGTGACCATCAACTGAAACCGGAGTCTTGATCACAGTCTTTTTCTGAATTCTCTCTGCCGTGTTTGGAGATTTCCACAACTTTCCCCTTCCAAGCACCTCTTTCCCCACTGCATCTTATCTTTTATGCATCATGTGCTTTCAGAGTGTCGCTGCTCTGAGACAAATCTTTTAACTTGGGAAGTTGGGATGCACCAAGAATCCTTGTGCTGCCATTTCAAACTTGAGAAGAAAGGTAAGAAGAAGCAGTACTGTTATTTGTCTAAGCTTTTCTAGAGACCGATTAGCTAATTACTATGTCATCTTCAGTTCCTCCACCCATGTATTTGCAGACTTTTCATGGATTTTCATCACAAAACAGTGTTGAGTGCTTTGTTAAGATGTAAATAGATTGTTATTACCAGATAGTTTCATGTATTCATTCAATAATGTCAAAAGGCATGATGTGGTCTGATGTAGCTTAGGCTCTTATAAATATGTACTGATAACAAGGCTACATATCCTTCTTTCCCAGATAGACAAAATTAATTTCCTTGTTGTATCTTCAATAACTTTTGAGATATCAAGAAACAAGCCGTTTTAGTGATTAACAATTGACTCTATCTCTTCTGGAGTTGACTCACATCATTTTCTATAGCTCTGAAATAATTCCTTTGATGACTATAATAAATCAAAGATATCTTTCCCAATAATTTGCTGCCTCATAATCCTGATAAGATTGTTAATCTTTATTATTGCCTGTCTAGACTCTTGCATCTAGAGGTTGATTATGACAAATCTGAATTGTACATTAATCCCTCTCTTGTTTGTTTTCAAGCTTATTATCTGAAATTTATAAACCAGCTTCTGTTTATACACCCCTGGAACAAGAATATGACACTGGATTATTTCAGAGTCTCCATGTACATAATAACTGTTGATCAATAAAACATTCTTTAAGTGATTTAGCTATTTAACTTTTGGCAGGGCCAAATAGACTATAGGATGAAATACATGGCAGACAGAAGTCTGCTGAAGCCTGATAATCATGCTTACTGTGAGTGAGAGACACTCAGAGATTAGAATTACCTTCATGTACTCTGATCCCTTCCTTCTCCATACTGCAAAGAACTATGTACTCTCTTCAGTGTTGTTTAATCACTAAGTTGTGCCCAACTCTTTTGTGACCCCATGGACTGTAGCCCACCAGGCTCCTCTGTCCATGGGATTCTCCAGGCAAACATACCTGAGTGGGTTGCCATTTCCATTCCCTTCTCCTGGGGATCTTCCTGATCCAGGGATCCACCTCATGTCTCCTGCACTGGCAGGAGGATTCTTCACCACTAAGCCACCAGGAAGCCCTTACTCTGCATTATATTAAGGTCATTTTAAAAATTACTATTATTATTTCCCTTACTACTGTTGAGTTTTCTCAGGTAGATATTGAAGTTCTCAAAAATAAAACATGTTTTTATTTATCCATTTCTGACCAGTCTTTATCACCCAGTCCATTGAGCCACACAGAATACATATGACAGTAAATGAATGGGGTTGACATGTAAGTTGGAAGTTAATCCCATGACCTCCGGGTGGGGTCATGCAGTTGCTAGCTGTTCAATTCAGTTCAGTTCAATCGCTCAGTTGTGTCTGACTCTTTGCGACCCCATGAATCGCAGCACACCAGGCCTCTCTGTCAATCACCATCTCCCGGAGTTCCCTCAGACTCACGTCCATCCAGTCAGTGATGCCATCCAGCCATCTCATTCTTGGTCATCCCCTTCCCCTCCTGCCCCCAATCCCTCCCAGCATCAGAGTCTTTTCCAATGAGTCAGCTCTTCACATCAGGTGGCCAAAGTACTGGAGCTTCAGCTTTAGCATCATTCCTTCCAAAGAAATCCCAGGGTTGATCTCCTTCAGAATGGACTGGTTGGATCTCCTTGCAGTCCAAGGGACTCTCAAGAGTCTTCTCCAACACCACAGTTCAAAACCATCAATTCTTCGGCATTCAGCCTTCTTCACAGTCCAACTCTCACATCCATACATGACCACTGGAAAAACCATAGCCTTGACTAGACGGACCTTAGTCGGCAAAGCAATGTCTCTGCTTTTGAATATGCTATCTAGGTTGGTCATAACTTTTCTTCCAAGGAGTAAGTGTCTTTTAATTTCATGGCTGCAATCACCATCTGCAGTGATTTTGGAGCCCAAAAAATAAAGTCAGCCACTCTTTCCACTGTTTCCCCATCTATTTCCCATGAGGTGATGGGACCGGATGCCATGATCTTCGTTTTCTGAATGTTGAGCTTTAAGCCAACTTTTTCACTCTCCACTTTCACCTTCATCAAGAGGCTTTTTAGTTCCTCTTCAATTTCTGCCATAAGGGTGGTGTCATCTGCATATCTGAGGTTATTGATATTTCTCCCGGCAATCTTGATTCCAGCTTGTGTTTCTTCCAGTCCAGCGTTTCTCATGATGTACTCTGCATAGAAGTTAAATAGGCACGGTGACAATATACAGCCTTGATGTATTCCTTTTCCTATTTGGAACCAGCCTGTTGTTCCATGTCCAGTTCTAATTGTTGCTTGCTGACCTGCATACAGATTTCTCAAGAGGCAGGTCAGGTGGTCTGGTATTCCCATCTCTCTCAGAATTTTCCACAGTTTAATGTGATCCACACAGTCAAAGGCTTTGGCATAGTCAATAAAGCAGAAATAGATGTTTTTCTGGAACTCTCTTGCTTTTTCCATGATCCAGCAGATGTTGGCAGTTTGATCTCTGGTTCCTCTGCCTTTTCTAAATCCAGCTTGAACATCAGGGAGTTCACAGTTCATGTATTGCTGAAGCCTGACTTGGAGAATTTTGAGCATTACTTTGCTAGCATGTGAGATGAGTGCAATTGTGTGGTAGTTTGAGCATTCTTTGGCATTGCCTTTCTTTGGAATTGGAATGAAAACTGACCTTTTCCAGTCTTGTGGCCATTGCTGAGTTTTCCAAATTTGCTGGCATATTGAGTGCAGCACTTTCACAGCATCATCTTTCAGGATTTGAAACAGCTCAACTGGAATTCCATCATCTCCACTAGTTTTGTTCACAGTGATGCTTTCTAAGGCCCACTTGACTTCACGTTCCAGGATGTCTGGCTCTAGATTAGTGATCACATCATCATGATTATCTTGGTCGTGAAGATCTTTTTTGTACAGTTCTTCCATGTATTCTTGCCACCTCTTCTTAATATCTTCTGCTTCTGTTAGGTCCATACCATTTCTGTCCTTTATTGAGCCCATCTTTGTATGAAATGTTTCCTTGGTATCTCTAATTTTCTTGAAGAGATCTCTAGTCTTTCCCATTCTGTTGTTTTCCTCTATTTCTTTGAACTGATCACTGAAGAAGGCTTTCTTATCTCTTCTTGCTATTCTTTGGAACTCTGCATTCAGATGCTTATATCTTTCCTTTTCTCCTTTGTTTGTCGCCTCTCCTCTTTTCACAGCTATTTGTAAGGCCTCCTCAGACAGCCATTTTGCTTTTTTGCATTTCTTTTCCATGGGGATGGTCTTGATCCCTGTCTCCTGTACAATGTCACGAACCTCAGTCCATAGTTCATCAGGCACTCTATCTATCAGATCTAGGCCCTTAAATCTATTTCTCACTTCCACTGTATAATCATAAGGGATTTGATTTAGGGCATACCTGAATGGTCTAGCGGTTTTCCCTACTTTCTTCAATTTGAGTCTGAGTCTGAAGTTGCTAGCTGAGCTCCATCAATAATACAAAACCTCTCATTCTGTTTTCTTGTTACCAAAACATTTTAACACAGAAATAACAACCTTGGGCTAAGGTGACAGAAGTAAAGTCCGATGCTGTAAAGAACAATATTATATAGGAACCTGGAAATTTAGGTCCGTGAATGAGGAAAAATTGGAAATGGCCAAACAGGAGATGGCAAGAGTGAACATCAACATTTTAGGAATCAGTGAACTAAAATGGACAGGAATGGGTGAATTTAATTCAGATGATCTTTATATCTACTACTATGGGCAAGAATCTCTTAGAATAAATGGAGTAGCCCTCATAGTCAACAAGAGTCAGAAATGTAGTACTTGGGTGCAAACTCAAAAATGATAGAATGATCTCTGTTTGTTTCCAAGGCAAGCTATTCAATATCACAGTAATCCAAGTCTATGTCCCGACCAGTAATACCGAAGAAACTGAATTGAATGGTTCTGTGTTGACCTACAAGACCTCCTAGAACTTAACACCAAAAAAGAGAAATCCTTTTCGTCTTAGAGGACTGGAATGCCAAAGTAGGAAGTTAAGAGATACCTGGAGTAATAGGAAAATTTGGCCTTGGAGTACAAAATGAAGCAGGGCAAAGGCTAACAGAGTTTTGCCAAGGGAACACACTGGTCATAGTAAACACCCTCTTCCAACAGCACAAGAGCCAACTTTACACATGGACATCACCAGATGGTCTGTACTGAAATCAGATTTATTATATTTTTTGCAGCAGAAGATGGAGAAGCTCTATACAGTCAGCAAAAACAAGACCAAGAGTTGACTGTGGCTCAGTTCATGAACTCCTTACTGCCAA
The DNA here is from genome assembly GCF_032405125.1 of Capricornis sumatraensis. NCBI lineage: Eukaryota > Metazoa > Chordata > Mammalia > Artiodactyla > Bovidae > Capricornis > Capricornis sumatraensis. Next base: position 47,339,681 of record NC_091079.1, read on the forward strand.
ATTCAGACTTAAATTGAAGAAAGTAGGGAAAACCACTAGACCATTCACAAATCAAATCCCTTTTGATTATACAGTGGAAGTGATAAGTAGATTCAAAAGATTAGATCTGATGGATAGAGTGCCTGAAGAACTATGGACAGAGGTTTGTAACATTGTACAGGAGGTAGTGATCAAAACCATCCCCAAGGAAAAAAAAAAGTAAAAAGGGAAAATGGTTGTCTGAGGAGGCCTTACAAATAGCTGAGAAAAGAATAGAAGCAAAAGGCAAAGAAGTAAAGGAAAGCTATAAGCATCTGAATGCAGAGTTCCAAAGAATAGCAAGGAGAGATAAGAAAGCCTTCCTCAGTGATCAGTGCAGAGAAATAGAGGAATACAATAGAATGGGAAAGACTAGAGATCTCTTCAAGAAAGTTAGAGATACCAATGGAACACTTTATGCAAAGATGGGCACAATAAAGGACAGAAATGGTATGGACCTAACAGAAGCAGAAGATATTAAGAAAAAATATCTTCATGACCCAGATAACCACAATGGTGGGATCACTCACCTAGAGTCAGACATCCTGAAGTCTGAAGTCAAGTGGGCTTTAGGAAGCTTCACACGAATAAAGCTAGTGGAGGTGATAGAATTCCAGTTGAGCTATTTCAAATCCTAACAGATGATGCTGTGAAAGTGCTGCACTCAATATGCCAGCAAATTTGGAACACTCAGCAGTGGCCACAGGACTGGAAAAGGTCAGTTTTCATTCCAATCCCAAAGAAAGGCAATGCCAAAGAACGTTCAAACTACTACACTGTTGCACTTGTCTCACATTCTAGCAAGTAATGCTCACAATTCTCCAAGCCAGGCTTCAACAGTATGTGAACCGAGAACTTCCAGATGTTCAAGCTGGATTTAGAAAAGGTAGCAGAATCAGATTAAATTGCCATCATCCGTTGGATCATAGAAAAAGCAAGAGAATTTCAGAAAAGCATCTACCTCTGCTTCATTGACTACACTAAAGCCTTTGTGTGGATCACAACAAACTGTGGAAAATTATTCGAGAAATGGGAATACCAGAGCACCTTACCTGCCTCCTGAGAAATCTGTATGCAGGTCAAGAAGCAGCAGTTAGAACAGGACATGGAACAATGGACTGGTTCTAAATTGGGAAAAGAGTACATCAAGGCTATATATTTAACTTATATGCAGAATACATCATGTGAAATGGGGACAGGGTGAAGCCCAAGTTGGAATCAAGATTGCAGGAAGAAATATGAATAACCTCAGATATGCAGATGACACCACTCTTAAGGCAAAAAGCAAAAAGGAACGAAAGAGCCTCTTGATGACGAGAGACAAAAAGGTGGCTTAAAACTCAACATTCAGAAAACAAAGATCAAGGCATCCAGTCCCATCACTTCATGGCAAATAGATAGGGGAAACAATGGAAACCATGACAGACTTTATTTTTCTGGGCTCCAAAATCACTGCAGATGGGGACTGAAGCCATGAAATTAAAAGAGGCTTGCTCCTTGGAAGAAAAGCTATGACCAACCTAGATAGAATATTAAGAAGCAGAGACATTAATTTACCGACAATAGTCCATCTAGTCAAAGCTATGGTTTTTCCAGTAGTCATGTATGGATGTGAGAGTTGGACTATAAAGAAAGCTGAGCATCAAAGAATTGATGCTTTTGAACTATGGTATTGGAGAAGACTCTTGAAAGTCCCTTGGACTGCAAGGAGATCAAACCAGTCTATCCTAAAGGAAATCAGTACTGAATGTTCAGTCCTGATGCTGAAACTGAAGCGCCAATACTCTGGCCACCTGATGCGAAGAACTGATTCATTGGAAAAGACCCTGACGCTGGAAAAGATTGAAGTCAGGAGGAGAAGGGGACGAGAGAGGATAAAATGGCTGCATGGCATCACCGACTCTTTGGACATGAGTTTGAGCAAGCTCCAGGAGTTGGTGATGGACAGGGAGGTCTGGAGGGTCTCAAAGAGTCAGACACGGCTGAGTGACAGAACTGAACTGAACTGAAGGCCTCTGAGTCAATTCCTTTGGGAAACCAGATGTGGTGAGTGAATGTTAGTTCCTGGAGGGCTCAGGGGAGGGGGAAAAGAATCTGCCTACAATGCAGGAAACTTGGGTTCGATCTTGGGTGAGAAGATCCCCTGGAGAAGGGAGTGGATACCCACTCCAGAATTCTTGCCTGGAGAGGAGCCTGGTGGGCCATAGTCTATGGGGTTGCAAAGAGTTGCTACCATTAATTATATGCCTATAACCTATCAGACACATTATAGACATCCATAGTTAATCAACACATTTGAAAAATAAGTGCAGTTATCCTGATTCTGCAGGTGAGAAAATGAAGTACAGAGCCTGCAGAGCAGTTAGGTTATTTACTGAAAGTCACTTAGCTAATAAATCACACTACCTTATTGTGACTTGAATCTATAGCCAAAGAATTCAAGAACTCACGAACTGTTAAAAACTTTATATTATGGTAACAAAATAACGTGAAGTGGCCTTTACAGAGTTTATTCCCCATTATTTTGGGGTTGTTTCCTGGTCAGGGACCTTGTTTTATGCAGTAATTAATAAACCTACTATAGACCGAGTTTGAGTGGAGAATTTCTTTGGGCGTATCCCTAATATAAGGGCTTCCCAGTGGCACTAGTGGTAAAGAATCTGCTTGTCAGTGCAGGAAAAGCAAGAGACGTGGGTTAGATCCCTGGGTTGGGAAGATCCCCTGGAGGAGGAAATGGAAACCTACTCCAGTACTTTTTTCTGGAAATTCCGATGGACAGAGGAGCCTGGTAGGCTACATATTCCCTGGGGTCACAAAGAGTTGAACATGAGTGAGCACACACACACACAGACACAGACACACATCACTAACATAGATTCATGTTTTTTACAGGTAATTGTCTAATTCTCTACTTGCACTTACTTTATGGCAAGATACTTAAATTTGCAGCTGCATAATGATATTGACAGAGTTCAAATTGTTCTATACAGATTATTTTAAAATTACAGTACAGAACCGTGTTTGGCCACCAGAGGGCAGCAATGCAAGATTCTGAATGCCTTTCAAATAAAATCTCTTCCTGAGACTATATTCTTAAATTTTGTACTTCAGCATGTGTACTACTGAAATACACTTTTACAATATCTCAGGAGATACATATATTTCATTTCAGCATAGGGAAAATGAACTTAAACTCTGAATTATCAGAAGCCTGGATTAACAAGATTTTAATATATAGACGTTTACAATAATTAACAGGATAAATTCTTTTTTGAAGAATCTATCACATTCATTATAGCATATAAATGTATAATTTCAAGTATGAATGTGTCTTTTCTTGAAGCAGAATAGACAAAACTGTATTTGATTGGACTTGTTGGCAGGAGCTTCAAGTTAGACTGTGGACTTTACAATAATAACACTACATTTTAATAACACAGTGTATTATTTAGGCTCTTCTCTCTCAGGTAGTCTGGATTAGTGTTTATTTTTTTATATGTTTCAACACCAAATTAAAATAAGGTGATGGTAGAAGTAGTAATAATTAGGATAATAGCAAATGGATTCTGAATAGTTGACCAAGCATTTTCCTATAATTGATCTCATTTTGTGATTGATAGCTGGTAGACTGATTTACGTATCAGTTCAACTATTATAGAAAGATATTGCAATATTTGTTTAGGAAATACTTCCCTAACTCTTTCTTTCTTTCCTAGGTGACTGCTTGGCCCTCCTGGCAAACATAAACAGATCAGTTTGAAGAATATGCAAACAAATATGCTTCATTTTATGGAAGCTCACCTATAACAACTTCAGGCTTCCCGGGTGTTTCAGGGGCAAAGAATCCACCTGCCAATGCAAGAGACACAAGAGACATGGGTTCCATCCTTGGGCCCAGAAGATCCCTTGCAGGAGGAAATGGCAACCCACTCCACTACTTTTGCCTGGAGAATCCCATGGACAGAAGAGCCTGGTGGGCTACATACAGTCCATGGGGTCACCGAGTCGGACAGGACTGAGCAACTAAACAGGTACACACACACACACACACACACACACACACACACACCTTTGTCTCAAACTCTTGGATGATTGATACCCAGGGGGGTCCCTCTGGTAAGAGTTACTCTGTCCCTCCTGTGTAACAATTAGTGAGATTTTGTGAAATGACAGATAGCATTCTTGGATTATATTCAATTTAAAATTACAATTAAAGAAATTAAAAATCACTTAACTCCGCATCTGGTGTCAAACCTGGGGCTTAACAGGTTTCCTACACGTCTGAGGGTTCATTAGTGTTCCTTCCCCTTTGTTCTTTCACGTGTCTTGACTTCATGCTTAGTGTACTGATCCTTCCTCAGCCGTGCAAGACGCTCTAAAAGTATCTGTCTACAGTACTTATTTTTTAATTCCGAACAATTCCTCTCCCAAGGTTACTGCTAATTATACTGTCAGGATGTGGCGGAGTTAGCTTAGTTAAAAAGAAAGAAACGCAAGGAAAAAAAAAAAGGCTATTGATAACTTGAGGCGACGTTCTGAGTGTGAGAACACAGCAGAAACACTTGGTGGATGGGGAATTAAATTTCCACACGACTGTATGGATGTTCGTAGATGATTCAGTGAGTCAAGGATAATGAGCCTTTACTTGCTTGGCTCCATATCCAAGGCTCTTCAACTGATTTCTGTTTCAGAAGCATCTTCCTGTCTGTCCTAAGAGGATAGATCAGGCAGCTCTTCTGCTCCTCACTGCTTGTTTGGGGGCCCTATATACTGTGTCCTAGCCCTAGTTATCAATTCCACTGTTTGTAAAAGTGAGCTGCTAATCAAGGATGTCTCTCTTGTCCCTGCTACCCTCACTGGGTTGCCTTGAGTACTTTTCTTAGGCTCTCTGAACCTGTTTCATCATCAGTAATAAGGAGGTGTCCATGCCTAGCTATTACCAGGTATGCAAATATACACAAAGACCCCTGGCACAGTACCTGGGATGTTCCTAACCCCCCTTGCTTCCTTATGCTCTTTTAATCTTTCCTCAAATTTTTCTTCTGAGAGGGATAGCGGTCAGCATTTTGCAGACTGACAGTTCTCAGCATCTCCTTTCTGTTTGTGTTCTTTCTTTTTTGAAAAAATTTATCTGTTTGGCTCTTAGTCGTAGCATGTGGGATCTTTGATCTTCATTGCAGTATGCAGGATTTTTTTTCTTTTATTGTGACACGTGGGATCTAGTTCCCCGACTAGGGATCAAGCCCGGGCCCCTTTAATTGAGAGCTCAGAGTCTTAGCCACTGGACCAGCAGGGAAGTCCTTTGCTTTGTGTTCTTTCTCTGCATATTCCCCTAACTTTTAAAAAATGAGGTATAATTAACATGTAAAATTATTAGTTTCAGATGTGCATATTGTCTTACTACAATGATTCCAAGACTTCTGTCTTTAGCAGACTTGTTAAATTTAAAGAAAGCTTTGAGGGCTAAAATAAAGTTGCAAACATTTTATTTAGCCAAGTATTTTTTTTTAATCTACCATCTACTGTCATCATCATTTAATAAAAGAAGGGGGCTTCCCCGGTGGCTCAGCTGGTAAAGAACACACCTGCCAATGCAAGAGAGGTGGGTTCGGTCCTGGGTGGAGAAGATCCCCTAGAGAAGGAAATGGCAAGCTACTCTAGTAATCTTGCCTGGAGAATTCCATAGACAGAGGAGCCTGGCAGGCTACAGTCCATGGGGCCTCAAAGAGTCGGACACGACCGAGTGCGCGCGCGCGCACACACACACACACACACACACACACACGGTATTTTAACAACCAAAGGATGTAATTTAGAAATAAAGGATAGTTTTAAATGTAGTCCATCTAGTATGACAGGAATGTAAGCAAACTTGCTGCTCAGGTTCTTTGAGGAAGGAATGACCCTGTGTCGCATGCAGTACAAAACCAGGAACTCCTGTCTAGTGTCTTGAGGGTGACAGATAAAGCGTCTTTCCTCCAAAATACCTGCACATTCCCAGAGACTGGGGAAGCTTGAGAAGGTGTGGGAGGTATGTGGCAGATGTTAGGGAGCCACTGGCAAGAAAAAAAAAAGATGCAGAGAGACTGAAGGAGCAGGGAAGAGAAGGAAACATCCTGAGTTCAAGAGGCAGGAGCTTGAGTAGAGGCCCTGGGTAGAAAGACGGGAGATGGGGAAAGAGGACTTTCAACATTGGGCACTTTCCTCCCCAGAAACTAAAGTTAAAAATTAGTTACCTTTCATAGCTAATGACTGCGGAACATATATTTCCACCCTGGATTCTATTTTTGAACCTTGAATGGAGCCAGCTGCCTGCTGAATATTTCGACTTGAATGTGTCTCGACTTGAATGCCCTGCTGGGCCCATTTGTCACTTATATTGTCCAACATTGTTCAGGTGCAAATTCGTATTGAACAGAAACCACATTTATCCTTGCTTAGGCCAGAATAGGGGAATTCACAGGATTAGGTGACCAAGTCCTGGACACCTGGGATCAGGGACTCTAGTGTGTTGGGTTTTGTCCCAATCACTTGTCCTGGATTCTCTTGGTTTGTTGGCTTTATTCCAGCCAAGTATGTCCTGCCCTTTTTAGTACAGTGGCTGGCAGTTCTCAGGTTCCCATTTCAGAGCTCCTATTAGGAGAGGACAAAAACTCTTTTCTTCAGCTCCATTTCAAATGTACCTGGGAAGGACTCTGCTGGCCCATCCTCACACTTAATTCTCTTGTGACACCTGCCACATGCTAGTGCAGAGCCCAGTTCAATGGACTGCAAGCTCCTTGGGACTTGTGTCCTTCACATGCCTTTCCCAGCACCTGGCATGACACAGACTCACATATAGAGGGACTGAGTGTGTCACAGAGCTGTGACTTACCTCCTAGGAAGCTGAACCTCACACTGGGTGTGGGGGGAGCAGGTTCCATCAGAGGAAAGGATGGCCCTTATCACCCTGACGAGCTCCAGCCCATGTGTCAAAGGGAGAAAGATGCATGTTTACGGTGTGGGTCTCCCAGTTCGCTCTATGACTCAGAACTCTCACAAGAACCCTTCAGAAATTGGATGAAGGGGCTTCTGTGGTGGTCCAGGGGTTGGCAGTTCACCTGTCAATGCAAGGGACAGAGGTTCCCTGGTCTGGGAAGATTCCATATGCCTTGGGGTCCCTAGGCCCTTGCACGACAACTGCTGAGCCCATGTGCTGCAACAGCTGAAGCCCACACGCCTAGAGCTCACACTGCTCAAGAGAAGCCACCACAGAGGAAAACCCGTGTGCTGCAATTAGAGAAAGCCCACGCTTAGCAATGAAGACCCAGCGCAGCCAAAAATAAATAAAAATTAAAAAAAGAAACTGTGGGTCATCCCCATGCACCAGCCCCAAGCATGCTGTATCCTGTGTCAGACATAGACTGCAGAGATGTTATGGGGAGGGAGGTGGGAGGGGGGTTCATGTTTGGGAACACATATAAGAATTAAAGATTTTAAAATTAAAAAATAAAAATTAAAACAAACAAACAAACAAAAAAAGAAACTGGATGAAGATAGATGATACTGTGGCAAGGGTTTATGTAAAAGATAGCTGTGGAGTCCTTGCTTGATGATTGTGGTCAAGGCCTTTTTATAGCCTGCCTTCAGTTCCTCAGAGGAAGACATTTCACAAACACTGCTTCATCCTCTTCCTCGTCACCTCTAATAACTCCACATTGCAAATCTGCGTTATTTCTCCTTCCCCAAAAGTCAGTCAGTCTAAAAGCACTCATTTCATGGACAATTATTACATATTCTACTGATGCAGAGCACATTTAATGACAAGAAATAAAAAGAATTGGCTGTTAGGGCGTGCTTGTCACCTTTGATAGTCTGGAGAGTTTTATTTCCCTGTTGTGTAGGAAGACTGTGTAAGGTCTGACATCGGGGCCACCACATTCATTACACGCTCAGTCCTTCCATTCATTTGTTTCTCATTGATTTTTTAAAAATTATATTTATTTATTTTAAATTGATTGATGATTGCTTCATAATATTGGTTTGACTTCTGTTATACATCGGTATGAATCAGCCATTGGTGTACATATGCCTCCTCCCTTTTGAAACTCCCTCCAACCTCCCACCACATCCCACCCCTCTAGGCTGTCACAGAGCCCTGGTTTGAGTTCCGTGAGTCATACGGCAAATTTCCACTGGTTATCTATTTTACATATGTTATTGTACATGCTTCCATGCTAATTCTAGTTGATTTTTGCGGGTACATCAAGGTATAGAAAAGTTTCCCACACTCTTCAACAAAAAAGGAAAAAAAACCCACAGTGATTACTTTTACTGTTGTTTTACAGTCGCTAAGTCATGTTCAACCTTTTGCGACCCCATGGACTGCAGCACGCTGGGCTCGCTCCTCTGTCCTTCACCATCTCGGACTTTGCTCAAATTCATGTCCATCCAACCATCTCATCCTCTGTCATCCCTGTCTCCTTTTGCCTTCAGTCTTTCCCAGCATCAGGGTCTTTTAATTTTACTATGGTAATGGAAACCACAAAACCTCTCATTGGAATAGATAATAAGGACAATTGTCTAGCAGGGACAGGAAACCCATGTTGGGTGTTCATGCTTCCTTTTCTCAATGCCATTGGACTGAAGTGAGAGGTCACTCTGCTCATGGCCTCCTGTAGCCTGCAGAGGCTGAGGGCGGGGGCGTGGTGGTGGTGAACAGCTTTTGTCTTATTAGGGAAAGTCACCTCTGTTTTGTCCAAGGTGCTGTACTTGCTAAGATTATCACTGATAACTGTGTGTCTGTAAGCTTTGCTTGGGCTTCCCTGGTGGCTCAGTGGTAAAGAATCTGTCTGCAATTCAGGAGATGCAGGTCTGACTCCTGGGTTGGGAGGATCCCTTGGAGAAGGACATGGCAACCCATTCTAGTATTCTTGCCTGGAAAATCCCATGGACAGAGGAATGTGGAGAGCTGCAGTCCATGGGGTCACATCTAAAGTGACTTAGCAGGCAAACTTTGCTCACCACAGTCAGAAATGTTGGCCCAGATTCTAGTAAGAAAGGACAGAGAGCTCTAGCTGGTGGCACTGGAAGGAAATCAACCCTGGATATTCAATGGAAGGACTGGGGCTGAAGCTCCAATACTTTGGCCACCTGATGTGAAGAGCAGACTCATTGGAAAAGACCCTGATGCTGGGAAAAATTGAAGGCAGGAGAAGAAAGGGACGACAGAGAATGAAATGATTGGATGGCATCACTGGCTAAATGGACATGAGTTTGAGCAAACTCTGGGAAATAGTGAAGGACAGGGAAGCCTGCTGTGCTGAAATCCATGGAGTAGCAAAGAGTCAGACCCGACTGAGTTGCTTTACTCTTTATGGTGCATGCATGATAAGCAGCTCAGTTGTGTCTGACTCTTTGAGACCCCATGGACTGTGGCCCACCAGGCTCCTCTCTCCATGGGATTCTCCAGGCAAGAATACTGGCGAGGGTTGCATTTCCTGCTCCAGAGGATCTTCCCAACCCAGGGATGATAACTTCATCTCTGGCATCTTCTGTGCTGGTAGGTGGATTCTTTTCCTCTGGTTACTAGGGAAGTCCCATCACATTTTAAACTAAACATTTTTGAATAGGTGCCTTATGGTCCAAAATTTTAAAAGTCTAAAAAGGAGAATTGGTGTTTAAATGAAAAAATTTATATAGTATGCCAGAATTGGTTAATATATATATATATATATTTTACCATTTTTATTTTCTCTCTGCCAATCAAAAATATGAATGATCCCAGAATGGTTATGTAGAACATATGGATGACCATCTTTTTTTGCATTTCTTGTCACAGCTAACTTTCAAACACCAGGGAGGCCAATTTTTAGAAGGATGGATAAATGCAATCATGTAATATACACCTATGTATACCTACACGGGTTCTCCCTTGATGACAGATGTGCAGTTTTGGAGAGAAGAGTAGCAATATTGACAAGGAAACACGTGGTGTGTTGGAACGAGTGGATCTTCAGTCAGTCATGGGCACGTTGCTGGCTGTACAGCATAACATTTCAAGATACCACATCTAGATTTGTGGCACTGGGAAGGCTTCGGAGAGAACAGATGTGAAATACTAAGCCAAATGAGTATGCTAGTTTTGCACATCTGTCCCTTTAATTTCTCGTATTTTTGCTTCATTATCTGCGCCATTGGACTGCTATATCTGTCATAGGCCGACAGATGGCAATATTATAAGATCATTTTTTTAAGATGGTTAAAATGAACGATAGTCTCTGCTGCTCTGAGATTAGTCAGATGGAAGAAACAAGATCTTTATTGGTTGTCTCTTTGGTATTTACAAAATCTTTTTTTTCTAAATTTTTCATAAAATATTAGCCATGTTATTTTCACTTCACTGCAGCCTCTTTGCGATTCATTTTCTTTTTCTCTTTTGCTTAGTTTTTTACTCCATAGTTAAATCCATCTTTGTTGTATTCTATGTGCAAATATGGTGGTAAAGAATCTGCCTGCCAATGCAGAAGATGCAAGAGACACGGGTTTGATCCCTGGATCGAGAAGATTCCCCTGGAATAGGAAATGGCAACCCACTCCAGTATTCTTACCTGCAGAGTTCTCTGGACAGAGGAGCCTGGCAGGCTACAGTCCATGGGGTGGGACAAGACTGGACGCCTGAGCGCATGTGCAAATATAAACCTGCTAGTAATGAAGGCAAAGAGTCTAACCATATAACTATTATTAATTAAGTAGTACTAGCTGATGCTGGGAGGGACTGGGGGCAGGAGGAGAAGGGGAGGACAGAGGATGAGATGGCTGGACGGCATCACTGACTTGATGGACGTGAGTCTGAGTGAACTCCAGAGTTGGTGATGGACAGGGAGGCCTGGCGTGCTGAGATTCATGGGGTCGCAAAGAGTTGGATACGACTGAGTGACTGGACTGAACTGAATTGAGGCATATAACATCGGAGAAGGCAACGGCACCCCACTCCAGTACTCTTGCCTGGAAAATCCTATGGATGGAGGAGCCTGGAAGGCTGCAGTCCATGGGGTCGCTAAGAGTCAGACACGACTGAGCGACTTCACTTTCACTTTTCACTTTCATGCATTGGAGAAGGAAATGGCAACCCACTCCAGTGCTCTTGCCTGGAGAATCCCAGGGATGGGGGAGCCTGGTGGGCTGCCATCTATGGGGTCACACAGAGTCGGACAAGACTAAAGTGACTTAGCAGCAGCAGCAGGCATGTATAACATAATGAATTTAAATGAAATTTGTTTTTTTGGAGAATAAGAGATAAACAAGCCAAAGTCATATTGTACCTTTTTTTTTTTATGTACCTTTTAGACTGGAAGAAGTGTTTTTATTTTTTAATTAATTTCTTTAAATGGAGGACAGTTGCTGCACTATATTGTTTTAGTTTCTGCTGTACAATGAAGAGAATCAGCTGTATGTGTGCATCCATATACATTTTGAGCCTCCCTCCCTCGCTCCCCGCATCCCACCCCTCTAGCTGGTCAGAGAGCAGCTAGTTGAGCTCCCTGTGCTTCCCAGCGCCTGCCCAGCAGCTGTCCATTTTGCACCTGGTAGTGTATGTATGTCAGTGCTACTCTTTCAATTTGTCCCATCCTCTCCGTGGAAGAAGTGTTTTTTATTTTAGAACCAAGTGTTTACAATTTGTAAAGACCTAGAAAAAGTAAATTTTGTACTTTGAATACTACGCTTCTCTTGTCACTAGGTTCATAATCATGTTAAACTTACCCCCTGTGGAGACCCTCGAAAGACATTTAAGAAGCTCTGGGTTCTGGTGGTTAGGAAGAGCTTTGAGTAAAAGGCTTAAGACAGGAGAGAGACGGGGTTGAAGGCACTGAATCTGCACTGTTGCTGGAAGGAGGCACTTCCTCCTGCTGCATCAGCTACATCCAGACGGAAGCCCTTCTTTGTGGGAAAAAAAAACTATTTCTTGTATTGTTATCATTATTTTTGGCTGTGCTGGGTCTTTGTTGCTGTGAGCTGGCTTTCTCTAGTTGCTACGAGCGTTGGCTACTCTTCCTTGCAGCGCGCAGGCTTCTCTTGTTTCAGAGCGCAGGCTGTGGGTGCGTGGGCTTCAGTAGCTACAGCATGCAGGCTCGGTAGCTGCGGTTCGCGGGCTCTAGAGAGCGGGCTCCGCAGTCGTGGCACACAAGCTTAGTTGCTGCTGGGTATATGGTATCTTCCCGGACCCAGGTTTGAACCCTCGTCGCCTGCATGGGCAGGTTGATTCTAATCTACTAGACCACCAGGAAAGTCCCAAGACTCCTTTTTATTTGTAACTTTCCTGTCCCTTTTCCTCTGCCCCACAGCCCTCTGGGCCCTGAGAGCGGCTCACCTGATATCTCTACCTGCGGGCTGTATTCCATCTACCCACAGAGTTGCAGACCTCAATCATATATGAGGGTTAGAAATTTATTCCCAGGTCCGATGGCTCTTAGAGCCCCATTCCTGCCGTCCAGCCACTTCCTGGACTCCCCGCACCTGCTGGATTCACTGGCATTTTGAATGCGCTGTGCCCAGGAGAGTCATTTCCTTCATGAAACAGCTCTGGTGTCCTATTTAATACAATCCATTTCCCACATGTGCAGGTTAGAGGACTGGTCCACAGGTCCTTCATATCTGAGTCCTGAGAGATACCCAACAAAAAGAGATGGGAGAAAGTCTGGCTATTTATCACCCCTTTGGAGATTCACAGTACTTACAATTGTAGCACGAGCTCAGAAGATTTGCAGAAGAAAATGCTTTTAACTCATTGTAACTCGACTCCCCTGCTTATTTGAACATGGAATCCCTTTTCTAAGGGTTTTCTGGGAGAAACATTGAGAAGTACAGCCTAGGAGTCATGTGTGCTTTATCCTTTCCTCCTCCTCCCTTGCTGAAAAAATTGAGATACAACTTACATACCATGCAGCACACAGATATTAAATGTACAGCGTGATTTTATGTACATTCGTACTTGTGTAACCAAAGCCAGATCGAATGATAGAGCTTACTCTGTGATCCCACTTACATGAAATTTAAGACTAGGCAAAACTAATCTGTGATGACATAAGTTAGAATATTGATCACCTCTGGGGGTGGGCCAGGAATAGGGGTGGGGAGGCAACATGCAGACTGGGGAAGGGCCTGCAAGAAAGTGTGGGGTGCTGGAAATATTCCACACCTTCCCCACTGGTATTTGCATCAACAGGATCTTTATGCTCCCATGGCTTAAAAGTTTGAATGGTCCTGACTGCCTTCTTTTTCTCTTTTTAACTTTTTGGCTGAGCCTCACCGTGGCATGTGGGATCCTAGTTCCCTGACCAGGAATCGAACCTGTGCCCCCTGCATTGGAAGCATGGTGTCCTAACCACTGGACTACCAGGGAGGTCCCATTGCCTTCTTGCTTTGTGTGCCCAGGGAACCTCATTTCTCCCCTTTATGTCAGTGCCCTGTTTATTCTGGGCTACACTCTTCCATTTTCCTGGGCCACCCCCTACACTGCTGATACTTCTCGTATTTCTGACATCACCATAGATGTCACTTGCTGCTAAAGTTGAGCTCAGAATCCTTTTTAATGCACCCACCACATTCTGGGTTTTTATTCTATCACCCTGAGCTGCAGTACCCTATTTAAGTATCTGCCTCCCCACCAGACTGTCATTTCCTTGAGGGCAAATGTCTTTTTTAAATGTTTATTTACTTATTTATTTTTGGCTGCACCAGATTTTTGTTGCTGTGTGGCGGGCAGGGGGCTTCTCTTGTTGCTGAGCATGAGCTCTAAGCTCAAGGGCTCAGTAGTTGTGGCGCATGGGCTTACTTGCTCTAAGGCATGTGGGATCTTAGTTCCCAGACCAGGGATTGAACCTATGTTCCCTGCATTGTCAGTTCGGAGTCTTAACCACTGGACCACCGGGCAAGTCCTTATCAGTGTCTTTTACACGTTGATTCTTTCAATGGTTTAAGGAATATCCCATAGATTTATTTTTAATAAGATTTTTTACAAACTTTTAACTATAGAAGCACACAAATAAATCAGACTTCAGGTAAGAGAGGTTACCTATACTTATTATCGCTATACAGCATTTTAAGATTTCTAATCATCCACCTGGAAGCAGGAAATCGAAGAAGGAATGAAATGTAGCAGAAAGAGCAGTAGGTCAAGAATCTTTGGTCTCATTTTGATTCCTAACTCTTCTATTCATTAACTATGTGACCTTGAATAATTCGCTTCACTCACAGTGCTCGTCTGTAAAAGAGACATCCGAAGTTGAAACTCACTAAATTCTTTTCCAGTGTTACACTGTTATGATCAGCTGCAACAGCAGGAATAGATGGAGCTGTCTCTGACTTAAAGGAAACTCCCCCTGTGAAATTTTGGCTCTATCAAAGAAGTTAAGTTTTTAAGTATTTTTTTTGCCCTACATTTTTTACAGCGTTACTGTGTTTTCTTATCATCACTAACTGCAACAACACATTCTCAGCCCTCACTTTACTTGACTTGTCCACAGTGTTTTCCAGTTGATCACTTCATCCTCCTCGTTGACCCCTTTGTCATCCCATCTCTTTGTCCCTTTCTACTGATGGCCCTCCATCTCCATGTACTTTCCCCTTGTTTTCCTAACTTCTAAACAGTGGTGAACTCAGGGCCAAAACCCAGTTCTCTCTTCTGTCTACATTCATTCTTTTGATTCTCTTGTTGTTTAGCCACCAAATCATGTCTGATTCTTTTGCGACCCCCTAACCCACCAGGCTCCTCTGTCCATGGGTTTCTCCAGGCAAGAATACTGGAGTGGGTTGCCATTTCCTCCTCCAGGGGATCTTCCAACCCAGTGATCGAACTCGAGTCTCATGCATTGTCAGGTGGATTCTTTACCACCGGAACCACCACAGAAGCCCTATGACCTTATATTAATTGTATATTGCTTCGTAACAGATTATCCTGAAATTAGCAGCTTAGAACAATACACATTTATTATCTTAGAGTTTCTGCAATATGCATCAGGAATATGGGCACTATGTAGATGGGTCCTCTAATTTATAATTTCTCAAGAGGCTGCAGTCAAGGTGTCAGCAGATCTGAAGACTTGACTGAGAAAGGGGGTATATCCACGCTCACAGGGCTGTTGGCACAATTCAGTTCCTTTGGACTGTTAGGACCACTGCCTCTGTTTCTAGCTGGTTGTTGGCTGGAGGTTGCCCCCAGTGTCTTGCCACATGAGCCTCACTAACATGGGTGATAATTTTATCACCCTTTAAAAAGATAATATTTATTTATTTATGACTGCATTGGGTTTTCATTGCTGCTCAGGCTTTCACTAGTTGTAGTAAGTGGAGGCTATTCTCTGGTTGCAGCACATGATTTTCTTATTGCAGTAGCTTCCCTTATTTCTGAGCACAGACTCTAGGCACGGGGGCTCAGTAATTGTGGTGCATGGGAGCCCATGTGGCATGTTCCCTGGTCAGGGATCGAACCCATGTCTCCTGCACTGGCAGGCAGGTTCTTATCCACTGTATCACCAGGGAAGTCCCTTTCACCCTTTACATAAGATATACTTCTATCTCTTCTCTCTGGCTGGAAGTTAATCATAAACTTAATCATATTTAATTGACATCTCAAATTTAACGTGTCCAAAACTTAATTCCTAATGTGCAACTCAGGTCTCCACCCCAAATATGCTCCTCCTGCAGTTTTTACCTTTACAGTCAACGGCAATCAGGGTTTCACAGTTTCACATGCTCCAAACCTCGCAGTCATCCATGGCTTCTCTCTCTTTCTCACTCACATCAATCCATCAGCAAAGCCTGTTGACTCTACCTTCAGAAGAATTTATATCCAGAGCTCAACTATTTTTTTGCTACCTCCCCTACTACCATCCTGGTGCAGGCCACCAACACCTTTATCTGTTGTGTTTGTGCCAGTGAGGAGCCTCTATTGCTCTGAAGGTGAGGAGCAATTCTGTGGAAGGACCTATCCCCATCAGAGCTGGATACTTGGTTAGCCCGGGCTTTCTGTTGGGATAATACCCTGAGGCTCCTTCTACGTTCCCTAGAGAGGACCCTTGGCAGAAAGTTAGCTCAGTGAATAATGGTCAGAGAGGCACCAATGACGTTATATCTGCCCTTGCGCATAACTGTCTCCTGAGGATGACTATGTGTGACCCGAGAGTGTCCTGTCCTCCAGCCAGGGCCTGGACAACAGAGGAGGTGAACGAGTGCCGTTTCCTTTTGGTTTACTAGACATGAAATAGCTCCCCCCTTTTTATTAATAAAAGGTAAAGTTAAGAATGTTCAGTTTGATGAGTACAAGGAGCTGGGTGATAGATGATTCAAGCAGAGTATTTTTAATTACTTTGGCTCATCCAGATGTCATTGTACAATAAAGTGCATGTAGCTTTAGGACATAAATCTGTCCCTTAGAATTTGTGTAAAAGTATCAGATTCCAAAGACATTAAAAATTAAATAGAAGAAAGGCTTAGTGTTTTAATAGTGCTTTACATCCTGGAAAATTTCCAAGCATTCTTACATGCATGACTTCGTTCATTTATTCAACCCAAATTTATTGAATGCACACCATATGCTGGGCTCTGTGCTAGGCACCACGGATAAAATGAAGAACAAGAAAAACAAATATGAGGCTTGTGATTCATGGAGGGAGATGACAAGAGACCACCACCCACAGAGACGAGTCTGATGATCTAGGAAAGAAGTGGAGGAGAAATTCAAGAGAGAAGGTTAGAGAAAAAGCCTGAAGACCACGATGGAGCTTGAACCTCAGTACAGATCTTCTCTGACTTACAATGAGGTTACACACCCCCTCATTGATCCATCCTAAGTTGAAAATATCAAAAGTTGAATATGCATTTAATAGACTAATGTACTAAACATCATGGGTTAGACTAGCCTACCTTAAATGTGCTCAGAAAACATACATGAGCCTACACTTGGCCAAAATCATCTAGTGCAAAGCCTATTTTATGATACAGTGTTGACTATCTTATGCAACTGATTGAATACTGTACTGAAAGTGAAAATTAGAGTAGTTGTCTGAGTCCAGAATAGTTGGAGGCGTATCAGTTGTTTACATTCATGATTGTGCGGCTCATTGCTGCTGCCCAGCATCGTGAGAGAGGATCATTGGCAGGTTGCTAGCCCTGAGAGAGAGCAAAATTAAAAATCTAAAGGCAATTTTTACTGCATGTTTATTGCCTCTGCACCATCATAAAGCTGAAAAATTAAGTCGAACCATTGTTAAGTCAAGGACCATGACTGAAATGTATTACATAAGGAAGTGATATGACCAGGTTTGTGGCTCTTAATTCTCCTTCTAGGCAAGTATTTAAAACTTATCCTGGTACTTCCCTGGAGGTCCACACTTCCAGTGCTGGAGGTGCATGTTCAATCCCTGGTCGGGGAACTAAAGATCTCACATGCCTCAGGTGCAGTCAAGAAAAAAAAAAACTTCCCCCTCCCCTCAAAAAACCAAATAGATCACCTCCCATACAATAGGTTAGTTTTATGTTTGTTTAAAAATTTATTTTCTTGTTATATTTACTTAGCTAGACCATGGCTAACAAAAAGAAGTTGCTACACCTAAGGAAAATAAAGATTCACCCATTTGTGCTTTCTACTATAAGCATAACAGCAAAGGAATCCTTGGGTATGAGATAAATCAGAGTTTGAAGCTTAATTTTACCACTTATTTTCAAATTTCTGAAAAGTTGAGGAAAAAAACCTCTTGTATCTTCCCTATCTTTCTGTTCCCCTTGTCTGTAAAATAAAAAGAGTAGTATCAGAATATCTGCAAAATAGCTTTCAACTTGCAAGTTTTGTGGTCTTTGTCCCAGAGGCAGTGGGATACTTCCAGCAAGTTCTTAATAAGTATAGTGTATGACATCTGCTTAAGATGCCACTCATTTTTACATGACAGTCTCCGCTCTTGGTTCAGTATACTCACATGAATTTTCCTACCAACACATATCTGTGAGCACTTGACTTTTCCCCAAGATCCCAAATAACTACAAACTATTATTCGAATTACAGATACTGATGGGATTACAGATATAAAAGATTGAGAAGATATAAATGGTGAGCTTCCCTGATGACTCAGATGGTAAAGAATACAGCTGCAATGTAGGAGACCCAGGTTTAATCCCTGGGTCTGGAAGATCCCCTGGAGAAGGGAATGGCGACCCACTCCAGTATTCTTGCCTGGAGAATTTGATGGACAGAGGAGCCTTGCAGGATACAGTCCATGGGATCTATTCCTGTGCTCACTGATGTGATTAGAGATAAAGAAAACTGAGCAGATATAAAAGAGCTATTCCTTTCTTTCACACCATCAAGCTTCATGGTATGAACAGAACTGGCTGAAAACCAAGTCTTAGAATTAATTAATTGACTTGTTGGTCATTAGGAATAATACAACTTGTATTATCAAATAGTATCACGTTAGGTTTAACGGCTGTGAGAGTGGGGTTACCTCTGAGATCAGTCCTGGGGTCTCTGAACTTCACAGTCACAGCATGGTTTTGACCCAGTGAACCGCATCCACCGCCACTTGGGCTTGCATTGGCCTTGAGAAAGAACACCCACTCCTTCTCCTGGGGGCGAGGTTCTCCTGGTAGTTTAGGTGGTGACATGCTGTCTGCTTTTCCTACTTCTTTCTTGCCTAAACAGACCATGTTGGCCAATTCAATTTGGTCATAAATTCGTTTTCCTTAAATTCTTTTTTGCAAATGTTGGGCACGGCTAAAGCTGAAAATTGGCACTTGGGCACAGCGGGGGACACATTTGCTGTTTGAATTTAGGTTTTCATTTTATCAAGTAACACACTCCCACTCTCTCCTCCCTCGCAGCTTGGAGGATGTTCCCTTGAGTCTGTATTTATTGCAAAAATATAGAGCCACAGGCCAGGTTTTAATTCTATTAACTTTTCTGTGCAATGGATGTTCAGAAGAGAAATGCTGATTAAATTTATACATAAAGGCTAGAAATTTGGGGACAAAATATTTTCTAAGGTAGAAATGCTTCTCTAGTGTCCTTTCTCTAGGGCTTTAACTATTAATTTAGATCCAAGGCCCACTTTGTTTCTTCCACTTTCCTGTGTGGTTGGTTTGTGAACAGTTTGCTTATGGAAGCTAAATGTCTTGGTTTTAAATAGGAGTGTGATATTATTACTGCTCATGGCAACCTCCAGCCTAATTTAATAATTCGCCTGATACAGTTTCTCTAATTGAATTGTGTCAGTTATCGACAATATTAAGGACTCAACGTTACCTGTTTTTCCAGTGCTCTGCTCACTGCCTCTGAACAGGAGGCTGAAGTTTACAGAGGGATCACTTGGTAAACAAGAGTTTAAAGAAACACTTGCTGAGACCAACGGGGACTGGTACAAGCTTGGATAATGTAATATAATGTCACCCATAGCTCTGGGTGTACAAACTGCAGATTTATGCAAGTAATTAATAGCGTCTTGCCAAGAGAGTCAATAGGCTTTTCAGAAAGAATCTTTCTTTGTGTCTTTTGATATTTAAAGAGCTGTAATTACAATGGCAGAGCTTTGAATTTTTTTTCCGTCCTCTTATACACATTAATTTATGGACCAATCCAGTATTACAGACAAGCTAATGAAAGAACCACATACTCCCTTTATAATTCTTTTTTTACAGTTTCACTTGTGAGGATGAATGTAAAGTAGTTAATGCTATAAATAAGTATAATGATGTATCTCTTCTCTCAATTGCCAGTTGTTGATACTGTAGGCTCACACAATAGAAGAAAAGAATTGAATTTAAATCTCTACCCATCTCATTTTCTTCTTCTCTCTTGTGCACCAGTTAAGAAATTCAACTGTTTCTGCCATCATGAGGTGTTTTAAAAAACACACTGAAACTGGATTTTCCCCACTCTTTTTTAATTTTAGAGTTATGGAAGACCCAGGAAAAAAAAAATTACATAACTTCTGCAGTCAGCTTAGGCTTTAGGCTTTGCCAGTTTCAAGGTTTAGCATCTTGATTTCTCAATAATAAGTTCTACTCCTCTAACTTTACTCATTTATAAATGACAAATAGAAAGTGTATATATTTAAGGTGTACAAGGTGATGGCTTGATATACATGTACAGTTTGAAATGATTGCCACCATCAAATTAATTAACACACACACACTTCCACTCGTGTAGCTACCTTTTTTTTTTTTTGGTGTGTCTGTAGTAAGAATACTTAAGATCTATTATCTTAGCAAATTGTAAGTGTATAATTCTGTATTATTAACTACAATCATGTTCCTGCACATTAGATGCTTAGAAACTATTCATCTTCCAGCTGAAAGCTTGTACCCTTTGACCAAGCCTCCCCAGTTCCCCAAACTCCAGCCCCAGGTCACTTTACTCTCCCATTTTCAGAATGCCATACCATAGGGGGTACACTGACCATAAACCTTCAAATGTTCGCAAAAATCATCCAGCTTGTGGGAGTACCTTGGCCAGAAAACATGACTACTGTATTCTCTGAAATTTTTGAATTTTCCCTTTAAAAATTTGGAATGATGTTTGCGTTTCCTTCAAACAAGTCATTTTAATATGTGACTTAACTAAAGGCATAAAGCTTGTTAGGACATTTTACCTAAAATAGCCTTTGGGCACAAGGCTAAGGCTAGGACTTGCAGAATTCAAATACCCAGCGACCAAACTATGAGCCAGGATCATATTATATTTATGAAAGCACTAAAACTAAGATGCTTCAAATCCTTTCCCTTTGCATCAAGTCACACAAACTTTCCAAAGGAAATCATCATTGTGCCACACTCAGTTCTTGGGACTTAGTGACATGTCTCATAAAACCAGTGTCAAATACCAATGTCAGGATGCTAATCCTCTCAATCCGTTTAAAGTGTGTTTCCTCCATGAACTTAGACTTAGAAAGGTGCTCTACATCACCTACCCTGGGGTCTCAGACAGTAAAGAATCTGCCTGCAGTGCAGGAGACCTGGGTTTGATCCTTAGATCGGGAAGATTCCCCTGGAGAAGAAAATGGCAACCCACTCCAGTATTCTTGCGTAGAGAATTCCATGGACAGAGGAGCCTGGCAGGCTACTGTCTGTGGGGTTGCAAAGAGTCAGACACAACTGAGCAACTTTCACTTCACTTCACTTCACTTCTGTATCATCTAACCCAAATTTCTTTTATTTCATGAATAATAAAACTGAGACCCTGAAGAAGGAAGTGGTGTACTAGGGTCCAACGGAGAGTTGATAGCACAGCTGGGACTTAGGTCTGTGTGAATGAGGACAGTATGTCTTCTACAGACTACATCTAATCATTTGTTTATATGACATCCATCAGTTCAATGGGGTTGGAGTAGGTAAACAGTCACTTTGTTGCTTCTTCTATTTGTTGACCCTTTTAGACTGTAATTTCCTTAAGGACAAAGTCCTTGCATGTTTAATTGGCTCCATATGTTACCCAAGAGGACTTTATAATAAGAATGAGAGTATAGAATGTGTACTGCACTCCAGCAACAACACGCCTAAGTTTTTAAAGCCAACTTTGGTTACCATAATTTATTTTTAAACATTTGGTGCTGGGGTATAGCTGATTAACAATGTTGTGACAGTTCCTGGTGAACAGAGAATGGGTAACATCATTTTAACACAGCAAATGTGGTGAATTATCTGGTTCAGTTTAACCATCCCAGAAGGGAGTCATTACATTTGAACAGTATTAATGACCATGAGAAGTCTTCTTGAGAAAACTAAAATCCACATGATAGACACAGTAAATAAATCTTTAAGCATAATTTTGTAGACAACAAATTATAAGTCACATATAGTGGAGAGACCAGAGCATGAGCTTTGTGTTGGTTCTGAGACCACATATTTGATTTTCTTCTGAGATGTTGTTTATTGATCTGTCACTCTATTTCAAACTTGTGTTAGTTGCCTTTAGAAAGTTCCTCCATTATATTCTAACTTTTGTACTAATTGCAAAGAACTGCCAGATTTTGTTTAAGGTTTGTATGCTAAGGACTGGGTGATTAGTAACTATATGGCTGTTGTAATGCTGTGCTGTGCTTAGCTGCTCAGTTGCATCTGACTCTGTGCTGTAGCCCACCAGGCTCCTCTGTCCATGGGGATTCTCCAGGCAAGAATACTGGAGTGGGTTGCCATGCCCTCCTCCAGGGGATCTTCCCAACCCAGGGATCAAATCGAGGTCTCCCACATTGCAGGCGGATTCTTTACTGTCTGAGCCACCAGGGAAGCACCTGCCATAGTATTACTTCTTTTTTTAAGATTATTTTTGATGTGGACCATTTTTAGTCTTTATAGAATTTGTTACAATATTGTTTCTGTTTTACATTTTTTCTTTTTATCCCCAAGGAATGGGGGATCTTAACCCCCCGACCAGTGATTGAACCCGTACCCTCTGTGGTGGAAGTCAAAATCTTAACCACTGGGCTGCCAGGGAAGTTTCCACATTGCTATTTCTAATTTGTATCTACATATAGATCAACAGAGGGAGGAGGAAGACAGCCTGCAATCTAGTCCTTTCCTTTCATGGGAATACAAAGGTGTATGCTGTTGAAGAAAAAAAATATCCATGGCACTTGTTAAAGGCAATAAAGAAGACTTTACTCGGGCGTACCTAAGCAATGTATGGATGTCATGTATGGATGTGAGAGTTGGACTATAAAGAAAGCTGAGCACCAAAGAATGGATGCTTTTGAACTGTGGTGTTGGAGAAGACTCTTGAGAGTCCCTTGGACTGCAAGGAGATCCAAACAGTGAATCCTAAAGGAAATCAGTCCTGAATATTCATTAGAAGGACTGATGCTGAAGCTGAAGCTCCAATACTTTGGCCACATGATGCAAAGAGCTGACTCATTGGAAAAGACCCTGATACTGAGAAAGATTGACGCCAAGAGGAGAAGGGGGCCACAGAGGATGAGATTGTTGAATCGCATCACTGACTCAATGAATATGAGTTTGAGCAAACTGTGGGAGATACTCAGAGAAGGCAACGGCACCCCACTCCGGTACTCTTGCCTGGAAAATCCCATGGATGGAGGAGCCTGGTAGGCTGCAGTCCATGGGGTCTCAAAGAGTTGGACAAGACTGAGTGATTTCACTTTCACTTTTCACTTTCATGCACTGGAGAAGGAAATGGCAACCCACTCCAGTATTCTTGCCTGGAGAATCCCAGGGACGGGGGAGCCTGGTGGGCTGCCATCTATGGGGTCGCACAGAGTTGGACACGACGGAAGTGACTTAGCAGCAGCAGCAGCAGTGGGAGATACTGAAAGGCAGGGAAGCCTGGCATACTGCAGTTCATGGGGTTGCAAATAGTTGGACACGACTGAGCAACTGAATAACAACAAGAGTGTTCTCTGCCAAGAAAGAAAACCATACTTTGCCTGGAGAATTCACCCACTTCCCTAAACAGAGAATGCAATTGCTGCAAAAAGTTAAGACCTGAAAGGCCATATGTAGGATTGAGACTTCACCTCGCTGTGTTTGTGCATCTTAGCTATTTGCATTCTTGCAACTGTTAGGAAAGCTTGGTCCTGGGTAAGATCTCTTTTGAGTGACTTGACCATGTGATGCTTTGGGTCAGCTCATCTATGATACAGGGAAATAAGCTTTGCTTTCCTTCAATGTTCTTTCTCAGTGATGCTCACTCGTAGTTTTTTTTTTTCCCCTATTCTTTTCCTGAGGATCATTTATTTCTATATCCTGTGGTGCAGAAGGCTAGGCAATGCAAATCTCATCTTTTTTTTTTTAGGGGTAGAAATCAACTTCTAGATTGAACATTACCTGAAACATTCCCTTCAGCTCTGAAGAAAATATCAGTTATTTGAGATTCCCACTTTTGCATTCTTGAAAAATTTCTCCTGTTACTGTAGCCACCAGATTTTTGTGACATGAAAGTTGTTCAATCATGTCTGACTCTTTGCGACCCCATGGACTATACGGTCCATGGAATTCTCCAGGCCCGCTGGAGTGGGTTGCCATTCCTTCTCCAGGGGATCTTCTTAACCCAGGGATCCAATCCAGGTCTCTTGCACTGCAGGTGGATTCTTTACCAGCTGAGCCACAAGGGAAGCCCTATATATTTTGTGTCTTACAATTTTATGACCACTGTGTTTGTGAGCTATGGGCAGATGGCAAGTAGGGTTAGCAGTCTGAGTTCCCTTTGGTAAAACTGACACTGTTTATGTTGTTCTTGAAAGAACAGTGCTTTTTCTAGTCATGGGCTGAGCGCTAGACTGAAAGTTGGATAATGGTCCCATTCTGCTTCTAATTACCTTTTCTGCATTTGAATATGAAATTTGTTTTCTTGTCTTTACTCTTAAAAATGGAATTAACTATTTTCCTTTAGTGGTAAAAGCTCTCAAAATATTTGTGTTTGTGCCTGTTGTGTGCGTGCATGTGTGTATGTGAGAGAGAGAGACTGTAAAATCTTGCTGTCCTTGGTTCCATAAAGCAGGTAGTCAATATAATATGAAAATACTGTGTCAGTTGATTTTTAGATAATAACACAGCATTCTTTATGAGGTTTTTAAGCTCAGATATTCAATATACACTCAATAAAATAACAATAATTCTATTAAACTGATTGGCAGACAGATTTCTGAAACACAGTCTGTAAGTAAAGCAAATCCATATTAGCCTTCATGACTGTCATTTATTTATTTAATTATTTGTTTAGCTGCACCAAGCATCTTGAGCGATTCCAGTTCCCTGGCCAACCAGGGATCAAACCTGTGCCCCTCTCCCCACTTTGCAGTGGAAGCTTGGAGTTCCAACCACTGGACCACCAGGAAAGTTCATGACTGTCCTTTATTAAATAAAGCCTTTAAAGCAAATGATCCTATATTTCCATATATTTTTGTTGAACAAGAAATAAACTTTTTAAAGGTAGAAAAGGCTTGTAATTGATATATAAAATTCTGTCCAAGGTCAATACAGTCAGTGGGGTTGCAAAGAGTTGGACATGACTAAGCGCACACACAACTCTGAATCGAGGGATCAGGAAAGACTCTTTCTGTGAAATCTGAGCAGAGCAGGTGAGAGAGTGGGTCTTAGGCACAGTTGGTGAAAGGCTCCTGTAACAGGAGCATGTCTTGAATGTTTGAGACTCAGCCAAGTGGCCAGTGTAGATAAGAGCAGAGAAGTAAAGCTGAGTGTGTATGTGTGTGTGTGTGTGTGTGTGTGTGTGTGTGTGTGTTTGCTCCAAGTGAGTGAGTTGGCCAGTCACTGGAGGGTTTAAACAGAGGTGTGATATAACCTGACTTAAACAGCTTTGAAGTATTCTCTCTTAGAGCAGGATAGAAACCACTTGAAACACAGATGAACCAGACTAGTTCATATTGAAAGGATAATTTTGGTTGAGGGCAGGTAGAAGCAGAGAGACCAGGTTTGAAGCTATTGCAATAATCCAGGCAGAGTTAATTGTGGGCTTGGCCCAAGATGGGAGTGATGGATATGCTGAGGTGGGGTTGAATTCTATTTTACTAAGAAGATGAGCAGAATTTACTAACAGATTGGAGATGGAGTATTAGAGAGAGAAAGAAGGTAGAGAAACTTCCAAGGCCAAGGTATGGGGGAGGATAGAACTGCCCATAATTAAGATGAGGATGATTCTAGAAGAAGGAAGTTTTTTGAAAAAAAATTTTTTTTAAGATTTTTTTTTAATGTGGACCATTTTTAAAGTCTTTATTGGATTTGTTTCAGTATTGTTTCTGTTTTATGTTTCAGTTTTTTTGGCCACGAGACACTTGGGATTTCAGCTCCCCAACCAGGGATCTAATCCATGCCTCCTGGATTGGAAGGTGAAGTCTTAACCACTGGACCACCAGGGAAGTCCCAGGAAGGAGGTTCTGAGGCTTGATCCTGTGTCTGTTAGGTTTGAGATGTCTATTAGATAGTCGAATGGAGATACCAAGTTAGTAGTTAGATATAAGAGTCTGAAGTTTCAGGTAGTGTTCTGGGTTGGAAATTTAAACTTGGAACCCCAGTGAATAGACGGAATTCCAAAGCCATGAACTTGGATGGGATGAAGGTGGGAACAAGTGGAAAAGAGAAGAAGCCCAGGAAAGAGTCCTGAGGAGGCTCAACGTGAAGAAATGGATTAGATGAGGCAGGGCTAGTGATAGGCATGACCAGGGGCACCCTGTGGACAGCCGGAATCAAGTCAGGATGGTATCAGAGGGCAAGTCAACACAGTGTTTTGGAAGAAGAGTGATGAACTGTGTGCAAACTGTTGATGTTTGGAATATGATCTCTTGATTCTGTCTTGAACATTTAGAGATTGTTCCATATTTGCCATTTAATATATTTCAAAGGTGAAAATTGCTATAACAAAAATATTTTCTTAAATCAAGCATCTTTTTTCCTCTAAGGAGAGGGTAGGAAGTAAGATATTCTTTATTCTTTGGGAAAATATAAGTGAACTCACATTAGTTTGTACCTTTCACATGGTGGCCTATATAGTTTAGCTTAGTACAATTTGGGGCAAAGCGTACTTATGTAATAATACTTATTTGATTTGGGCTACAATGCAGTGTTTAAAGTTAAATAACTGACCATTTCATATCCTTTGAAATTTGACCAAAACACAAGTGATTTCCCTCTCTTCACTAGATATAGAAGATGCTTGCTATTTATGCACATTTAATCATGCACTTCTGGTTCTCTGTGGCTATTTTGTTTGTACCTTGTACGTTTAGAAAATGAGTTATTCATTTGCAAGTGTGTGAAATCCATGAAGCAAATGGAACACTGTATGAGATGATCTCTAAAGCCTCATCCAGTTCAAAGATTCTAAGAAGAATGCTTATACCAGGGGTCTGTGTTAAGTCAAGTTGGATAGGGGTTGGGAGTTAGCAACCCTTCAAATAAGCTGGATTAACCTTGCTGCCATTTCTCTTAGGGAAAAGGCAGCTCAGCTTTTGAGAGCATATAGGTCATCAGTAAAAGTTAGATTATAAAAGTCTTCAAGTCACAATCATTCTATGGAGTAATAGAATTGAATGTGATTTAGGCGTAAGAGTCAGGGAAATGAATTTCTAGTTAAGAGCCATGGAAATCAGCACAATTTTGTATAGTTTAAATAGACTGCTATTCTCGGTTCAATATAGGCATTCGCTTAGTTCAGTTTCCTTGAGTTCAGAGGTAATAAAAAAAGATACACATTTTTCTTCAAATTCAATCAATTTTGAAAGGGCCTATAATTTTTAAAGCTATTTTTTTGTTTAAATTGCATACCTACTAATTTTTCACTGCCAATTTCAAAGAGAGATGCTACAATCTGGAACCTTCCATGTCTGACAGAGGAAGTGTGGAGATGGTACGATGCCAGAGAGGTCTTCCCACTTGTCACTTCTTTTCCAATGTTTCAAAGGGATTTCAAACTGGGCAGAACCTCTGAGGACTTTACATCCCAAGTTTCCTCCCCAACAATTACTTCTTTATCACAAGTATATTGTAAAGCACGATGGGGAATGTTCGAGAAGGAATTTCCTTCACAGTGGAAACCAGTGTCAGATTAAGTTTATCGAAATCGCCCAAGAATAAAAGCTGATTTTGGGGTTAAAATGGTGTAAAGTAAATGTGAAGTAGTCACTGCTGGGGGCTTCCCTGGTGGCTCAGTGGTAAAGAATCTGCCTGCCAATGCAGCAGATGTGGGTTTGATCCCACGGTTGGAAGGACCCCTGGGAGGAGCAAATGGCACCCTGCTCCAGTATTCTTGCCTGGAAAATTCTTGCATGGACAGAGCAGCTTGGTGGGCTACAGTCCATAGGGTCGCAGAGAGTCAGACATGACTGAGGACCACGCGCGCACACACACACACACAGGGTAAGGTAGGTGAGGGAGACTGGTAGAGCATGTGTGTGTAAGAGATAGGGGAGTGAGGGAGATGGGACCGTTTAAAGGGACAGCCACTACCCAGCTCCAGTTCATAGATGACTGACCAGTCCAGGATTGTCAGGAAGGAAGTAAATCCGAAAGGGCATTGGTGGGTCAAAGGAAGAAAGCAAAAAGTGGCCTGAGCAGGTTTCTCCTATTATTCAAGTTCGAGTCTTTCTGCCCCACACACTCAATAACTATTTAAGAAAGGAATGAATGAATCCAATTTCACTAGAGGTAGGCAGATAGAAAGAGGGAGGCTAGAGGTATAGAATTTAAGCTTTACATTGAATGCTAGACCTTTGGTTTCTCTTATTTGCATACTAAATGCAGGCTGCAGATGGCTTCTGTTATTACAGCTGCTGAATCAACTTACACTGGCTGTAGAATTTTATTGCCCTTGTTGCAGAAAATGACCTTGAAAAACTGAAGAACTCTTTGGGTTTGTTTCAGAAGACAATCGCAAAAGCAGAATTAGTTCAAAGGATGGGTTATATATTTTAAGGTCTTTTAGGTAATTCCAAGGGCAACTAGAAATCCTTTTTGAAGTCTGAATTTAGATTTAAAAGCTCGATAGAACCCTTATCCTCACTCTCTTGCTGTCGTTTTATTATTTAAGCATTACCAGGTTCCTTTCTATTTTTTGATTAGGTTGCTTAATATTTTGTGGTTTCTCTTCTTTTCTGCCCTGCTTTCCACACTTCTATTTTTAATAAAGAAAGATGAAAGGAAGAGTGCCTTTTCTACCCATTAAAATGATTTTACCTTTGCATCAGCATGTTTCTCACTTTTCATAACTTGTGAAAATGTCACTATTATCACGGACATGCACAGCAGCATGTTGGAAGGTCTGTCTGAGATTACAGAATCCCTCTGCACATTTAGGAGATCCTGGAAGACCAGTGAAGTGTTCTGAAAGAAGCACTGAGAGCCTGTGAGGAAAGGTTAAATGGGTTGGGATTATTCATCCTGTATAATAAGGGAATTTGCTAAAAATAATATTAATTCATTTCAGACAATGTGATCGGTTAAAAAGAGAAACTATAACAACTTCGAAAACATTTCCTTCTCTGTACAACTTAAAGAGACATATCTGTCAGCCGAGCTGAGGGGAGGTTCTCTTGGTGCTGTCTGATTTTAGGGCTGTATCAGGGTCTCCCAGAAGAGATACCAAACAGAAATTTGAACAAAGAATCTTAATGTAAAGAACTGACTCTTGGAAATAGTGGGGAAGGAGAGGGTGGAATGATATGAGAGGATAGCATTGAAACATATACACTGTGTATGCTTAATTATGCAGTTGTGTCCGACTCTGTGTGACCCCATGGACTATAGGCTGCCAGGCTCCGACTGTGGAATTCTCCAGGCAAGAATGCTGGAGTGGGTTGCCATGCCCTCTTCCAAGGGATCTTTTTGACCCAGGGATCGAACCTTCATCTCTCAAGTCTCCTACATTGGCAGGCGGGTTCTTTACCACTAGCACCACCTGGGAAGCCCAACATACACATTACCATTTGTAAAATATATAACCAGTAGGAATCTGATGTACCGATACAGTGAACCCAAAGCTGGTGCTCTGTGACAGCCTAAAGGGTGGGAAGGGGAGGAACGTGGGAGGGGGTTTAAGAGGGATGGGACATAATGTATACCTAAGGCCAGTTCACGATGATGTATGGTTAAAACCGTCACACATTGTAAAGTAATTACCCTCTAATTAAAACTAAATAAATAAAATAAAAAATAGAATTGTTACTTACAATATTGAATTGGAGTCACAAAAGATTGGCTAGTGAGAAGTACAGAAGATGTCGAAGAATGCAGGGATAACAGTTGTAAGGAGGAGCCACTCACTACTCCTGGGGCTGAGCTTGGATAACCAAGGAAAGTGATCTTGGCCTGGCCTCCAGCTTGATGGAGATCCAGTCTCTGATGCAGAAGGCATGGCTATAGTTCAGTGGTTGGCAGAGAAGTCACAGAGGTGTTGCTCTGGTATGAGTGGCTGGAAATCCACCCTCTGGAACTTACTGGATGGCAGGGGATCTGTGGATGGGGAGGTACCTCACTGGTGGCAGTCTACGGCAGCAAGTTACATAACCTGCCGTGGGAGCAGCTGGCTGCTGGGTAATGCTGCTCACTGCATGGCCTGCGTCCTGAAGATGCTGTGGGTGTCTCAGGAGCTGAGCACCCCAGAGAGGCCACCTAAAGGTGGCATCCTCAGGAGCTTTCTGAGAAAGCACACCTTCATAGGCAAGAAAGCCCCTTCCTCCCGGAACACGTCTCTAGCTTCCTCTACCTGTAAAGCTTAATATCGTGACACTTGGCAAAGAACACTTAAGGGATCCATTACCATTGTTGTTGAACAGGCAATGAAGGGTGATTTTGCCTATGAGGCAGGCAATAAATTGATAAATATGGCACAGGGATATTTTTGAGATAATGGAAGTTAATTTGTAAGGTGGGCCAGGGGAAGAATTCTGGCTTGCGTGCTGTGTGACATCTCTGGATGCAGGGAGGAGGGTGGGCTATGTAACAGACCTCATTCAGTTCCCAACAGTCTATTTCTGCTTTGTTATTTGTTCCCTACTGTACTTATCTTGCCTTTGAAGACGTTTAGGCAAGGTAAGCTTATACGACTTACCTTGGTTGGGTGAGATACTCATTTTGAGGGGGAGGGTGTTGAAAAGTCTGTTTATTATTGTTACTGTTAACGATTTCTTATTGTATGTTAACATTTTTGTTGTTCAAGTGCTAAGTTGTGTCTGACTTTTAGTTTAATCACACAAAAAGGTTAACATAGATTTTGTGATTAAAGTACTTCTGAATCTTTTCTTGGTACTTAATGTATAATAAAGGAAGCTTTGCTCTTTGTTCTGCATAGGTGGGATTTTGGTTATTTGGGGGGGACCATCCCAATCTCTGGAATTTGGGTACTTACATTTAAAAATATTGTTTACATAGTAAGACACAGCTGGGGAATGAAACATTTCTTTTTCCCCCAAACTAGTCTGTGTCAAAAACATTATTTCCATTATCTTTGTAAGTGAAAGAGTAATAAGCATGGTAAAGTCATTCAATAATTTTTACAAACACTTTTTGGTGTAAGTCCCAGAAATTGAGAATAAGGTTGATTGGGTAAAGAATTCTACTGAAAGTCAGATGGTTTTTAATTCTTTGCTTGCTACAGAATTAAAGGGGACTCTCAGTGGCTTTTTAGTTGATGGATCATTAAAAAAAAAAGACTTCCGATGATATATCACTTCATGATATTTTTGGATGGGTTTGAAGAATTCAGTGACACCAGTAACAAAACTCCTGTTCATATTTGCTTATTTATGTGGACAAAGTATTTCAACACTTGGATTTTTGAAAATGAAAAGCAGAAATATGATTTCTGTGGAACATCTCATCCTATTGGTGTGTAATATTCATCCACAAGCACATGAACTCATTGAAAAAATAAAATGGCCTCACATATCTCACTAGATGTGTTTTTTTTTTTTTTTTGGATGAGAAGTTACTTTGATAGGCAGCATTCTTGAAATGTTCCCCCAAGGTTCCTGATGCCTGCTGCTGCTGCCGCTAGGTCGCTTCAGTCGTATCTGACTCTGTGACCCCATAGATGGCAGCCCACCAGGCTCCCCCATCCCTGGGATTCTCCAGGCAAGAATATTAGTCAGAAAACACAAACCTTGGCATTGCTCTGAACAGACTTTGCAGAATTAAATCTTGGATTATCTGGTGGACCCAAAGTAAACATGTGCATTCATGCTCACTCCAGTTATGTCTAACTCGGCGACCCCATGACTGTAGCCTCTGTCCATGGGCTTCTCCAGGCAAGAATATTGGAGTGGGTTGCCATTTCCTTCTCCAGGGGATCTTCCCGACCCAGGGATCGAACTTGTGTCTCCTGCATTTCCTGCATTGCAGGTGGATTCTTTACCGCCGGACATGGGGGAAGCCCAACGTAAACACATACACTCTTTAAAGAAGCGGAAGCAGGGAGAAGCCTTAGCCAGAGAGATGTGGCAGAAGAAAAGGAGACAGAAGGGACATGGAGGGTGAGACAGGCACACTGCCCAGTTGCTGGTTCTGAGATGTAGAGGGCTCCCGGCATGGACGGAGAGAAGACTCCAGGATCTAAGAATGGCTCCCGGCTGATAGCTAGCAGGGAAATCGATTTCAGCTCTACCACTGCCTAGACCTGATTCCTATCCACGCTGCGGGGGCCAGGTACTGCACTCAGGGATGAGGGGATGGAAACACATGGAATCAGGCTGTTTCTGTACAACACAAGAAGACGACTGTCTACTTGGGGTTTGATCTTTCGTCCTACAGGACTCAGCTGTCTGCTGTCTGTGCTTGAAGTGCTTTACATTTGTTGATAAAAATTCTTCATTTTCTGCCCTACTTCTTCTTTTTAAAAAATTTTTTTGGTTTGGCTGTGCTGGGTCTTAGCTGCGGCATGCAGGATATTTCACTGTGGGTGCCAGTTGTGGCAGGCAGGCTCAGTAGCCCCTCACTCGGCATGTGGGATTGCAGTTCCTTGACTAGGGATCAAACCCACGTCCCTTGCTTTGCAAGATGGACTCTTAACCACTGGAGCACCAGGCAAGTCCCTCTTTGAAAGCCTGGTTTTCCTTCTGTCTGTCTGATCTCTGTTGATGGCTGGTCTGTCTGTGTAGCCACCTTGCTGGACCCATAGCCTCCTTGCTTCCCCTCCCCAGCCCCCTCAGACCACAGTCAGATTCCGTCAAGTCTGCTCCCCTCGGCTGGGAACTGCGGCCCATCCTGCTGTTTGTCTGCAAGCCCAGCTGCAGTGCAAACGTTCACTGTGGATGGTGTCCTGGTCTTGTTTTGCCTCTATGGTCTCCTCTGATTCAACCCCTGTAGTTCGATGCAACTTAGAAAAATGCAACCTTGCCTAGGTTTCTCTTCCACTTGAAACCCTTTCTTCAGGGCATCCCAGTCTTTCCTGTCTCCTCTTCTCCAGCCATGCTGCTCAAACACATCCTGTTCCATGACCCCCCAAGCGGTAGGCTCTGTAAGAAAGGCCTCTCTCCATACTCCCTCTTGTCCACCTGGCCACTCGTCTTACCTCTGAAGGCTCACTGCACACACGGTGGAAAAGGCCACACTCTCCAAAGCCTCACCTGGCCCTCTTCCAGCACACTGCTCCAGGGGGTATGCGCAGCACTTTCCATCCACAGACTTTGTTTGAATTCTACAGTAAGCCAAGAGGCTATTATTACTTCTTAGTTTTCAAATTAGAAAGCTAAACTCAGAGACAGTAAATAACCTGCCTCACCTGGGAAGAGGCTGGCTCACCTGGTGGCTCAGATGGTAAAGAATCTGCCTATCAATGCAGGAGACCTGGGTTCCATCCCTGGGTCAGGAAGATCCCCCGGAGAAGGGAGTAGCAACCCACTTCAGTATCTTGCCTGGAGAATTCCATGGACAGAGGAGCCTGGCGGGTTATAGTTCAGGGGGGTCACAAAGAGCTAGACACGACTGAGCAACTAACTCTTTCACCTCTTTCAGCACGGAAGAGGGCTGGCCAGGATTCTGAGCTTCGAGGCTATGCTCCAGGGTGTATTCATTTTGGAGTCAATGAGCCATCAGTTCACCCACAGTCCTGTTCCGCAGCTGTGATGCAGGAGGAGGGGGAAGTTACTCAACCTTGCCACAGTGTCTTTCCTGTAAACCAGGGGTCTCCAGTCGCCAGGATCTAATGCCTGATGAGCTGAGGTGAAAGTGTTAAGCGGCTTAGTCGGGTCCAACTCTGTGATCCCCGTGGATTGAAGACTGCCAGGATCCTCTGTCCACGGGATTCTCCAGGCAAGAATACTGGCATGGGCTGCCATTCCCTTCTCCAGGGGATTTTCCTGACCCAGGGATCGATCCCAGGTCTCCTGCATGGCAGGCAGATTCTTTATGGTCTGAGCCAGCATGGAAGCCCAAGATGAGATAAGGTGTTCATTAAAGGAGCACCCTGCTAATAAATGTTCCCATTCTTTTTCTTATTTTTTTGAAATGAGACTTTGCAAACAATTTCCTGACCCTGCATGATGACTTTTTGGCCATCTCAAGGGGTAGACGCCCAGGGAGTGCACTCAGACTTCCTTTTTCTGTTCAGTTGAAAGCTATGGAAAATCATAAGGACTCCGGGGCTTGAACAATTGGCAGAAAGATACTTAAACATGACTTTGTTTGCACATGAGCTTTTTTATTAGATAATTGCAAAAATCAAGCTATTTACAGATGTCACTTTTGTGCCTTTAGCAACTGGTTAGATTTCAAAAGCATCAACTTTGTTCCATGGTTCACAATGCCTGTGAAAAGATGTTAAGACTTCCGGAAATTCGTTGATGGTGAGCAGAATCTTTGCCTGTGCTTTTGATTTCTAAATAATAGCTAATTTCTTTGGCAAACCCATCATTTCTAATTTAATGGATAGTATCTCAGTAATTGAACTAGTTTTTTGAAAGCGACAATGGCAGCCAAGGAGATCATAACAGAGGACAGGAATAAGATAAATGGAGAAAGAGACACATTACTTCTTTTTGCTCGTCTGGTTGTTATTATTGTTAATAATAATAATAAAACTCAATAAATTGATATAACTGTCTTGTTTTATCATTGTTTAAAATATCCTTGGGAATGTCATAGAAAATAGCAGTTGTGGCAGTGCACCCTAAATTATAGTACAGTGAGAAAAATTGGCAGTGGTGGGTTCTGCCTGACAATTGCTGCCTGATATTTTGAAAGCAAAATAGTCACTTAAACATTTTTAGCCCATTTCATGAAAAAAAAAAAAAAAAAGAGACAGAGAATCACAATTTCAGGTGAATTTCACCCCTGATTATGATTTATTTGCAAGGAAGGAGGGATGGTTTGCTGTGGTAGGCAGATAGGTGGTCCAATGACCTCCGCCTTCTGTGTTCCTGTCCTGAGTGAGCCTCTCCTCCTGAGTGTGGGCTGGATTTCAGGGGCTCGCTCCTAACTGATAGGATGCGGCAGGAATAACGGGATGCCATTTCTGAGGCTGGATGGTGAAGGGTGGTGACTTCCATCCTCGGTGCTCTTTCTTGCTCTCTCTCCGCCCCCAACCTGGGGGGTGGCCAGCTGCCATGCTGTGGGCAGCTTCATGCTGTGTGCCTGCGCTCAGTCGGGTCTGACTCTCTGTGACCCCAGGAACTGTAGCCCACCAGGCTCCTCTGTCCATGGGATTTTCCCAGGCAAGAATATTGGGGTGGGTTGCTTTTCCTTCTCCAGGGGATCTTCCTAACCCAGGGATTGAACCTGCGTCCTCTGCATTGGCAGGTGAATTACTTCTTTTCCTTTTAATTGGAGGATTATTGCTTTACAGTATTGTGTTGGTTTCTGCACACCTCAGCATGAATCAGCCTGGCAGGTGGATTTCTCACCACTGTGCTGCCTGCGGAGTCCTGTGGAAGGCCCCAAATGAGAAGAGCCTGAGTCTTGCCAACATCCCTACGAATGAATCTGAAAGCGCCTCTCCTTCCTTACGTCCCCCTGCCCCAACCCCACCAGCTTTCAGATGAGAACGCAGCCAACGCTGGAAATTGTCTCCTCATGAGAGGCTTTAAGCCAGAGGCACTCAGCCACGTGACACTCAGACTTCTGACTCCCAGAAACTGCAAGATAATGAATGTTTGGTGATTTAAACTGTGGAACTGTGGGGTTATTTGGTATGAGGCACTAGGTAACTAATACAGTGGGGAGTACGATGGGAATGACGAATTTTGGAGTGCATAGGTCTCTGAAAACTGGGGGCCATAATGGCAGGATCCCTAGGCTCAGTTTTGGTGGGGTTCTGAGAGCACACATCCAGGGTTATCCAAGCTCTTGGGCCTCAGACTTTTCATTTCTGGATACTGAGGCTAACCCTCTGTCTTCAAGCAATGAAAATGCAAACTAGCCAACTAAAACAAAAGGAAATTTATTGGAAAGCTATTAGGAGGCTGTAGAATCAACGGAAGACTTTGAGGCCAGGTTTGAGAACAGGCAGGGACACACAGAGTCCCAGGATTTAGGAAAAAGTATGGCAACATTCTCCTAGCAGCAAGTTGGGTCAGCACGTGGCCACTAAAATATATGGCCCATGATGTCATTAATACTTTCTATCCTTGTGTTATTCAAGATTCAAAACCCTGAAAGAGACCTTTCAATTGGCTGTTCTTAGCTGTGTGCCCAACTCTTGGTTGCTTTGACACTGGGAAATGAGGGGTGGGGCCCTTTGAAGTTCTTTCCTAAAAAATATATATTTATGTATTTTTGGCTGTGCTGGGTCTTCATTGCTGTGCAGGTTTTTCTCTAGTTGTGGAGAGTGGGGGCTAGTCTCTCGGTGTAGTGCATCGGCTTCTCTTATTGCAGAGATTCCTGAATGAGGGATTGAATCCAGGCACGAGAGCAACTCATCCTGAACCTCCCTCAACACTAAGTGGGCAGAGGCGTGGGTGGGGGAAGGGCTGGCATCTGTATTTTCAATAAGCTTCCCTGGAGACTGTGCCACTCAGACTAGTTTAGGATCCCCTGGTTTAGCTATTTGCTCACTAAACTCCCCTATGGCTCAATAATTCCATGGTCCAGAGACTTCTTTTGCATTAAAAAGGTGTCCATGGATGGGGAAAGGATAAACGATGTGAAAATTAGTGTAGTGTGCATTGACTAAACATTGATTAACTGTGAAACTCCCTGTTGGGGTATAGGTCCAATGTAGCAATTCTAATTTACCCATACCTGGTGGCTCAGACAGTAAAGAATCCACCTGCAGTGAGGGAGACCTGGGTTTGGTTCCTGGGTTGGGAAGATCCCCTGGAGGCAGGCATAGCAACCCACTCCAGTATTCATGCCTGGAGAATCCCCATGGACAGAGGAGTCTGGTGGGCTACAGTCCATGAGATCGCGCTGAACGACTAAGCACAGCACACAATGATGCTGTCATCAAAATTACAGGACTCTTAATTTACAAAATGGTCTGGACCTCGTAAGCAGTGCAATGCCAATAGCTATAGAGGACATCTGCCATTAGGCCACCAGGTACAAGCAGGTGCGTCATCATTCTGCTGGCACTTGATTTCCTTTCAGGACATTACCTTTCCCCCAGTGGCTGTAGCTTCAGGTCACAGACTAGACTGCCTCAGTGAGCCTTGTTTAATCAAGATAGAAGTTTATTTCTATCTTATAACATTTAAATTATTTCTTATATAACACAGAAATTACATGACATAGAAGATATTTCTTATATAACATACATAAAAGTTATTTCTCACTTATAGAGTTCGAGATGGTGGTCCAGACCTGAGTGAGGGCCCAGTGGTTTTGAACACACAAGCTCCTTCCACTTTTAGACTCTGCTGTTCCCAAGGTGGGCTTCCCAGGTGGCTCAGAGGTAAAGAATCCTCCTGTCATGCAGGAGATGGAGACATGGGTTCGATCTCTGGGTTGGGATGATCCCCTGAAGAAGGAAATGGCAACTCACTCCAGTATTCTTGCCCGAAAAATCCAAAGCACAGAGGAGCCTGGCGGGCTACAGTCCATGGGGTCATAAAAGAATCGGACACAACTGAGTGACTGAGCATCCCATGGGTATGGCCCTTGTACATGAGGTCAAAGATGACTGTTCACGATCTTTACATTCAGCTATAAAAAGAAGAAATGAGAAAAAGGCAGTGTGAGTACCTTCCTTTCCTTTTAAGGGTGCAGCCCAGAAGTTGCACAAACCATTTTTGCTCATATGATCTCACTGACCAGAATTAGGATACATGCTTTTGTATGAGGGAGGCTGGGAAAAATGTAGTCTTTTAGCCCAGCTATAACTTTCATTACTAAAAAAAGAAGAGGGAACCAGACAATGGGGAAACAGTTATAGTCTCTGCCACAAAAGGAAAATTCCTGGTGCTTGCCCTCCATTAAGAAATTTAGGGCTTCCCTGATGGCTCAGTGGTAAAGAATCCACTTGTCATTGCAGGAGACGTGGGTTCAATCCCTGATCCTACAGTGGGTTGCCATGCCCTCCTTGAGGGGACCTTCCCAACCCAGGGGTTGAACCCAGGTCTCTTAGGTCTCCTGAATTGGCAGGTGGGTTTTTTACTACTAGTGCCACCTATAAGCCAATATAAGATAAAATGAAAAGTTGTTTAAAAAACAAAAGTGATGTGTTTTGATCTCTTCTTGAGGTCTTTTGTTTCCACTGAGCTTCAACAAGTCCTTGTATTCTTTTGGTGCACTTGCTGTTTCCACCCTCTGAGCCATCCTCATGCACAGGGGACCCTGCCTGCACGCCACCTTGGGAGGGTGTTCTTCTAATATCTGAGCCCACATTAGATTTCTCAAGTTACACTGGAGTATGGGGAATGGGTACTAGGGTGCTAGATGTGCCATTGCTGCTGCTGCTGCTGCTGCTGCCAAGTCGCGTCAGTCGTGTCCGACGCTGTGCAACCCCATAGACGGCAGCCCACCAGGCTCCACCGTCCCTGAGATTCTCCAGGCAAGAGCACTGGAGTGGGTTGCCATTTCCTTCTCGAATGCATGAAAGTGAAAAGTGAAAGTGAAGTCACTCAGTCGTGTCCAACTCCAAGCGACCCCATGGACTGCAGCCTACCAGGCTCCTCTGCCCATGGGATTTTCCAGGCAAGAGTACTGGAGTGGGGTGCCATTGCCTTCTCCGAGATGTGCTCTTGGGAGGATCTAAAGATAAATGTCACTGATTTCTTGACTCTGATCTGCTTTGTCACCATAGTAAAAGCAGGTGGACAAGGAGAAAATGATGGATGTTAGAGGCAACCTGAGTACACTTAAACTAAGGCAGCCCCAGGAACATAATTAAATATCTGTGGTAGGCAGAGACAGATTTCTAGTTAAATAAACCGAAGCTAATTCAAACTTGATTTAAAACAAAGTATTTGTTCCCCTTTCTATCATGTCAGATACAATTCTAAGTGTTTGTGCATTTTAGGCTTCAAGTGTGCATTTAATTTACCTTTCTTCATTGGAGCTAGAACCTCATGGCTACAGCTGAGACTAGATGTAATCATGTAACCTATTAGGTGTTTTAAAGAGGAAATGGGTTATTGTAAACACTGCCTAGGTTTTTAAGTCCGCTCTCACTGGGTACTTTTGGGAGAATACATATTATACATAATTTATATAATACACATATTATAACATTAAATTATAAATATATACATAAAATATAATTATATACACATACTAATACATCATACTATATATTATCTTGTGTGTGTGTGTATATATATATATATATATATATATATATATATATATAAAATATGGGCTTCCTTGGTGGCTCAGTGGTAAAGAGCCTACCTGCCAATGCAGGAGATATGGGTTCTCTCCCTGGGTTGGGAAGATCTCCTGGAGAAAGAAATGGCAACCCACCCCAGTATTCTTTCCTGGGAAATCTCATGGGCAGAGGAGACTGGTGTGCTACAGTCCATGGGGTCACAAAAGATTTGGACATGACTTAGGGACTAAACAACAACAACATATATAATTATGTATACATAGTAGTTATATATACATAATATATAATATGTATACATAATATAAGTTCACAAAGTTAGGTGAGGAATAAATGTAAATTCATTTTTTTAATAGCTAAAACTAGACTTTAATTTTGTGCACTAATCTGTTGGGGTTTCTTAAAACCTAATTTTAATCTATTTAGATTTCTCCTTTTCCCTCTGGTTCCCTCATATTTCTGGGGGATTTCAATGGTGCCACAGAACTGGACAAGGGGAGACAACTGGTTGCTGTCATCTATCCACATTTCCCTCTGATGGCCTCTGTTAACCTCTCGTCCCTGCAGATGGTCCGTGAAGGTCACTGCCAAGCCATCTTCTGTTCCCGTATAGGG
Source organism: Capricornis sumatraensis (assembly GCF_032405125.1). Taxonomy (NCBI): domain Eukaryota; kingdom Metazoa; phylum Chordata; class Mammalia; order Artiodactyla; family Bovidae; genus Capricornis; species Capricornis sumatraensis. Next base: position 47,379,498 of record NC_091079.1, read on the forward strand.
CTCTTCGGGTCCAGACTGCTGTTGCTGTTCCTTCAGCATCACACCACGATTGAGGGCACACAACCGTCAGCTTCCATGCCTAGGTCTCGGGCCTAGGCCACCGAGACCCCACAGAATCATAGGGGGTCCAAGCACCTCCCTACCTGGAACAAGTGCAGCAAAAGCGATGTGCAGTCGTGCGTGTGGCGGTTACTCCTCTCTGCCTTCTCCAGCGCTGCTAAGGTCTTCATTTCTCCCCTGAGAGAGGTGCTGGGAGAACAGGGGGTGACTCGTGAGTGAGGCCGGAATGTCGTCCCAGTACCGAGGGTGATCAAGTCGGCCTCAGATGGCACTTCCTTTGCCCTGGATTCGAGTCACTTTCATTTTCAGGGATACGAAGTCCAGTGCCGGCATGGGGACACTCCTGCGACCTCTGACCTCTCCGGGTGGGGAGGCCTGGCACTTCCACGCATGCTCAGTCTTCCTGGGCAGCTCGCGAGCTCGGCCCGGGTGGACTGCACATGAGAACTGTCTCCACTTCTGCTGTCCCGCCAAGAGTGAGGCAGCTCCGCGGGTGGAGGGGCGCGGACCTGGAACTGGACAACTCCCCCGGTTTCAGGGAGCGGGGCCGGGGGGCTGCGCCCCTTTTCCCATGTCCATCTTTTGCAACAGAAAGCACCCCGTGTCGTGGTCCCGGGATCCTCACCCCTCCTCCGCGAGGCGGCCTGTGTCCAGGTGTCCCAGGTCTGGTGAGTCCAGAGGAGCAGCTCTGCTCCCCAAACTTCTGTCCTAGAGCCCTTCTGGACCCGTGATATTTACGTTTATTTCCTCGCAAGATTTTTGCTCCTTGCTAAAAGTTATAGACTTTTAAGTGAGTTTGAGCCTCAAAACTTTAATGATACGCAGTTGTTAAAGAATACAAACGGGGAAACTGACCAACTGTGAGGCTGAAAGAAAAGGATAGGCAACAGGATTATGTACAGTATACTTTTAAAAAAGATAGACTTTTGAGTGCTTCTAAGGGCCAGGCACTGTGCTCGATCTCAAATTTGTAGAGCAATAAAACACAGCTCCTGCCCTTAAGGAGAGGTGCCAGTGGCCAAAATAGTAACACATTTATTTCTAGAAGACAAAGGTGTAAGTGATTTTTATTTTCTTTAGGCTTTTCTTTGTGAAGTGCATTCACAATCTTGAAGTACATTGTATGTTTACCTTTAGATTCATCCAGTTGAGTTATTTTGCCATAAAGGATACTTTATGTTTTTCAGAAACTAGTGGCTATCGCCAGTGTAGGACAGTGGTTCTCATAGCAGGTGTGGAAACACCCTATGTCTCCTTATGTAGACAACTTATGTAGACAGTATAAAAGGCTAAAGTTATTTTTACATTGATACAAACATATTATTTGTCTTTTTTACTCTTAGTCACTCAGGAGTATACAGGGGAGGTTTCCATTGTACACTTGGTATGGTACAGTATAACTTAGTAAACCAGCATCTTCTAGTTCACTGATACATGATGTTACAAAATCATGCATGGGTAAAAGATCAATTCAAATTTCTAGATAAATCAATCAGTTTTAGGGTTAACAGTACAAAAGATATGGTTTCATAGTTCTCACTGAAACTAATCTTTTAGGGAACTACATTTGTTAAGCTATGGTGTGATATCAAAAAGAATACCCATATTATCTGAAATGACTACTAAAATGCTTCATTTTCCAGCCTTAAAAAAAAGGAAAGGAAATCAGAAGGAATCAGGAATGAAAATAAAAGGAAATCAGTTCTTAGTTTTTGAGAGTCAAGAGCTAATCTTGGTATCTTGATAGCCCCTAGTTCATGGCCATGTGGCTATCTAAATGTAAATGAATTGAAATTAAATACATGAAAAGCCAGTCCCTCATTTGCACATTTCATAGTGTTCAATGTGGCTAGGGAAGCTACTATAAAAACAGTTCAGATTTACAGATCATTTCTATGCGACTGGGATTGGACAACTGAGTTAGATCACAATACATAAGAAGTAAAAGGGAAGCTTTCAGTCTCTGGGACTTGAAAGGATTTTCTTAGGTGGGGAAAGATAAACGGCTGGAGGAGGCAGGAGAAAGGAAAGAGATAGGTGGTCATCTGGTAGAGGTGGAGTTCATGTCCGGAGGTGCTTCGTAGCCACTGGAGGATGCTGACCACTGCTGGCATGGTGGGGGGGGGCGGGCAGTATGGGTGCTGAGTCAGCGTGCAGAACCCTTCTGGTCTTCATTCAAGGTTTCATCATGTGAAGCCTGCCTTGAGGAGTTGTGTTGGGTGTTTTGCCCCATGGCATGAATCTAGGAGGATTGTTGGTCCCTGTTGAACTTCACTGACAGGATAAATTTAATTAATCGTTAACTCATTGGAAAACACCATGATGCTGGTGGGCAGGAGACCATGATGATTGAGGGCAGGAGAACGGGATGATAGAGGATGAGATGGTTGGATGGCATCACCAACTCAATGGACATGAGTCTGAGCAAACTGTAGGAGACAGTGAAGGACAGGGAAGCCTGGTGTGCTGCAGTCCATGGGGTTGCAAAGAGTCGGACACAACTCAGCAACTGAACAACAACAACAACAATAACAACAACAAACATGTTGCTTAGAGCTGTTTTTTTTTTTTAATCTCCTTGTCCTTAATATGGAATTTTTTCCTCCTTCTTTTTTTTATTTTTTAAATTATAAAAATATGATAACACATTTACAGGAGACTTGGAAAATACAGGAGGTTTTTTTTTCTTTAATAATAGCTGAACAAAGCCACGGTCAACTCTAGAAGATTCAGCAAGATCACCATTAGGAATCCTCCTTCAGGTGTTCCCAGAGGATCTCATTTAATTGTCTAACCATTACTGTACCTGTGAGGTGTGGGACTAGAAAGTGAAGATGCCATGTGGTGGACGTATGGATGATGGGGTGGTGGTATTCTAGAGCTCTGCTCCAGTCCATTCTCTTGAGGTGGAATGGTCCTGGATTTCAATGTGGGGAACAAAATTGACCTCAGCTCTTTCTTTCATACCTCCTTCTGGCTTTGGGGCTGCTTCCTGGGAACAACTGCTTTCCTCCCCATCACAGATCTTGCTGCTGCTGCTGCTGCTAAGTCACTGCAGTCGTGTCCGACTCTGTGCGACCCCATAGATGGCAGCCCACCAGGCTCCGCCGTCCCTGGGATTCTCCAGGCAAGAACACTGGAGTGGGTTGCCATTTCCTTCTCCAGTGCATGAAAGTGAAAAGTGAAAGTGAAGTCGCTCAGTCGTGTCCACGACCCCATGAAACTGCAGCCTTCCAGGCTCCTCCGTCCATGGGATTTTCCAAGCAAGAGCACCGGAGTGGGGTGCCATTGCCTTCTCCCACAGATCTCGCTGGACAGCTCCAAATCCACAGACCCACTAACAAAATCATATGACCAAAGCTGGGACCACCAGAACCTGTCCTAGGAGTTCTGTTGTGTCAACCTCGAAAGGCCCTCTGTTCCTCTCAGAGTTGCTGATCTGGTAGAACATAAATCTGGAACTGCAGGTGGCCACTGTTGTTTGTAAATAGGAAGAGTCCTCTTGAACATAAAGCCACACATAGGAAAGCGTAACAGAGACAGGAGCAGAGCCTTCACAGTAATGCCTGGGCACCCGCACGTGGCAGTGCCTAAAATCACAGATTAACCCTTCTGATTGTCAGTTACGCTAGTCAGTCAGTTCTCGTTTCTGCTTCAGCTGGTTTGAGCCAGTCTTCCCATCATTTTCAGTGGGAGGAGTTCTAACCAATACAAAATATTAATAATCTTTGCCTTTTTTTTTAAAGAATCTACAGGATAAATGTTTTTGGGGAGTTCTCAGATCTAGAAATGTTTTTTTCCTTCTGAGTGAATGCTTTGTTTTTGAATACTGTGTATCATGTAAGCAATTCTGTTTCAGGCATAAAGTTCAGAACCAGATTTTGGATTTGCTTCTAGTCAGTGGATAGAGCTTTATCGCATTTTAAAAAAATGTGCCAACATTGCTCTTGGCTCTATCCTATTTTTTCTACTTTTATTATTCTTTTGACCCTATTTCATCACCTATTTTTACTTTATCTTGTTTTATTTTGTCTCTGTAAGCTTGTCTAATTCTTTTTTAGCAAAGACAGTATGTAAATAAATAAGCCAAATGAGGAGAAAATTCCATAAGGTTCTGTTTACATTTCCATTGTCAACTAAGAACATCTGTTTCTTTTGAGAAGATATCTCCTTAGTGTATTACAAACATCACTGCCTGCCTGTAAGAGATAATGTGTATAATCTTGCATTTCTTAGTAGGCTTGTGGCTTTACTTAATCTCTTTGCCAAAAAATTATTGTCTTGAGGGGAGATCACGGGGTCTTATTTCGGTAGTTATATAATTTCTTCGCAGAACAAAGAATGTAGACAGGCCACAAGTGCATGGATTTACTAAAAGTGGGCCACCATGTAGGGGATGTTAGCCTACACAAACTGGTTTCGGCATTTATTCTGTAACATCTTAACATTGTTGTTTTTTTTTTTTAATGTTGTATCATGAATGTAAGATTCTGTGGTAAAAGGATGTCTTCTCCATACTCATTGTCTCCTTGTACGGTTTCTCTAGCATGGCTTATAGTTCAGTCTTTTATCTCCTTGTTCCTCCGTCTCTGTCAGGGTCCACTGAATTGGCCACCCTACTCATCTGTCCCCTTCATGGATCACAGCCTTACTATGGCGAAGGGGACTGTACAACTTAGTGAACCTATGAGCCATGCCATGCAGGGCTACCCAAGATAGATGGGTCATAGTGGAGAGTTCTGATAAAACATGCTTCCCTGGAGGAGAAAATAGCAACCCATTCCAGTATTCTTGCCGTGAGAACCCCATGAACAGTATGAAAAGGCAAAAAGATATGACACCAGAAGATGAGCCCCTCATGTTGGAAGGTGTCCAGTATGCTACTGGGTAAGAGCAAAGGACCATTACTAATACCTCCAGAAAGAATGAAGTGGCTGGCCCAAAGTGGAAATAATGCTCAGTTGTGGATGTGTCTGGCGGTGAAAGTTCAATCCTGTAAAGAAAAATGTTGCATAGGAGCCTGGAATGTTAGGTCCATGAGTCAAGGTAAATTGGACATGGTCAAGCAGGAGATGGCAAAAGTGAACATTGACATCTTAGGAATCAATGGGTGGATTTAATTCAGATGACCGTTATGTCTATTACTGTGGGCAAGAATCCCATAGAAGCAATGGAGTAGCCCTCATAGTCAACAAGAGTCTGAAATGCAGTACTTGGGTGCAGTCTCAAAAACAACAGAATGATCTTGGTTCATTTCCAAGACAAACCATTCAGCATTACAGTAATCCAAGTCTGTACCCTAACCACTGATGCCGAAGAAGCTGAAGTTGACTGGTTCTATGAAGACCTACAACATCTAACTAACACCAAACAAAAAGTCCTTTTCAGCATAGGGGGTTGAAATGCCAAAGTCAGAAGTCAAGAGATACCTGAAATAATAGGCATGTTTGACCTTGTCGTACGAAATGAAGCAGGGCAAAGGCTAATAGAGTTTTGTTAAGAGAACTTGCCAGTCATAGCAAACACCTTTTTTCAGCAACCCAAGAAACAACTCTATGCACAGACATCACCAGGTGGTCAGTACCGAAATTAGATTGATTATGTTCTTTGCAGCCGAAGATGGAAAAGCTCTATACAGTCATCAAAAACAAGACTTGGAGCTGGCTGTGACTCAGATCATGAGCTCCTTACTGCAAAATTCAGCCATAAATTGAAGAAAGTAGGGAAAAGCATTAGGTCATTCAGGTATGACCTTGGACTCCAAGATCAAATCATTCAATCCTAAAGGAAATCAATCCTGAATATTCATTGGGAGGACTGATGCTGAAGCTGAAACTCCAATATTTTGGCCACCTGATATGAAGAGCTGACTTACTGGAAAAGACGATGATGCTGGGGAAAGACTGAAGGCAAAAGGAGAATGGAGTAGCAGAAGATGAAATCGTTAGATAGCATCATCCACTCAATGGACATGAATTTGAGCAAACCCTGGGAGATAGTGGAGGACAGAGGAGCCTGGCATGCAGCAGTCCATGGGATCACAAAGAGTCAGACGTGACTTAGTGACTGAACAACAGCAAGAAGTCATCTCTGCCTTCTGCAGGGTGCTCTATACATTGTCGCCAGGGCAGTATTCAACACTTGGACAGGCATGCAATGGCCAGTTCAAGTCCCTATTGTGGTTCTCTAACTGATGATGATAGCAGAATCACCTTCAAGGAAGTCTCACCATCTGTCTCCCTACTTCCACTATTTCCAATACCAGTCACGCCTGTCTCCTCTCTGGGTTCAGAACAGAGTTTTGCTTGTGCTGTTTTTTTTTGTTTTGCCATGTCAGTATCATCTCTCCAAGTCCTCCCTCTTTCTCTGTTTATTCACATGGTACAGTTGTCAAGTTTAAATTCAGTGAAATTCTTCCTGGGCATTATTCTCTGCACACTTCCTTCAAGTCTATAGGCCATCCAGCAGTCTCTGTTCTGATGTCAGCCTCACATTATGTGTAATTGCATGCATTTCTCTAAATAATAGCTATGTATATATGTTTCTTTTATGTAAGTATCTTGTTTCTTAAGAATAAAAGTCCATTGAGGGGGAATTTTTAGGCCTTTATATCTTCCTTATTCCCTAAATATTTAGCAAAGTGCTACAAGCATAGTATGTATTTAATAAAAGTCAACTAAATGGGCTGTGAACAAGGAGCCCTGAAATTTAGTTACAAGCTGAAGAAGGGAATGGCAACCCACTTCAGTATTCTTGCCTGGGAAATCCCATAGACAGAGGAGCCAGGCAGGCTACAGTCCATAGGGTCGCAAAGAGAGTGGGACACAATTTAGCAACTAAATAGCAACGATGCTTTTGGTTAGCTGTCATATTTGGTTTATTCAATATTTTACCTTTTGAGTCCTGTAGTTTCTTATTTAAAATAGAACAAAAAAGGGAAAGCAAGGACTCTCTGAAAAGAAGAATTCCATAGGGGCAATCAAAGGAATGCATGTGAAAGGAAGCTTGTGTTAGATGGGATGATATTCAGTGTTCCCAATGCCCATGTTCCACCCCTGGGCACACGGCTACATTCAGACTTTCAGAATCTCCTTGAACTTTATCCAACAATCAGCAGATATGGGCCACCTACAGTATGTAATACCCTAGGCTCAGAATTCCCTGAAGACAGGAATTATGTCTTTCTCACTTGCACTCTCTGCTTAGCACTCAGCTAATGCATGGAGCATCATACATAGAGCGTGGAGCATCGTACATGCTCAGTAAATGTTGGTACTTAGAGAATGAAACAGTCACCTCAAGTGACACAATGTAGGTATGACTTTTCCTGCTCCACTTAGTATCTGTGTCAGGGTCATATGTACCCAGGGACTAAGAATTGACTTTAAGCCATGATTGTGACAAACTGTAACTCCATTTTTGTTGACTTAAAATGAGAAATTTTAATGTAAATGGAAAATTATTTTTTTAAATGTCAAATAATCATACAAATAATAGCACTCATAGAGCTGAAGTAAGAATCTATCTCATCTTTCTGGAATAAAGTAGCATATAAACCCTGGAT